>NC_143395.1:327287673-327590703 GCF_052110815.1 Crocodylus siamensis
TGGAAAGGAATGGGAATGGCGAAACAGTGGTGAAATGAAAGAAAACAAGCTTAAAGAACTGCAAGTCTTTGCACAGCCATAGAATTATGATGTGATTGGAATGACAGATTTGGTGGGATAACTCACTTAACTGGAATACTATCATGGATGGGTATAAACTGTTCAAATAAGTTTTTGGAGACTATCAGGAACAGATTCCTGGTGTGTGTGCTGGAGAGACCAACTAGGGGGGCATACTCTTCTTTTTGATCTGCAGCTCAAAAAAGGGAAGAATTGGTGAGGAATATAGAAGTATATGGAAACTCGGGCAGCAGCAAGTTGATTGTGGTCAAGATGGTAAGGAAAGGAAAGTAGTAGAGTAAGGATCCTAGAATTCAGAAAAGTAGACTTTGATTCACTTAGGGATCTCATGAGCAGGATTCCCTGGAGGCCAGATAGAGGAGGAAAAGAGTCCAGGGAAACTGGCTGTAATTAAGGAGACATTACTAAGGGCACATAAAAAAAAAATCCCGATGCACAGGAAGACTAGCAAGTATGACAAAAAAACAACTTGGATTATCAGGGAACTCTTCATTCAGCTGAAACACAAAAAGGAGCTTATGATAAGAGGAAACCTGGGGAAAAGACTATATCCTGGGACGCAAAGGTACTTACCGGCAACTCCTGAGCCAGGGAATGGAGGACGGGAGGCAAAACCCACATGGCTCATCAGCTGTTTGTTTATTCAGTTGTGGCCGGCTGGTGACGCAAGCATGGAGTGCTGGCCGGCATGAATAAAAATGGCGGCACATGCCCCGGGAGCAGGCGAGAAGGAGGAGACGCTGCACCCGATGCCCTCGCTCCTCAGACAGGTAGGAGCATCAGGGCATGAGGGGAGAAACACCCAGGACGGGTGTAAGAAGAGACAGGGACGCCGCTTCAGCAACGTTGCGGGCATGACTGTCAGGAAGATCCGGGATTGCCCCTGTGATACAATGATGGATATCCCAGGTGGAGTCAACCAGAAGAGGAGAGACTACAGGGAAGCCCAGAGAGAGGTGCCTCTAGAGGATACGCCACCACTGGACTGTGAGGTGCCGGGGAATGGGCAAAGATTGAGTGCTGGGGCTACAGTACGGCATGAGGGGGGGCAATTAAAGGGGCAGTACGCCCTATTTGTGTTGAGGGTTTTTTGGTTTTTCACATTAAGTTTGACTTTTCCCTGAGTTCTAGGGGAGACTGGAGGACATTAGCCCCATAGTAGGCATAGCTTCGGTTAAAGGGAGGGAAGCTGGCATTCCATTTGGGTAATAATCCGAAGAGCGAGACACTTACAGCTCAGCAACGCCATAAGGTGGCATGAGGCCGTGGTGTAGGGGTGGTGGAGCCCTGAGAGTGACCGCTGGGAGAACCCTGGGCCACAGGCACGCACAATGACTAACCCCAAACAGTGATACCATCAAGTCGTGGCAGGCGGGAATGGGATCAAGGAGTTGGGCTGAGAACATCCGCCTGGGTGAAGGCGGGAACGCCGGCAAGGAACAACACCAATCACTCGGGGAAGAGTGGCCCACGAACAGCTAGTTGTGTCCTGGCAGCAACAGACTAGAAAGGAGTGTACGAGTCTTAGGGTAATGATATGGATTTTGGTTGTTGGAGTAACATATGACTTTTGGGGAGGACTAAGTGTGCAGCTGAATGAAGGCTTTTTCCTCTGTCTCAGCAAAATCTGCTGGTCACAAGGCTGGCTGATATATTAAAAGCAACTAACTTTGTTAATGCTTAAGTAAGCAGATTCTTACAAAGGATAGGGTGCAAAGTGCATGATGTGTTGGCTAAAATTAGAATGCATCTCACCAGCTATCATCAGGAGACAAAAGCATAAATATGGCCTTGGACATAGTGCTGAAGTCAGCAAGAAAACCAGAAAGAAACCGCAAGTGACTGAAAGAAGATGGAGGTCAAAGTCTTATGCATGTGCTTTTAGCAGAGAGACATGTGCATGAATACAATGCATAGGCAATACCATGCTAATGAAGCAAACAGTAAACAGAGATGGAGCTTGAGATGGGAGGAGAAATGGGTGGAAACAAAGGAGGAACATAGGTGGGGTAAATGTTAATATGTATGAACCAAGGTGTATAAAATTTGAAAAACTAATGTTCAGCATGGCTCCCTGATTTGTTGTTTTTTTTGGGAGCTATTCTGAAGCTGTTTCCATTCTGAATAAAGCTTTTGAGAACAATGTGTGCTGGTGTTTGCTCCCTGCTTGCTCTGGCTAATGAGTAACAGGATCCATGGGTAATTGGATTGTCGTCTCCATAGTCATAACAACAAGTATTGCTCAGGCATGCAGGGATGAAATCAAGAAGGCCAAGGCACACCTGGAGTTGCAGCAATCAAGGTACATGAAGATTAATAAAAAGACTTTCTACAAGTATTCCAGAAGGTATTGCTCCAGGGTTTTTTGCTCCTGGGCATGACGTTTAAATGTGCTCCAAGGAGCAATGAACTCCAGAACAATTAGCTCTGAAGTTTATTCATATGCAGCACATTGAGCCAGGCCAGAACATACCCAGCTTCCAGGGGCCTCTGGAGGTCAGACTGCCAGCCTGGGGCTGCTCCCCACTAATTCACATGCTGCAGAGAGGCTGGCTGAGGCATGAGGTAGGTTCAGAGTGGGTCTAGCCACAGATGCTGCTGTGGATTTTTTTTTACTTCAAAGCAGGATAGTACTTGTATATATAATTATATATATAAAAGTCAATTTCACAATAAATGTCTTGTGAAGACATGTCCAATGCCTTTTTTACCTCAGTCTTCATAGGCAAGTTCAGATCCCAGACTATCGCACCTAGAAGCACAGTTTGGGGAGGGGGAGTGCACAGCCAACAGTGCAAATGAAGAGTTTAGGGGCTATTTTGAAGTGTTGAATGTGTACAAGTCCATGGGACCAGACATGGTGCATCTGAGGGTGCTGAAGGATTTGACTGATGTGATTGCAAAGCCACTAACCATTACCTTTAAAAACTTGCAGTGATTGGGAGAGGTCCTGGCTGATTGGAAAAAGGGAAATATAGTGCCCATCTTTAAGAAAAGGAAGAAGGAGGATCTGGAAAACTATACTGGTCAGACTCACCTTAGTCCCTGGAAAAATCATGGAGCAGTGCTTAAGGAATCCATTTCTAAACACTTGAAGGAGAAGAAGGTGATTAGAAAGAGTCAGCAAAGATACACTAAGGGCAAGTCATGACTAGGGATCCTGGTTTTCTCTGATACAACCCCCCCCTAATGTTCAGATTTAAAAAAGTGACCCCAAATCCACATTTTTCTATAATTAAAATGAAACATATCTCTATATATTAGTGGTGTTTTATTTTAATCATAGAAAAAATGTGGATTTGGGGTTACTTTTTTAGTCTGAACATTGGGAATTTTTTATTATTTACAAAAGCCAGGATCCCTGGTCATGAACTTCAGCAACTTTAAGTCATGCTGGCCAAACTGGCTGCCTTCTATGATTACGTGACTGGCTATGTGGATTCAGTGAGAGCAGTGAATGAGATAAACCTTGACTTCAGCAAAGCTTTCAGCATGATCTCCACTACATTTTCACAAGAAAACTAAGGAAGTATGGATTAGATGAATGGACTGTAAGGTAGATAGAAAACTGGCTGAATTGTCAGGCTTAAAGTATAGTAATCAATGCCTTGATGTCTAGTTGGCAGAGGGTGTGTCTACACAAACTGCTTTACAGTGCACTAGACAAACCTACTCAGAGAACTGGATTTAGGCTGGAGAAGAGGAGACTGAGAGGAGATTTAATAGCAGCCTTAGGCTACCTGAAGGGTGGTTCCAAAGAATACGGAGCTCAACCATTCTCAGTAGTGGCAGATGAGATGACAGAACAAGGAACAATGGTCTCAAGTTGCCACATGGGAAGTTAGGTTAAATACTAGGAAACACTTTCTCATGAGAAGGGTAGTGAAGGACTGTAACAGGTTACACAGAGAGGTTGTAGAATCTCCATCCTTGGAGGTTTTTAAGACTCAGCTAGATAAATCCTTGGCTGACATGATGTAGGTAGGGATGGTCCAATTTTGAGCAGAGGGTTGGACTAGATGACCTCCTGAGGTCCCTTTCAATCCTAATTTTCTATTACTATGATTCTAAGTCACCAATTGAAGGATTAAATAAAAAGAAGTTAAAAATTAACAATAAAGAAAGAAGTAAATTAAAGGTTTCATGTTTTAGTATATTGGGATTTGGGATTGTGGTGTGGTGGGATGCTAGTTGTCCTTCCCAGGGTGGCTGGGAACTGGGAGCAGTAAGAGAAGGCACTTTTTGCAGAGGGAGTTACAGTGCCTCCCTAGGGAAGGAAGCCCTTGTCCATGGGGATCTGATCTGGTCCTTTACCTTATTCCCTTCCCAGCTCCCAAGATCCCATTCTAGGACCCATCAATCAAGATAGCTGACATGTGCTCTATAGGCTTTTTGCATGAGGTAGTACCCTGAGGAGTGGGAGGGGTAGGGACTGGGAGGGGTAGTTGGGGTGGTGCAAGAATTGACTTTTAGGCATACAGTTCAGGGGTGGAACATTTGTATACACAGTACAGGAAAGTAGAAGAGGGGACACTGCATCCTGGGAAGCTGAAGAACTTGAACTTGGGCAGCTTATCTGTGGAGTGTGGCTACACACTAATGGAACGTAAGCTGAGTAGCATGGATCAGAAATAAACCTGTGCTTAAGCGGCTTTATGTGTGCTTAAAACTAGTTTCAGGTGTTAATGTGTGTCAATCCAGGGGTTAAAAGCTCCAGGAGTCACCTAAAATTAATGTGTAACAAGGCCCTATATATAACATGATTTTTATCCACATTCTTTTTTCTATTTGTAAAGTATTCTGAGCATTTCAAAATAAATTTTCTATGAAAATATAAAGTGTAAAAACTGGAACTACTATGCTGTTACTTATATCATTTATATATGTCATACATGTATATACCTTATACTTCATAATGCTCTAACATTAATTACTTAATAGTTACAAAGCATAGGGTAAACTAATATTTTGGAAGTTGTTTCTTTGATTAAGCTTGGCTTTTTGTGGGGCGGAAAGACATCAAAGAACTATGGGTCCTGTTACAGGTTAGCTTTAAGTCATTCTAAAGGCACTCGAAATGGGGCAATCTAAATGTTAATAAATGTTTAACTGTACTAAGAACCTCTGGTTGTCTTAAAATTACACCACTTCAGGCAAGGATTATCTTTGAGCCATTTGATCTATTTAATCTTCAGTATTGTTAGTCCATCCCATGAAGATAAAGTGACCAATTTGCAGTCATCCAGCATCCCAGGATGCACAGCTCCCTTGTACCTTGACAAACTTTCCCCATCTCAAGCTCTAATGCCCAAGAGGTGGTGCTAGCCAAAGACAAGACCATCCTTCCAGTTGTTATGACCCTCACACATATAGCACCAAGCTGCCAGCTCCAGGTACTCTAGGAGACACAATTCCAGGTTTCCAGGCTGGGGGCCAGGCTTGTAGTCCTTTTTTTCAGGCAGCTTCTAGACAACTCTTCCCTAGCCAGGAGAAATTGTGTGGTGGGCATGGCTTCCTTTCCCAGACCCACTGGTGATACATAAGGGGTACCCTCTGGTGTACATGCACCCCCTAAGTGTGATGGTGCACCCCCTACATAAAGGCACCACTGACACTGTCGGTGGTGCATGTGGGCGCACCAACCCTCGCACCACTGACACCTCCAGCGGCATCTGTGGGTGGTCATCAATTACCACTGGCTGCTGCTGCTGCTGTCGGCAGTGTCTGTGGGTGGTCACTGACCCCTGGTCAGTGCTTGCCACCCCACCCTGCTGCCAACAGCGCTGGTGATGTATGCAGGAGCTCCGTGCTTACTGATGCCATGCTCTTGTCGCCACCATGTTCCTGCCTCTGCCGTGCCCTCCCAGCCACCAGGAGCATATGTTGTCCATGCACAGACTCATGCATTCCTGGGGAGCAGAGCTGGGGGTGGGGGGTGGGCTGTCCAGCTCCAAATATGTCAGGTGCATGGAGCCCAGAAAAGCCTGCTTCCCTGCCATCCATGCTGCTTCCCCAGTTGCCCCCAAGGCTCTTCTCCCACATGAAGGATATTTTCCTGTCTCCTAGACATGCTCTTGCTTGCTAGGCCCTCTAGTGCTAAGTCATAGTTAAGCAGGTCAATGTTGGCTCTGGATTTAGGACCCAGATTCCTTGGTCCCCTCAGACTGATAATGACCTTTCCATTTGATAATAGGCAAATGTATTGATATACAGTGATAACAGAAAAGGAACAATAAAAGTAATCAAGCAATTCTGTATATTACCAATCCTAGGGCTGTCATCAGAGTAATGATACATCTGGCCAGGACACATTCTTCACTCTGAAGCTCTCTCTTAGGTGTCAGACACTAGCATGTCAGCAGCCTGGAGGTGGCATGCTGAGGCCCATGTCCCCTGTTCAGTGGGGCAGATGAGACAGGATGGTGGTGTTCCCTCTGCCCTGAGGTGGCCTCAGGGAAACTTCCCGGGGATGGGAACATTGACCCTCTCAGTGGAGATGGACCCAGATGGAGGATGAGGAGGATGGGGAGGGAGGGGCCTTTGTCAAGTCTATGCTTTTGTATTCTCCTTCTCTCCTGATTACTCTGATGACTTTATCCATGGCTATTGCCGGTTGGTTTCTCTGTGTGGTTGTCATATGTCCACATAGCTCATCACATGCACAAAAACTAATTTGGTCTTTCCAAGCCCTCTCCTAATTTGGTCTGTTCCTTCAAAAATGGGACTCAGGAGCCCCCACTCTGTGGCGTTGCCAGATGGTGCCACCCTATCTCTTGTTATGGAACACGAATTTCCCAGGCTGTGTGTGTATCCATTAGCCTTGTATTAGACAGACTGCCTGCTTCAAAGACTATGTGATACTGTGTGTGTGTGACTCAGGTTTTTAAAAATCAAATAACCCCTGCTGCCCATCCTGAACTTTTCTAATACATATATACATCTCTCTCTATATATATATATATGTATGTATATAACCCAATTCTCAAAAAGGAAACTTTTAAATACCATTCTTAAGGCATCAGTCAGAGATTGAATTAACACTTAATCAGTGACTGCTCTGAAACTCTTCTAACTTTAACACTGCCTAACATTCCAAAAATTTAGAATAGTGTATAGGTAACCTGTATGGGTGCCTACAGACAAACGCACACAGGCCTCTTGCCCTGCCTCAAACCTCTTTCAGGCAGGGCAAGAGGCACGTGCAGGAATGAAAAAACGTTCCCTGCGGGGAGAAAATTAGACCCCTGGATATCCAGGGGTCTAAAAAAAAAAAACCCTCCTCAATACAGCAGAGCAAGGCACGGTTCAAGATCGTACCTTGTGAGCCAGTCCTCTAAAAGAGACACGCTGGTTTTGGCCACAGCAGCTCTGGTGTCCCTGCTGCCCCTGGCTCTGTCCAAGGTAAGTTGTGGGGGGAGGTTCATGGCTGTGGGTGGGTGAGGAGTGGCAGGAAGATGTGAGTGGGTGGTTTGGGGAGTGGTGGGGGGATGTCCCTGGGGCTGTGGGGGGTGAGCACCTGGCCCAGATCCCTGCAGCTCACTAGCCTAGCTTTCCACTGGAGTGAGTTGCACAGCTCCTGGAGGCGTGCACAGGAGTCTCATCCTCCCTCCCCCTGCAGGCACAGGGGACAGAGGTGGGAGCTGGCCCTGGGGCCCAGCCCATGCTCATAAGACCCAGTGTGGCACGCAGTCCCTGCGTGCCATGCTGGGTCCTGACACCAGGCTGCTGTTAAAGGTTAGTTACAGGCCCTGGGCAGGGAGGCTGGGGCCCTTCAGGGTGGAGCTGGGACCCTGGTGGGGTGCCGTCCAGAATGCCTGAGACCCTGGGCAGTGGGGCTGGGACCCTGTGGGGGATAGGAGCTGTGGCCCTCCAGGGGGGAGCTGAGACCTTGGGAGGGGGGGAGCATTCCATGTGTTGGGGGGGGCTACACCCTGAGGGAGCCAGGGGACCCACCCCTCCTGAACAGTCCCCCCACGATGCCCTCCACACCCACAGTCCTCCCAAAAATTGCCCCACTCCTGCCCACAGACCAACCCACATCCCTCCATCCACACCCACCCACCTTCCCACACGCCCCTTTTCACCCTCTTTCTGCAAACACCACATCCCCTCATCACACACCCATCACATGTGAAGAAAACCAAAAGCACACAACACATATAGATATTTAGAATTTAGTTTATCATGATGATGGACACACTGGTAGGCTTCCAGATTGCTTTAACATTGTAAATATACCAATAAAGCATTACCCAATTTATCACTGTCTCTCTGTCTCTGTTTATGTGTCTCTCTCTATGGGGGGGTGGGGGTGTATAGAGTGATTTTTTTGTTTTAACTGTGGAAGAACATGGATTTTGGGGTATTTTTAAAAATGGATTTGGGATGTTGTTGCAGCAGTCCAGTTGGCACAAGGTGTAGTGTTCCCAGGTATCAACTGGCTGGGCCCCAGAAGCTTCTGAGAGTGAGTAGCCCTGAGCTGCTTTCCAGGGCAGGTTTTATATGGATGGGGCCAGGACAGGGCAGCTTTTTATACTGCTGGGGACAGCACAGGTTCTGGCCCCAGGCTCTAGCTCCTCCTGACTGCAGATCCAGGAGGAGCCAGGCAGGATTATTTTCCCCAAGTGGCACAATTTGTGCCACAACAAAGTGCATGTCCAAGCATGTGCGCTGAGGCAAAAAGCCCTGGCTCAAATTTGCACCATTTCTTTTTAAGCTGCTGCAAGCACACGTGCTTGCATGTGTGGACACGTCCTACCAGTACTCACATGTGGCAAGGAGTTTCATGGTCAAACTTATAAGTTGCTTCTCTACATTTTACATATACAAGTATATACACCATCTTCTAAATAACTGGCAACCAAATAGTGAGGGATTTGTTTCCCCTGTCTCATCAGATATATTTACCAATGAACTATCTTACCAATTCTGGGGTGGGTCTTTCTGTTTCTCTGGTTTGTAGGGAAAAACTTTTATAGACGTTGGGTTCATTCCAACACAGAAAAGGAAATTCTTCCCAACCATCCAGTTCTTCTATCTTATTGTCGTGACCCAGTACTTTCTTACCCAGGGTATATTAGACATGTCAACTGTTTTTGTTTTCTGTAATGGTATCTTAAGGAGATATAAAAATAAATGCAAAGAATAAGAGATGCTAAAAACTTTGTATATTAAACCTGGGTCTCTGGCAACCAGTCTCACAGAGGTATGCCTCTCAATACCCTTACATGAAAAACAGCATGTTCACTGTCAAAAGTACTTCTGATTACACTAAAATTTATGATACCACATCTGCTACAGTTGTGTAGTAAATATTGTTTTGCTTGAGCAATCATAAAATGTCACGAAGAGAAATATTATAAGATTAACTATATTTACATAGCTCTAGCATTGATATCATATTGTGGTCTGTGTAGCCTAAATTTACATGGTTTTACTGTTTTTGACATCATCATGTTATCTCCATAGACTTCTTTTGACATTTTAATGTCATCTCTATAGGCCATCATCTTGACTAATTAAATATTGTCAACATAGATTTGTACTGACATTATTTTGTTTTGTTTTACATCAGAACATTGTCTCCCTAGACTTTCATTGATATTGTCAGGAAAACTTTCTGAGGGAGAGATGGCTGAACAGAAATTAATGCAAAAGAAAGACTGAATCTTCAGACCTCTACACTTATATTTTCACTCTGAAGATATTCTACAATTCCTGAATTAGGGCAGGGAGAGATCATGATAATTAAATAAAATACGATTTCTCAGGCCGAGGGGGGATTTCATGTGTCGGGTAACATCTACTAGGATTAAAGTTGTTTATTCCCTCTGGGGTTTCTGTTGCACCATAAGCATCGATTAAGCAGAGGTCCCTTACTGACTGGATAAAGACTTTAGGGTTGCTTTCTTCTTTCTAGGCTTTGTGAAATGGGCAGCAACTCACTGTCGTTAGTGAGACTTGAGATGAAACCATATGCAGAAGTTATGAATAAACAAAAGGGCCCACAAGGGAACTGGAGAAGAACCCTGTCTCTGCTACATTCCCTAATGTTCCATTAGTATGTCATGAGTCTCAGGCTATAGACAGGCATTATAGTTGCTTTTGCCAGGTACAAAAAAGCTAATGTATCACTGTTTGGGAGGGGAGCTCCTCATAGAAGAAAATTGATTACTTCATGAAAAAAATGGCAGCACTTCCAACCAGGAATTTTCTTTCCCAGAAAGTTTTCTCAGAATAACTTGAACAGCTTTATGCTTCTCTTGTAGTCCTGCATGCCCCTGGTATCCCATTCTCCTCTGATTTCCCTTCTTCCTCCAAAGGAGGAGGAGGGATGAGAGTATTGGCTCCCAATAGCCTGCCCATAAGCAAGCTGTCAAGGAGCAACGGGGTAGGGGGGGACCGATCCCTGCTGCCCATATTGTTCAAGCTGAAGCATTCATCCCTACTGTTTCTGTCACTCCCCACCCTGAACAGACAGGTGATGACCTGTACAAGGAGTAAGGGGAAGAAATCCTACATTTTGAGCGATCCCTGGGATTTCCCCAGCTGTAGAGAAATTCCCCTCCCCTCTCCCCTGGTTCCTGCCCATGATCTGATGGGTCAAGTTGTGCTACCTCTGGCTCCTTGCCTCCTATATGGACTGGGATAACTCTATGCCTTGTACATGCTGGGAGGCAGAGGCACCATGGTTCCAAGCCTACCAGGGCTCCCTGAAACAGTCCAGACCAAGCAGTTCAGACAGAAAATGTCCTCTTCCTGCTGTGCAGAGCTGTGCCAGGTGTCAGGGCATTCCCCTCACCCTCAAGGTACCTGTGTGACTCCCTAGTCATGGGGCTGGCTCTCTAGCCAGCCCCAACATTTTTCTAGCACTAAGCTTTGCTTACTACAGAACACATGTCCATAGCCTCGGTTCAAATATTTTGCCCAATGTCAATCACCCAATGTTATTTTACTTCCATGCAGTATTTATTCCTTTATTTACATCAAAAAGCATATATCTTTCATCAAATAAAATAGTACAACTTGTACATTTACAGTGTTGTAATGTGCTATAGCTACACTGCTTTGATATATATACTTCAATGTCCTTGTGGACTTTTATATGTTGAAAAGGCTGCCCATCCACTAAAACTTAAGACTTAGTGAGTATAAAAATGTCATTAGGTCCCATAAACCAGGTTTGTCTTTTGCAGTATATTTAGTACATTTGTTTAGATAGTTCTCACAATGTTACTTGGTAACACATTTTTGTTGCTCTTGTTGTATGGGTTTGTTAAATTATAAACAGGGATCCTGGCTTTCTCTGATGAAAAAAAAACAATTTTCATATTAAAGAAGTAACCCCAAATCTGTATTTTTCTGTGATTAAAACACCACTAATATGTATATCTATATATACCTACATAAAAATCCACAAAAAATGTGGATTTGGGGTTACTGTTTTAATCTGAATATAGGGATTTTTTTTTTATTACGGAAAACTAGGATCCCTGGTTAAGAGAGAGAAAATGTAGAGCTGATCTCTTCTAAGCTTTCAACCCAAGACTGCAAACAGTCTGAGAAATTAGCCATCCCTTGTGGTTTTGTTATGAGTTTTGCAATATCCATTTTCCTTTTCCTCCAAACTTATTAAATGTGATGCTTCCCACTTCTTTTCTAGATGCTACTCTTTCAGGTGCTACCATCAAACATTAATATTTAACATGGTTATATCTGATATTTGTTTCTGCTACAGCCAGCAGCTAAATTAAAGATTGTGGATAAATATTATAAAGATCAGAATAACATAATGTCCCCCATATTAATTCAGTATTTACACATTTGTCTTGAGGAATCAGATTAATATAATGCATTTTGGAGAAATGCATTATAAGGCACAAGTGTAGCTGTAACTCAGAACAATATTATGATGGAGCAGGGCTTCCCACACAGAAGAAGAAAAGGCATTTTTACAGCAAAAGTATTCTAAGGAACAGAAGTTGTTTAATCTGTTCTGTACTTCTATACTTTTCTCTGTATGAGTATGTAGTTATAACCAGGGATCCTGGTTTCTCTGATTTAAAAAATCCCCAATTTTTGGTTTTAAAAAGTAGGCTAAAATCCACATTTTCCATGATTTAAATGAGACAACACTAACATATTGTGATGTTTCATTTTAATAGGCTACTGTGCAGTAACTCCAGCTATTATACATTCTTTTAGTAGTTTACATTCTTTTAGTAGTTGCTATCCAAGTACTAAATAAATGCACAATAACCACTGCCCAGTAGCATCTCATGTAGACACACCCATTGAATAGCATCAGCTAGGTCTCCAAGCCTGCTGCCAACTCTATATGCTGGATGGGGCCTGGGGACCAATTCTGCATGCCAGGACTAAGTTCATGTGCCAGATCTAAACCCACTTGCTTTGTGTAAGGCCATGTGCTGGGTCTGATGCCAAGCATTCGCTCCAGCCATAGACTGATGCAGTGTGGCAGCCTGATTCAGCATGCAGGGTCACATCATCCATCCGGGATGTTTTAACATGTCCAAAAATGTGGCAGTGAGGAAATAGTGGTGGCATTCATTACAGTAACTCCCAGAGTCCTGATAATTTATAATGATACCACTAACTCACCACCAAATTTCAAGACCCATGGAGGAATCTCTTTGGGCAGACAACTCAGCTGTATGTCTGGGGTCTGGCCAGTGGGCCCTTTGAACAGGTTCTTCATTGCATTTCCCACATATAATGAAAAATGGAATTTCTAGCAGCTATTTTTTTGGGAAAAAGTGTGTGTTATACACAGGAAAAATAAGGGGGAGACTGACTTTATAGCTCACTACTATAGGCTGTTCCATAGAAGAAAGCAGTCTTGCGTTCCAGGACATAACAACAGTTCTGCCTTTGGAATTTAGGACCTTGTTACATGGCAATTTGAGTGACTCCTGAAGCTCTTAACACCTGGGTTGTATGCATCTTAACACCTGAAACTGGTTTTAAGTGCTTGTTATGCAGCTCAAAGTTACCAAGGCAGGATTATCTCTGATCTATGCTATCCAGTTTGTGTTGCACTAAGATGTAGCCACTCCAAGTTACACCTTAGTGTAAACATCCTGACTGCACCCACATCCCCTCCTGGTTTTGATTGGGCTTGCACCCTTCCCCGCCACCCAGCACCCTAGATCCTTGCTCATTGCCCTCTATCATTTACTTGGGGCTGCCTGCACTGCCTGTCTCCGGGGAGCAGGCAGGGCAGGGTTAACCTGCCTGTCTGGCTGCTGCTGCTGCAGCTCTTTGGAAAGGCTCAGTCCTGAGAAAAGCAGCAGCCTGGCAGTAGTGGCATGGGCAAGCAGGTTAACCCTTCCCTGTCTGCTTCTCTGGGACAGAAAGCCAGGCAGCTACAATTCAGCAAGTCCAGGGGGTGAGAAAGTGTGGAACTTAAAAGGCTGGGGATAGACACCCAGGGGTGTGGAGAAACTAAGGGAACCCCAGGGGGCAGAGGGCAGCCCAGAATGGGAGGGGAGGGGAATTTTTACCTTTTAGTCCCCCCAAACCCCTATTGGCTTGAAGTGTGAATGCTCCAGACTAAAACTAGCACTAACACAGATCAACATTTGTGTGGCTCGCAGCATGAGGTGTAACAAGGCCCTTAATTTAATAGATTTTGTCTTCTCTGAAAACTATTAAAGAAGATAATAGCTGTATGCTCTGCCTGTTGTATGCACAGGCATCGGTCAGCCAATAAATTAGGTAAAGCAATGGTAGACAGTATCATATCTTTCCATTGTTATGGAGTAATGATTAGAAGGTAATTTAAAAGTTAGTTCTATAGCAATTACAAATGTTACATGTTGTACTAGAACAAGCTCTGTAAAAACACCTATTATCTCTAATTAGACAATTATATGTAAAAACATTTATTTTAGCTAGGAAAACTGGAGATATAGCAACAGTTTTAAATGAAGAGAGCTTTTACATGTAAGGCAGAATTCTATTTTCCTTTGTGCATCCAAATGATAGTTTTAGCTACATATCTGTGCTTTCGGCCCTCCCTCTTCACTGTGGGTGCTTAAGCCTGTGTATGTACTGAGAGTGCTCAGTTGGCTATGCACTAGCGGGACATGTACATGTGTTCCTCAGCATAAATAGAGTTTGAGAGGAGTAGCTTCCCATGTTTTAACCTGAACAGAATGATTAAGTAAATTATCCAGAAAGGTTTAAACTAGTGTCACTCTGACTTCCAAAAGCAGTAATCTAACCACCATACCACAAGTTAGACACTTGTCAGTCTCCCTCTCAAATATTCCTTGTTTTTAAAAATATTGGCTAGAATGGATCCATCCAATATGAATGGACTGCAGTGCAGAAGGGAATTTTCTTTCAGATTGGGAAAAAAAAATGTTCAGGCTAGAGCCTAGGGCCTTTCATCGAGTAGATTGTGGTCCATATTCATCCTGGCCCTACTTCCTGCTGCAGAGGAGGCCTGCTTCAAAGGGAGTGCCTGAGAAAGGCTTGGGTGATACTGAAGTCAGAGAGATGTGGGCTTCAAGTCTAATTGGATAAAAAAACCTGAAAGGTTAATTACCATGCTTCCTGGGGAAACCTCCTAGCCACTCCTTCACCTAATGCCCATTAGTCATAGATTTCTGACTGAATTTTCAGTTCAGACTTACACATTTAGAATGAGCTGGTAGCTCCCGGATCAGTGCATACCCTACTGAGCATGCTAAATCTATGCATATGCATTTATACACACCCAGTTTAGGGGTAAGAGACTTGCAACCTGTGTGTAGGTAACAAAGTATCACTTTCACATCTAGAGCACTCCCATTTGGACACACAAAGGGAAAATAAAGTTCTGCCCATTGCAACATTACACTTCTAAAATGAATAGCATCTTTTAAAAAAATACCAAACAAACTTAATAGAGATATAAACTGTTATAGATTAATATGGATTGTTATAGTGGCATTCAAGGCTTGGAGAAGGAAGAGATGCTTTATTTCCAAAAAAGGATAGATTGTACATAGTTTTTTATAAACATGTAGAAAGACAAAGTGTTTGATCTGAGGTGTTTGATTTGAGGAGATTGTTTTCTGTCTCCAGGCAAATACAGTTCACAGAACAAGAAACCAAAGTCAAAACAAGAGAAAGAATTCAGCAGAGTAGAAACACTCACCAACACAACAAGTTTTAAAGGTCATTTGGAAAGCAAATTGTTCTGAGCATCATTCAGGCAAGAATTCAGGGCATACTGGGGAGGGAAAAGAGGTAGAGGCAAGAAAAATGACACAAATAGGGAGAATGACAATATACTTACATGTTCTGTTCAATGTGTCTTTTTTACTTAATGGCATCTTCATTATTGTCATGAAAACAATACCTGGTACAAGTCTTACATAAAAAAGAGCTAATTTTGAAATTTTCCCTCTTGGCATGTTGAGATTAAATCACGGGAAGAAAATCTGGATTTTCAAAAGCCCTCACCATACACAAATTAGTGCTAGATTTACAAAAGAAATGATGCAACAATTAGGTACCAACATTTTCTCTGCTGTTTGACTGCTAAGGAGATCTGAAAATCTGACCGTAAATCTCATAATAGGAGATGATGAGTGTGGTGCATTTTGGAAATTCTGGCCCCAGTTGTAGATGATGAAAAGATGGCTCCAAGTTCTGTTGGAAATTTGTCCCAAAAAGGAATTATTAAGAAAGCACCCCAGTTCCAAAATCACTATGATAACAGTGTATCACATTTCTTTTACATGTAACACGTATGAGTATGTTTAAAAACCTTATGGTTTTGAAGAAAAATGTGGCAATTTAACAAAGCTTAACCATTCATTCATTCATTCATTCATGTCTGACTGAACCGGATTGAGCCTGTAATATTGATTCAGAGAGAAGAGGACCAATTATTGCATTAGGTTTTTTACTCTAAATGACCTATCTCTGGTTTGCCTCTCAAAGTCATTGTTATGAATGCGTTTAGGGGAGAGGACATAATGTTTCCATTGATTTATGGTTCACTTGGAATGGTGAAAAAAGGGTGCAGTCCAGTGGGGACTGAGTTTTATCTCTTCTTGAAAGTCCAGTGAATGGCTGGTTGTCTACCTTCTCAGCTACTGCTGTTATCAAGTGGGCCAGTCCTAGGCTACCCTAGGTGGATTCTGCACTTATTCTGCATTTTAATGTTTCCACCTAAAAATATTACATCACTTGTTCTCGTGATAGCTCAACCACTGTTTACACATGACAGGATAGAAGGTGTGAAATAAACTGAAATTTCACAAATCAGAATCAATTAGAACTGACTGAGCGATTCTAAACAAAACAATTTAGTGTATAGGCAGAGGATTGAAGAAAGGCTTGCAGTTAGTTTTCTCACTTTTAATGAATAGATGTGTAAAAAGTATTGCTGACATTGGATAGTAAAGGCCAATGTTGCAGTACTATGCTTACTTCTGTATTTACACCCTGCTTCTCACCATAACATCTTAGTGCCTCTGCTTGTTTGCATAAATCAGAGTAGATGGCTTATATAGGGTTTAGTTTTTCCTCTTTTCCAAACAGAAATATGGGGTTTGGTTGTTAGCATGTTATTGTTTTCCTTCCTTTTTTTTTGTATTTCTGATTAATTTATGTGAAAGCTTAATTACAGAGATGGACATTGCATGTTGGCCTAATTCAAATGAACTACAATGAAAGTTTTTGAATACACTGCACCTGCCATGTATGTGTCACTGACCACATGTGCCACAATAACATGCAGCATATTATTTAGAGAGAAAGTGAGGAAGTTGGTGAGGGTTTTCCTCCTGCCAGATGTCATTAAAATATATCTAAAATGGCATTAAATACGTTGCTAACTTTGCTTGTCCATATAAACAATTACTGTAATTGCTATAGGCATGGTATATTAGTGGACATAGCAGGGATTCATGAGAAATTTCTCTAATTACCTGTTGCCCATTCCATTAGAAAGTAATGTACCCATTAATAGGAAAATAAAAACAGATTAAAAATAAACAAACAGAATCCTCCCCTCCCCTCCCCACTGCAACAGACTAAGACATCTTTTCCATATACATATCATAAACAGTGTTGATATGTGAACTGTGGAGTTCAGCCTATTTCATGTCAAATTGCATAAATATATCAAGTGTATCAATGTGCTTATCTACTGCTCCAATGTAACAGTTGTCCCATGTTAGACCAAAGCTGCAATTACAAATGCTGTGAGTCATAAGAAAGACAGAGACATGTTGTGGGTATAAGATTAATTATGAAAGCATAGTTTTAGAATTAACTTCTGGGGCAGTGGGGTGGAGGATTTTTTTTTTCTTTTAGCATTATGGTCAAAGAAAAATATCATAGAAAATAGGAGAAAAAATATATAAGCATACAAGATGGGTACTGAGGAAGTTTGCCAATGAGATTGCAAAGTTGCTGGCTATTATCTTTGAAAACTTATGATGATTGGGAGAGGTCCTGGACAATTAGAAAAGGGCAAATATAGTGCCCATCTTTAAGAAAGGGAAGGACGATGCAGGGAACTACAGACCAGTCACCTCACCTCAGTCCCTGGAAAAGTCATGGAGAAGATCCTCAAGTAATCCATTTCTAAGCTCTTGGAGGAGACTAAGATGAACAGTCAGCATGGATTCACTAAGAGCATGTAACACCCCACCAAACTGATTGTCTTTTATGGTAAGATTGTCTTCTAAGATTGTCTTCTAAGGCTCTGTGGATGTGGGTAGACCAGTGGATATGGTATACCTTGCCTTTAGAAAGTCTTTTGATAAGGTCTCCCACAACATCCTCACAAGGAAGCTAAGGAAGTATGGGTTGGATAAATGGACTGTAAGGTGAATAAAAAACTAGCTGGATGATAGGGCTCAGAGGGTAGTAGTAAATGGCTCAATGTCTAGTTGGCAACCAGTACCAAGTGGAGTGCCCAAGGGGTTGGTCCTGGTGCTGGTTTTATTCAATATTTTCATCAGTGACCTAGAAAATGGGAGGAAGTGTACTCTTACCAAGTTTATGGATGACACCAAACTGAGGGGAACAGTAGATATGCTGGAGCATAGGGAAATGATTCAGAGAGACCTCAATGAAGTGGAGGATTACACCAAAAAGAATCTCATGTCTCAATAAGGGCGAGTCCTGCATTTAGGATGCAATAATCCCATGCAAGAGTATAGGCTGGGGGCTGATTGAATAAGCAGCAGTTCTGCAGAAAAGGAAATGGAAGTTGCAGTGGAGAATAAGTTGAATATGAGCCAACAGTGTGCCTTTGTGGCAAAGAAGGCCCATGGCATACTGGATTGCATTAGTTGGAGTTTTGCCAGCAAATTGAGGGATGGGATTATTCTCCTCCATTCAACACTGGTGAGGACATATCTGAAGTACTATGTCCAGTTTTGGGCCCCCATTACAGAAAGGATGTAGAAAATTGGATACAGTCCAGTGGAGGGCAACAAAAATGGTAAGGGGTGGGACACACAATTTATGAGACGAGGCTGAGGGAACTGGGCTTGTTTAGTCAGGAGAAGAGAAGATGGATAGGGGATTTAAAAGCAGATTTAAACCCTGTTCTTAGGTTCTTACCTCTCCCATGTATTTTATAGTAATTTATGTGCCTAATTCTTTTTTGTCAATACTAATAAGGCAGCAGTAGTTTTGCAATATATACCTCCTTTCCCTTGGTCTAAGTAGCTTCATCTGCTTAACTGCATTTGCAGCATTGGTGTTCTGTTGTTAATGCATGTGATACCTCTGAAAGGAAGGAAAAAACATAGAAACAAATTATTTTTCACTAGATTTTACCATTGCCTTTTCCTAGGAAGCTCCAGTAAAAAGACAGAAAAGAAAAAAACACAAACCTGACATTAGCTAAAAACACTTTTTTCATTTAAAACACTGTTTTCATGAATTAAGGAATCATCCTCCTTGGTGTTGCATCCAAGGAGAATGAGATCATTGAATTCTTCTTCTTTTTTTTCTTTCTTGCAGGCATAAAAGTAAGTCTTTCTGTTGACTGTAAAGCTAATGACTCCCTCATTGAAATATCTTTATGTACTCCTTGGATTCAAATATTTTGCAGGCCATGGACTGAACTCTTTTCCTCCTTGTTTCAAATGCAAGTGAGTTTCTATTTTCAAGATGGAAGAGAATATAAAAAATTATAATATAAAGAAACATACTCCACTATGGTGTCTCTATGATTTTTAATGCATTTGAACCTAAAGATAGCTTCCTTTATTTTTTTATAACCCAAGTATGCGACAAAAAAAATTATCAAGGCCAACTCAATCTCGATCTGCCTTTGTACAATATTAATAAGCAAATTTTTCCATATCAAATACGGGCATGTATATACTGAATGTTGAAGAGTATAGTCTTGTGGTCACTGACTGGAGGAGGGTGTGGATTTTTTCAGGACCACTGAAGCTTAGAAAGAGTGTGTTTGTGTGTGCACATCTCACAATGCATAGGTAAAATAATATATCATCAACATTGTTTGACAGTGCACAAGGACATCATTTATATCAAAACTCTTTGAAAAAGATATTTAGAAATTGCCTCAAGTAAAGATAGCTATTGCTGGAAGTGTTTGTTCTCCTCTTGACATTTAAACTTGTAAACATTACTTAAAATATTTTTGTAAGCTTTTTCTGAAATTGTCTAATAAATCTTGACATATTAAGGTACATCTGGGAAAAGTGATTGTAACAATGCATCCAAGTAAGCATAATGTCCTAAGCATTAATGTTGATCTTGTTGGTCTTGGACTCAATGTCATGTTAAATGAAACAGCCAATAAAGCCTGACATGACACTTCATTTGCAACAATGCATTCATTAACATCTCTTATTATATTGCAATGCTTGTATTTATGGAAATGAATTTATCTTTAGTGCATGAAAATGGTTCCATTTAATATAAAGATATGTTGTCGTGCCAGTTAATTTTAGAAACCGCATATTGATCAAAACTTCAAACATCTCTGCAGCTTGGTTCTATTTTACCTGCCTGTTGAGGGCCCATATAAATCCATTTTTATGTATCACTCCTCACAGGAGTGTTACATGAAATAATTGCATTCATACCTTTATGTGGACTGCATGTGTGCTGTATGCTGGCTCACCATGTCCTAGGGGTAGGGTTGCCAACCCAGGGGGGAAAAAACACGTACTGACAAATCACAAACTTTTCACTGACAACCAAACTTTTTTAATGACTGTTTTATAAAAGCAACCTTCAACTACTTGAAGGGTGGTTCCATTGAGAATGGAACTAGATTGTTTTTAGTGGTGGCAGATGATAGAACAAAGAGATATGGTCTCAAGTTGCAGCAAGGGAAGTTTATGTTAGACATTAGGGGGGAAAAAATCTCACTAGGAGGGTAGTAAAGCATTGAAACAGATTACCCAGAAATGTTATAAACACTCCATCCTTGGAGGTTTTATGACCTGGCTAGACAGCAGCAAGAGCAAATGGCTGGGGGTGGTGCTACAACGCACTGAGAGAATGCTCCCTAAAGGGTGTTGTCCTCCTACCTAAATACCACATGGTGCTGCTGTGTTCTGTCTGTCCTGCAACACTGTGCCCCATTTCTTTTCAGTGAGGGATCTTCAGTCAAGCTCTGGCAGCTTATTGCTTTTACAGTAGCTAAATGTTTTTCATTTACTTTATGGACAGGCATTGTTAGTCTGATTTTTAAATTGATTGTTCAGAAATTAATGGAAAATTGTCATCCCTGACTAGGGGACAGGAGACAAGCTACTAGTTCTGAAAGTTACATGGCTCTAGCAAATTAGTCCAAAAATGAAAACTTGCAGCCCTTTCCGCCCCTTTTATTCATTAGTTAAAAACTGATTACTGAGGTATAGAGGTAAGAATGTTCCACATCCTCTATGATTTTAGTGTAACTTTACTTTTTTATTATTATTATTCTTGTTCCTTCAGGGCACTCAGACTTCTAATAAACCTCATTCTGTTACCAGAGTCTGAAAAATACTAGGACATTCTAGCAGAAACATTAATGTAATAAAATTCATACAAGAAATTGGAGTAGGAGGTGAACAGGCAACACTCCTGGATAGCTATGCTATCTTTAATATCCCAGTAGTGTTCAAAGCTGCAGTCAGAATTGTTGCTCAGTTGTTCTGTGTGCTGGATATATTGAGGGAAAGATCCAAAGATTTTACAGTCTAATATGCACAGGCCCTGCAATATGAAATGGGAATTAACCGAAGTTTATCAACAGGACATTAAAATATATTAGCTAACACTTGTTCAGAGCTGAAGCGTGACTCAGAGTGGGTGCATCTACACATGTAATTAGTGTGACTGAATATACTAATGTGACTGAATTAACTAATCCTGACAACACTGCCTACATGTGTGTTTAAGCACTGTAATTTACTGCACTGCTGGATTCCACTTGTATCTGATGGGACTATCCAGCAGAACAGTAAATTCATCTGCTGTGCACTAATTGCTGCACATGTGCAAACAGTGACAGTTTACTGTACAGCAAATTAGTCAGTTGAACAGTAAAGCTTCTCATGTAGTTACACCCAATGAAACCTGGAATTAGAATGCAAGAATGTGTTGTTCTCTGTGCTTGGTATAAAACTATTACAGCTACTAATACTACTGCTGGTATCTAGTTTCTATATACATTTTCTCATTGGTATATAAGAAATAACTTAATCAAAGACATGAATATTCTAACAGAATTTCATTGCTGGGGAAAATAAACTACAGAAAAATGAAATGTCTTTACCAATGTCATTGTCCAGACCACTGACAGATCTGGAAACCTGAATCTTCTTATGCTCACCCCAATGTTCTAGCCACTAGGCCCAATCATTTTTATGAGTGTTGTAATGATAGCTAGGGGTTACACTGGCTTCCAAAATGGCCGTGATACATATTACCAAATAAATGTTAAAAAACCCTGATTTTTTATAATTATGACTAAATCTCACACACACATATACACATTCACACTCACTTATATGCCCTACTATACGCATAAATCCTCTGTTTAGCAGCTGCCTAAGGCAGAGATGTCGAAAACACACTACTTACATTTTTTTTTTTACCAGGAAAGATCCCTAGACACTTAAAGGTCTGCTTCTGGGCACTCCCAGAATTGCACAAGTCCTAAGCAACTGAGCACCTACGCTTCCTCAAGTGCTAAAATAGGTGTTCCTCTGCTCTTCCTTCCTATGAGGTCTTATGCAGATTTCTTAGAGTACAACTATTGGATTGGACCTTGTCCAAAAAACAGTGGTTGGAGTCCAACAGCTAAGTGGCCAGGGCACTTGTCCAAACTATCAGAAATCTGTTTTCAGTTAGTTCCTCCATCTGAAAAGTTTTGAATTTGCATCACATATTTCTAAGTGAATGGTGTTAGGCTATAAGGTAATCGAGGGTCAGAACTTCTGAGCTGTCCTGTAGAATCTGTTCTTTTTTACACATCATACTTAAATATTAACTGGTTGAGAGAGAATGACTCCATAGCCTAAGACCCTCAGTATCTCCTGTGGAAGCTTTTCTTTTATACCTGACACCATTAAATATTGATTGGATGAAAAAGGAAAAATATGACCTTATAGTTTAGTGCTACTGAGAGGTCAGAGTTAAGATTCTAGACCTCAACCCAGTGATTAATTAAGTGTTTTAGAAAAGTTTTTTAAGCACAGATCTCTTCGAGGTGTAATATATGCCTTTATCACTAGGCTGTGGAGTCATGCTCTCTCTCTCGTGCACTTTTCTCTAGTCCAATGATTAATTAAGTATAAAGTTAAACAACTTTAACAGTATACCTTACTTTAGAATACTGCATAAGCCTTATCAGTTTTTAATCTCTTCAGGCCAAGATGAGACTCAAACTCAGTGTGAGTACCCTAAACTTTTCATATTAGGAGACTGGCACCTCTGCCTTATCTGCTGCTGGGATGGTATACATTATTATTTTTAGGCTAGGATTTATAGTTCCTAAAGCAACTGACCACAGGCACCTTTCTAGAGACGCATCTAAAACCTGGAGACAGACAAGTATCAAGACATATCAGACTTCTTATCATTTCTTGCTAGGTAACTTACTGGCTTTGGGCCAACCATATTTTATTCTACCTATTAGGTATGTAAGTGGACTTAGGCACCTAAGGATAATCCTCTTCCACCCTGCTTGAATGGCTATAAAACTTTAATACAATCATTGAGTTGGTCCTTCTTCTCCTACTCATTGTTTTTTGTGACCCAGTTTTATGGGTAAAAGTTGGTATCTTACAAAAGTAGAAGTTTGACTTGGGTTTCAATCAAATAAAATCATACTTAGATGCAGAAGTCAACTTACATGCCTAAATGATGGAATAGCATGTGGCCCTTTGTGATCAGCATGGATCCTGATTTTCTCTGATTAAAAAACAAAAAATCCCAATTTTTGGATTAAAAAAAGTAACCCAAAATCCATGTTTTCCCATGATTAAAATGAAACACCACTATACATACATACATACGTGTGTGTGTGTGTATACACACACACACATTTAGTGTTTATATAAAACACATTTAGTATATTTATAAAACACTAAAGCCATATACATATATATATATATATATATATATATATATATATATAGTAGTGTTTCTTTTTAAGCATGGGAAAATGTGGATTTTAGGTTACTTTTTTTAATCCAAAAATTGGGGAGGAGAGTGTTTTATTTTTTTAGAGAAAACCAAGATCCCTAGTTATCAGATCCCACACAACTTTCTCATAGGTAAACTGGAGAAATGTGAGCTGTATATAACTACTACAAGGTGGATTGATAATGGGCTCAGTAGACAGTTCCACAGAGAACTGTCTTGGGTCTGGTGCTTTTCAACATGTTTATTAATAATTTGGATGCTGGCATAGGTGGTGGCAGTGGTTGGACACTCCCTTCTGCAGGTGGGGGACGGATCCATCTGCTGTCTTGATCTATTGTCCAGGGAGGTCTTCGGCTTACCTGGAGCCTGAATCCAAGATGTCACAGAAGGATTGCCGAGACTCATCGAACCCTGTGAGTACTACCCCCTGCTGCACATCCATGTGGGCACCAGTGATACTGCCAGGGGTGAGCCTCAGCAGATCAAGAGAGACTATAGGATGTTCTGGATGTGAGGGCAAAGGGGACAGGAGCACAGGTTGTGTTTTCCTCAGTTCTTCCAGTCCAGGGGAAGGATCCTGGTAGGAGCGGACAAATCCTGCAGATCAGTGCATGGCTGCACAGGTGGTGTTGCCAGCGGGGATTCGAGGTCTTTGACCATGTGGTGCTGTTTCAAGAAGGATTGCTATTCAGGAAGGACAGGCAGGAGAGAAAAGGAGGAGGAGTTGCACAGCACGCAAAAACATTTGCCTGACTCCTCAGAGCATTATGAAACTGGAGATAGGCCTGTTGAAAGTCTCTGGGTTAAGGTTAGAGGGGAGACCAACAAGGGTGCTGTTATGGTGGGTGTGTAGACCAAGAGGACAAAGTAGATGAGGCTTTCTTCAAACAATTAGCAGAAGTTTCCTGATCACAGGCCCCGGTTCTCATGGGGGATTTCAATCAGCTTTACATCTTCTGGGAGGGCCATACAGCAGTGCACAGGCAATCCAGGAAGTTTTTTGAGAACATTGGAGACAACTTCCTGGTGCAAGTATTAGAGATACCAACTAGGGGCTCTGCTCTTCTTGACCTAGTGCTCACAAACAGGGAAGAATTGGTGGGGGAATTAGAAGTGGATGGCAAGTTGAGCAGCAGTGACCATGAAATGATTGAGATCAGGATCTTGACAAAAGGAAAAAAGGAGAGCAGCGGAGTATGGACCCTGAATTTCAGAAAAGCAGTTTTTGATTGCCTCAGGGAAGTGATGATTAGTAAGATTCCCTGGGAAACCAGTCAGAGGGGGAAAGGGGTCAGGGGAACTGGTTGCATTTTAAAGAAACCTTACTGAGGGCACAGGAACAAACTATCCCAATGTCTTAGCAGAGAACTCTTTGGTGAGACTAAATGCAAAAAGCAAGTTTACAAATTAAAGCTAGGGAGGGTAGTAGATATGCTGGAGGATAGGGCTAGGATTCAGAGTGACTTAAATTGTTGAATTGAGTCAAAAATACCTCTTCGGGCTCAACAAAGAGACATATAAAGTCCTGCACTTAGGACAGAAGAATCCCGTGCACTGCTACAGCCTAAGGACTGAATGGGTAAGCAGAAATTCTGCAGAAAAGGACCTGGGAGTTAGAGTGGACAATATGATGGATATGAGTCAGCAGTGTGCCCTTGTTGCCAAGAAGGCGAACAGCATACTGGACTGCATTAGTAGGAATGTTGGCAGCAGATCAAGGTAAGTAATTCATGGGTGAATCCTAAAACACAGCAAATGGGGTATGGCCTCCTTTAAGTTGTGTGCTTCATATGCAGTGAAGAGATATATTTTTTTTGTTGCTACGCAGCCAGAGGGGATCTTGTTGCAGTTCTGCACAGTGATATTGGATGCCTGTAAGCTCCCTTTTCCCTTTCCCCTTTCCATATAATCTTTTCTTTCTGTCAGTCCATGCCGAACATAAGATGAAGTGTCTTCCTACCAACAAAACACTCAACTATCTGAACCTGTTAGTCTCTAAGGTCCAATCCAATTTTAATGCACCTGAAAATTCATATCATATTGGAGTATTCAGACAGTTTTCACTGATTTTTGGAATATATTTATGCTCATAGATACATCATCTCAATTTATACATCAATTTAATCTATCCTACTTCAGAAAATTTTCTTGCTAGTAAATGACATCTGTAAGAAACTGTAATAAGACATTTTTATGTGTGAAATTTCAGAAGTCAGAGGAAAGCTCTCAAATGTATAACTAAAGTTCAATAATAGACATTGCAAAACTAAGTGGATGCCCATAGCACACACATCATTGGGAAAGAGTGTTTTATGCAATATGGAGTAGCACTGGGATGGTATGACAAGGACATTTATTGCCACATATTCCAATTAATGAGCCCTGTTATGAGGGCTTTCTTAGCAGTTCTCAGTTTGTTCCATTAATAGAAAGGCACTGTTCAGTGTGTTGTGGCTAATGCTATCAGTTTCTCAAGTTAACAGCCAGAAAGCTATAAAAATGAAGTGAAATATATTCAATGTCATTTTTTGTTGTTGTTTGGGTTTTGGGTTTTTTTGGATAAAAACAGCATTTTGCATCATGATAACTTCTGACAGTGTTTTCCAAGAAAAAGCTCCTTGAGACAGAAAGCATTTTATTTATTGTGTTGGTAAAACAAATAGCACAATAGGATGACAACTTTGATTGGTCCTCACAGTGCTTCTATTGAAAATAATAATATTAGGTTGAACATGATCCACCAGTGACCCTGTAGTCAACACAACTAGTAGAATACTGGGACGTATTAGCTGATGTGTCATAAGCAGGGCTAAGGAAGTGATACTTCCTTTCTACTTGACATTGGTGAGGACCCAGCTGGAGTACTGTGTCCAGTGCCACACTTCGAAAAAGTTGTGAAGAATCTTGAAAGGGTCCAGAGAAAAGCCATAAGAATGATCTTCAGGATCTGGGACTGTTCAGCCTGGGGAAAAGAAGACAAAAGGGGAACTTGGTGGCTGGCTATAAGTATGTAAGGAATTAATATTGGGAGCTGGGGGGAACCCTGTTCACTAGGGCGCCCCAGGGGAGGACAAGGAGCAATGGCGATAAACTGTTAGAGGATGGTTTCAGATTGGATGTAAGGAAGAACTTTTTTATGGTAAGGGTTACCAGCATAGGTGACATGTAAGCGGGACATGGGGCAGGGCATGTGTTCCCCCCTGAGATTGGCCCTTGCTGGCCAGGGTGTGCAGGTGCCCCCCCGAGATTGGTGCCAGCGGCATGGAGAGAAGTGCTGGTGGAACTTCTGGTCAGCAATGAGGTTCACAATGGGCAACACACTCAAAAGTAGAATGCTTAAGATAAATTATAGGAAATTGAGATAGAGGTGTGTCTAAAACCGTACATCTCTCTGACTTTAAAGTGATTAAATCAAAGTTATTCGATTGTGATTATGTAAGACTGTAGTTTTAAAAGATGGAAAACCCCTCTCTGCTCTTAGGCGTGATGGTGTCATTTTGGGAATCGATGATTTTGTTTACTCCTCCCTTTAAAAATATTGCTGATAAGACTGCCCATTACATATAATGTAGGAGTTAAGAGAACCTTATGCATCCAGTGACACTTTCTGGAGGGGATTCAACCCAACATCTACTTTCAGGAAGCAGACTTAAGTACTTGATTAGTCTGTGATGGGGTGCTATTCTCCATCCCTGCTTTTGCAGTTAAATTATACAGAAAAAAAATGCAAGATGAAAGGGACTCTACAGGACAAACTTTGAACACAAATCTTTGGGTTATGGATAAGGATACTCCCTGGAAGGGCACAGTCCTATTATCTAATCACTGCCTCCAGTATTGCTTAGATAAGGTCTTTAGATAAATCCAGAAATGAGTCCCCCTCTCTTCTGGGTGTCTTGCTTCATCACAATCATCTTCTTGCTTTCTCTCTTTCTGGTCCCATGAATTTTGCAGTATTCCAGTATAATACCCACGGAGGTATGCCCACTTGCCAGTTCCTTCTCAATCCTGCCTCACCTCTCATCATCCATCCACCATACCTTTGCTATTATTTATTGTTGATGGGAGGGGTCCTTGAAGGTTGGTAGTCACCTTGTGTGGTAAGCTGATCTGTCCATCCTGATCAGGCACAGCTGGAGCCTTTTGCCTTCTCACAGAACTTCCCCTTTAAGGGGACATGACCCATAGGTTTCTGGGGCACTTATAGGGATCTTGGCTTTCACAGCCTTGAGACCTTTCCCTCTGGCTGCACTCTTCTCTTACACCTGCAGTTGAAGACTTCAGCCTCCAGGGTTTGACCTTGTCTGAAGGGCAATCCCCCTTTTTGGGGCCACCTGAATCCCAACAGTCTCTGCCCTTCTGTTTCAGGACCTGGCCTCTGGTGCTTATTGCAGAGGATCATCCTCAAGCTCCCTTGTCTTCGGCATTATCATCACGCCTTACAGCCGCCTCTGGTCTGCCAGTAGATCTAACTAAAACCTAAACCTAGCCTCATGGCTGTAAAACAAAAGTTTCCAACCCTGAGCTAATACTTTCATGCAGCCAAAGAGTTCCCCTTGGCTTTTGCTTCACAGCTGTCTGTTACTGCCTAGGCACTGGTCAGCCTGCCTCCTTTGGCAGCCTTATGAAGTGACTGGTCTTATGTGACAATTGTACATATGATGGCAACTTAATCCCCAAGGTTTTATTCTGTGCTCCCTAAATTGCAGTCTTCCTGGGTGCCTCTGGCAGGCACCACCATCACTGAAGGAAAGGCCAAGGCACCCCACAGCTCAGCGAATGACCAAAGCCTCCCACAGCCACTCAGCCCACTGGCAGCATACCCTCCAGCCATGGGGTTGGGGGGCAGGAAGGCTCCACAAAAAATAAAAGTTGGGCCACTTCTGGATTCGGCAGGAGCCTGCCTACTGAAGGGAGAAGCAGCAAGAGGCTCTATCCTTTTTTTTTTTTTTTTTAAGCAGAACCTGTCCACCTCTCCTGCGGTAGGAGATGAGCTGTCAGATTAAAGGCTGCAACATTACAATGTTGTAAACTAAACTACGTGGGGATGTGGCTTTTTTGCCAAATTAAAAATGCATTTGAAACCCCCAAACATCGCACACTTGTAATGTGTCATGTTGTTAAGCCACACAAAGGAAATTTTTGTCATGTGTACATGGTGACAAGTTACACGTACAAGCAGACATATTCCCTGGACCAGTCCCCTTCCAGCTACTTGCTTGGTCCTTTTGTCTCTCTTTCCTCTGTACTAGGTGCTGTTAATTGACTCACTATCTGCCTTTGCCTTGGTCCTTTGCCCACACAAACTATTTTAGAAGAACAGGTATGGTTCTTGGTTATATAAAGCTTCAAAAGAAGAAATGGAAAGGGAACCCATTTGTAGCACGACCCCTCAAGAGTCTCGTGGTTAAGATATCTTCCTCAGGCATGTGGCTATGTGTTCCCTCAGACTCAGGAAGTTATTGAGTATGGACTTCTAATTTCTAAAGAAAGTCTCTTATCTTCTAGGCTATTGTGTAATAGTCAGGAATCAGTAGCGTTTCTGGATAGGCTACATTTTTAATGGAATTGGCTGTGATTGCTGGTTTTGACTGAGATCAGTTCTGTCAGTCAGCATGAGGTATACCCTAAATTTATTTATTAAATTTGGTTCCTCAGAGGACTTAAGTGAGTAACATCTATATTATGAATCCTGATTGGAGTTAGCATGATATTAGTGGTAAAATGCTCAGGTTAGCAAAGCTGTTTGTAGTCATACATAGAAGCAGCACTCTAGGATACACATGCAATTTGTATTTTGGTGGGTAAGTAGTACTTCTATAGTTGACTAGAAGCATTAAAGTGACATTTTGAGCTGCTTACACAGATTGGCCTACCCATTCACCGACTCACACTGCTCTCTGCTCCCAGACCTACAGGCTGTAGTAGGTAAACACAATTCTATCAAGTGTTAGACCTTGGCTTTTTTCACAGTCATTGTAAAAGCTACTCTGGTAAGTTACACATCAAGAAATTTCCTAAAAGGTGGAAGTGTGTTTGCTGTGTGTCATGTAACCCTTGGCAAAAGAACACTTTTTCCAGTAGCCTCTCCTGTTCTCACTTCTAAGTCTAAAGTTTAGTCATAAATACTTTCTCACAATAGGTCTCATGCAATTGATTAAGCAATTTTTTGCATTCATATTTCACAAGAGTATCACAGTATCGCTCACCTTAAGCATAAACCTGTGGTAAGGTGGACCACTTACTAAGAAACTGTTGTGAAATGGAGTTAGATATCAGATACATAATTGCCATGTTGATCTGCATTACCTATGCTTAAGTATAGTCTTTCTTCTTTAATACACCTGGCAATTACATCCTCATTAATAGAATCATGGGCTGTGTCCAGATGACTGCACATGTGCAGGGGCATGTATTTGCTGTGGAATAAATAGCAGCAGTGCAAATCTGTGCTGCTGTTTTTTGCTGCTGTGCACACGGCTGCATGTGGGCTTTGGTGTGGTGCAAAATGCTCTGCTTTGGGGAAACAGCCATTTCCCTGCTCCTCCCAGCTCCTGGCATGCAGGGGGACCTGGGAGGCAACTCAGGGGAGGGAGACAATCTGGTCACTGTACCTGCTGGGGCTTCTTTTTGCAGCAGGTTTTTTTGACAATCGAATGTCCCAATGTCAAATTTTGGCACTGCACTGTAAATTGTACTGCAAATTGCACTGCACTGCAAAAATGGTTGCATGTGCACTGTGTGTGGTTTGCAGTACCTCAGACAGCTATGACACACTGCAATCTATACATGTATACTCATGTGGATGTGTTAGAGTAGCTTGTCATATCTTACGCTTTACAGTTACACCGATTTACAGAGTGGTGCTAACAATTGGTGAAGAATGCAGCAGCAAATCAAGATTAACCCTTTCCTGAATGTAGAGCTCTGGGAAATATAAATGGTATTCAGTCTCATGAGGATCTTTCTGTTAAAAAGATCACTGAGAAGCTATTGTAGTTGTTTGACCTGTGGACACTGAAAACACAGGACATGTTTCTGAAAATGAGAGAGAGAGAGTTTCATTGTGGAATTAAAAAGAACTGTTACTCTTGTAGCAAAACCTCCAGTTTTTTGTTTTTTATTATTATCTTAAAATGCATTCCCTCCCCTTCCCCAACCATTTCTGACTTTTCTCTCCCTCTCTGTTCCCTATAGATAAGTATAAGTGAGCTCAAAATTAGGATAAGCTTTCAGCATTTTTATTTTTGGTGGCAAGTTTTTGGTTTTGGGTGTCCATTGTTTTATAATTATGAAGTTTGTATTCATTTTTACTGTTATATATTGTATTGTTATTTGTATTGATTTTTGTTGTTTCATATGCATATTTTATGGTTTAGGCCTGTGTTTATAAGTGAACCAAAGTAATGTCAAGTTTCCATTTTATATGTCAAGCCTCCAGCTTCTGTTCTCTGCCTCGGTATTCCATGTTGCAACAGTATAATTCATTGTACCCCTCCCATATAAATTGGTTCCCGGATGAATGAAAAACAATGGTAGGAGGCCTCTACTGAATGGCCTGTAATGACTGGGCCATTACCTCACATTGATTCATCCAGGAACTACAGACCTCACCCAGGAACAGATACAAGACGAGCTTTTGAAAAACAAAATACCCTGCAAAACCAGCAACTCTCACCATTACAGACACCTGAAACTGCACATCCCTGCATGGAGAACACATGCTCAGTACGCCAAGGGCTGACTCTTGCCTGGGCATGCCTCCTGTCACTAGGGTCACACAAGGTCTGCCCCTATTAAAAGGGGCAATGAAGACAGATCCAGTGGGAATGCCATGCCATCTGAACCAAACCAGCTTCACGTCACCTATCCACCCCAGAGGCCCTGCTGGTGACCCCCTCTGGAAAACATCTACTGGACAAGGACCCCTTTCCAGCCTGGATAGGTAGATATTACCTACATACCTCCTTCTACAATCTGGACTCTCTCTTTCTCTCTCTCCTCCTGTTCTTCAGTGGACTTCAGCCCCTGCACCAAGCCTCTCTAACCCCTGCTGACATTGTGTGTGTGTGTGTGTGTGGGTGTGGGTGTGAGTGTGGGTGCAAGGGAACCAATTTGGCATTGTGTCACCATCTCCCCTGTTCAATAAAACCTCTGTCACTTGCAACCCTGAGTTGGGTCATGTTTTACTGAATCCCAGTCCTGTCCCTATCTTAAATTCCAGCCTCATTTTCTCTCTCTGTCTCAGCTCCAGTTCCCACCCTCTCTGCTAGTTTCCCAATCTCCTCCCAATTCCATCTCCCCTTTTCTGCCACCTCTCAGCCTCTCCTTGCTTTCCTGCTGTCCCTGCTGCTTTTCCTGTGACTTTCTGCTGCCTCTCTCTCTGTTTTCAGGCTTCCCCCCTACACACAACTTCTGTAATTCCCACCCCACTCCTGCAGCTTCCCAGCTCCTATTAGCTGTCCTGCAGTTCTCTCCAGCTTCCAGCACCTACTGCTTCTCTCTGCAACTTCTCTAGCTGCCCCGGAGCCATCCTCTGGCTCCCCACGCCCAGAGTCCCTCTTTAACACCCACATTTTCCCTTAGTCCCATTTTCCCCTTCCCCATCTATGTTTTCAGCTCCCCTGTAGCTCCAGCTCCAGTCCCACACTTTGGGCAGGCATACTACCCTGTTCTGCAGGCTTTGGGCATTGTCTTTTAATCAATTAAGATCAATTAACCTAAAGTTACCCCCGAGCCTCAGTTCTTCAGCCCAGGCCCCTGTAGTCTACTGGTTCTAATCCTGGTCCTGGTAACTTTAACCCCATACACTTCTACTTTCCTACTTTAATCTTTCTCCAGGTATCCCAAGTACACCAAGCATATACATATATACATATCACAATACCCAACTTAGGAAATCACTTGTGTGTATGTGTAGGTGGGTGATATGTGTATAAATTAGTGAATACACACACATATATATATACAGATATATGGATATAGATACTTTGTGTGTGTGTGTGTGTGTGTGGTATATGAATTAGTAATCCACATATGTGTATTGAATGTGCAGGTGTTGGTAACTGGTAACTGATTCTGTCTAAATTTGGTGTGTGTAGTGTGTGTGTGAACCCAGACTAGTTATTTTGAATGAGTGTGTATCTGAGTTGCCAGTGTGAGAGTATGTGTGTGCCTATATATATGGCATTGTGTGCATGATATACGAATCAGTGACCTGTGTCTAACTTTTGGGGTGTATAATGTATATGCCTGAGCTGGTAGTGTGAGTGTGTATTCCTAATAGAGGTGTATGCACCTAGTGAGTGTGTACTTAATTGATTTTTATATGTGCATGTGCAGTTGTACACCACACTTTCCTGTCTAACGGTACAATATTGAAATCCTGAGCAGTGACCTGACCACTCACAGCAACACCCTTTGTACAATGACAATGCCCAATATATGCTGGACCAGAAGCAGGAGCAGAAGAGTTCATTGTTTCAGTGTGTGAAGAGGAAGAGGCTTGGTTCATGAAAGTCTGGGGCTTTTCATGGAGTGGACAGACTGAAAGATCGTGTAAGATCTATTGTATGTTACTGGTGGTAAGTCCAACCAGGAAAACATAAAAAGAAAGCAGCAACCAGGTGACTTTACAAACAATTTAAATAGAGTTTCTGGAAAATTTCAAAAAAACAATGAGCAACAGAAAGATTGACATTAGCAGAGATAATTGAAATTTTGAAAGTGAATGGCAATGATCCTGCTACACTAAAACGTACTAGACTATAGATATTTTATCTAGATATATATTAGTGGGGTTTCATTTTAGTCATGGGAAAATGTGGAATATGGGTTACTTTTTTTAATCTGAAAAGTGGGATTTTTTTTTTTATCAGTGAAAACCAAGATACCTGATCATCATCAAGCATCCCAATTCTTGACCTGAATCTTTAAATGTGTCAAATTGTGTATCATTAGTGAAGTACAGCTCTGAGAAAAGTGTAGCTCCTTTTACATGGGGCAAAATTATCCTTAAGTAGTATCTCTTGGATTCCTTTAGAAACCCTGGCCACATGCAGATGAGTAGCACAGACCACACATGCAGGCATGCCCTGCACTGATGTCTTGCAGCATGGGGGGCAGTTGAACCTGGGAGATCCTGGGGTCAAAACAACCCATAGCATATACAAGTGGGGTGGTACATGTGATAGCAGCCCACACTGCCCAAAACCAGAACCTGGTTGACTGGAACCACACTCCAGCTGTGGGACTGGCTCCCAGCACTATAGAAGTACCATGGCTGCAGCTCCCCAAGGCTCCCAGGACCCCTGGTGAGGCAACTAGGGCCAGGCCAATGCTGACCCCAGCCTCCCTACCCCACTTTGGGTACTGTGATGTACACCAAAGGGTGCATGGCATAGCTGTTCCCCATGGGCAGGTAGCAGCAGAACAAAGAGTGCCACTGCTACTTGATTTTGGGGAAACCAAAGCCCATGCTTGTGTGGACGTTGCCATTGTGTATATGTGTCCAATTACCTTACCACCTCTTTGATATGGTTTCCAGAGATCAGGTGTTATTATACCTGAAAAAATTATTGCTGATATATGAACATGTATATTGATTTGCATGAACTGAAGTCCAACACTGCCTGTCAGCTTTCTTAAGAATTAGTAGGTGATATAGCATGTATATATTGTATACTCTTTTTTCTATGGACAGTTTTATTTATCATGGGTTTTTTCCCCTGACTTCTTTGCAATTGTCTAATTTTATGAAAATCTACACCCTATGAACTTTAAAATGATATATTATATTAAATTAATCCCCTCACTGCTGCAAAGGGCAGGAAGTGGGGAAGGGGCAGGGGGTATAGGGTTGTCAAGCAGTTTCCCCCATTTGTGTCTGCCCCCCTGCTACCTCTGCACCCTGTAATGAATGTGCTCAGACTTAGATACATCAACAAAATGAAAACATAAGGATTTACAGGAGATGAAAGAAGAAAAGCTTCCAATAGGAAAAAAAATGAGTATTTGTATTTGGTATAATGCAAGGTAAAGAAAATAGGAGTATTCTGACTTAACTGAATTGTAAAGGAGCAGTTTTATGCACATCTTTTTTTATTCAAATGCACTTGTATAGTGAGCTGATAATATTTTACAAGCCTTCGTAATGGGTACATATTTCAGAATTCTAAACCTGTGCCAGTCCTTGATAGTAACTCTGACAAGACAGCACATTCCAGTTATTCATGAGTGTATAATCACTGTGTGAATGATAAGATGAGGAATTAAGACTTTTGCAAGGTTAAGCACACTCATCCACTTCGTCTTAGAAATTTTTGACAAATGGAAGATAAATAATTTAGTCAAAATGATTTTTCTCGCTGCTTTGAATTTTCTGAAAAGGCATGAAGAGCCTTATTTTTATATTTCTCCCTTATACTTATACAGTATTTTTATACTGCTCACTTATAACCCTAGATTACTACTCATGGGAGCACTCCTTTGAAACTATTGGAATTCTTTTTGTAAATTCCAATCAAAATGAACAGGGCAGAATCAGGCCCCAAACGTGTACATAGCACATCCAAAATTTGATTGTCACTAAATTATAACTATGTAAACTCTTAGTTTATTAACAGGACACAAACTCTGTTTCTCCCCTTGTTATGTAATCCATGGTAAAATGTGTGTGTTGGGGGCAGGGGGTGGGTAGAGGGGAAGGGTAAGCAGCAGAAAAGGGAAAGGAGAGCACTTGTTGGAGATGTCTTGGGGTACAGACAGTGCAGCTCCCAGCTGTAACTCAGAACAATTTTTGCAAAGTGTTCTGAGTTACAACATTACCCCAGACTAAATAAAAGATCACTATTGGTTCAGGAGGGGTGGCGGATCTAGCTGCAGCTGGGAGCCTGCAGTCAGGTTCCCACAGCAACAGCCAGGCTCTCTTCCAGGGCTCCCTGTTTTCAGAATGGGAAGGGGAAAGGCAGTGGAGAGGACCTTGGGGGGAGCTCCATTTTTTCAGCTTTCCAAGGGGGGCTGAAAGCCACCCAGACTTCCTCCACTCCCATTCTGAAAACGGCAACAGGATGGGAGCTCCACAGACCTAAGTCACAAAAGATGCTACATTTTGAAATGTCTTTTATCTGATAACTCATAGAATCATAGAAAAGTAGAGTTCAAAGGGACCTCAGGATGTTATATAGTCTAATAGCTATATATTAGTGATGTTTCATTTTAATCATGGAAAAACGGGAATTTGGGGTTCCTTTTTTAAATCTGAAAATTGGGAATTTTAAAATTCTATTTTATCAGAGAAAAGCAGGATTCCTGATCATCACTGTCTCTGCACTAAATGCTTCTTTCTTCCAGAGGTCTTGGCTTCTTTTCCTTCTACCACAGATTGCCTCTTCCCCACTACTGTAGGCTTCCCTGCTTCAGTCATGCCATCTCAGACTCCCTCTGTCTCTGCTCTTTGAGGTTTCACACAAGTAGTCTCTGTGGACTCCAGCAGAGGCAGGCTGGCATACACTCAGACAGACACATATATGCTACAGCTTCCTGGCTTATATTTCCTTCCCTACCCCCAGCTTCTGGAAAGGGGGTTCAGAGGTCTTAGGAAAGGGATCCATCCAGCACCATTTAGAAGAAAGAGTGCATTTAACCAAATCACACCCAGCAATCAGACAGAGTAAAAAAACCCATACAAAGAAACTCTCCACATATAACAGCTACTCTTTCAACATATGATACCTAAACAAACAAGACAACCATATAACCATCACACACGTGTTGTTAAACTCACATACAGAACTCATTGTGTTATTTCAAAAGCTTCAACCACCACTGGAAATCTCTCTTCATTATAAAGTTTCAGACTTTAGGCCCAAATTTGGGTAATATTATTTTTCCCTGATTAAAAGAGAATGGAACACTACAAGCTCATAGGGAAATTGATATTTAACACTGTGTTGTTTTCTGTGGCAACATATCCTTGGAAAAATATCAATCCCTGCACACTCCAGTGACATAACTGTGGAAATAAAAAATGGGAGATAAAAATCAAGGACAATAATGAAACAGATGATCTGCTAATAAAACAGCAACATTTTGGCAATCAAAACCAGAAAAAATGGCAATGATATCTTGGACTAGAATGGCAAAAGAAATAACTGGTTTGCACTGCAGATGGCAAAAAAAATAAAAATTAAAAAAAAAAAGACGGAAAAAAAAAAGAAAAGAAGCATTTTGTATACATACTTGTTGCAGAGAAAAAGTCCCATACTGTGTTGTGGAGTAATGGGAGCATTTCTAGTCATTTCTTCTGCAGAAGAATTTGCACAACTAAAACCCAAGCCTTATCAACTCAAACTTGGCATAACTCCAAAGATGTCTGCAGACCCCTGGGGTAGTAACCATCTATATAAAAAGCCCATAATACTTCTTTGTTTCTGGTCTGTGTTGTTATCACCTGTCCCAACCTTTGGATCACATACCTTGATTCAAACTATGTTATCAGACATTTCCCTAAAGCCTGCTGGTTCCTGGAATGGAGGACAGTCACTTGATTCACATCACACCCACCCAGTACAACAAAAGGCAAACCTGACAGATCTTAAGAAAGAATAAGAACATGAGGTGAACCAGTGGTTCAGGGATGTCAGAAATTTGGTTCAATATGGAGATATGAGGGAGTATTAGAAGAACTGAGAATATTTACTGTGGAGGAAAGATGACTGAGGAAATTGATAACTGATTTCAAGAACGGGGATTTGTTATAAAGAGGATGGAGTTCAATTATTCTCTGTAATCACTGAGAAGGGGACAAGAAACAATGGGCTTAAAATGAAGCAATGAAGGTTTAAGTCAGATATTAATACAAACATTCTAACTCTGAGGGTGGGCAAGAGTTGGAGTAGATTACCTCCAAAAAAATTGTAATCTCCATTAATGGAAATTGTTAAGAGGAGAATACACAAACACTTTTCGGTGATGCATTACACAGAAATAATTCTGCCTGACTGAAGTAGAGAAATTTCTGCGATCTGTTCTAGCCCTATGTTTCTATAATTCTGATTCAAGTGGAATTCTGCTTTCCTCCTTGTATATCCCAACTACACCTGTGTATCTCTGTGTTATGTTGGCATTGTTGTTCTGAGTCATATGGAATTCAAATGGCTTTTGGCTTCTTGTCATTCTTGATGTTCAGGTTGCTGGGCTCTGTGGGCTCTGGAAGTTTGGTGCTAACAAGCGGCCTCCTGGGGCATGTCCAGATGAGTGCACACATATGATCTGTGGTGCCTCAAAGCTGTCTCAGGTACCACAAACTGCACATGGTGCATGTGCACTCATTCACTATGCTGCAGCACAGTGCCAAAATTTGACACCAGGAGATCCCAGTGTAAAAAAAAAAGTGGTGCTATATATAGACATACCTCCCTTTGAGGCATGGTTCAGGAGTGCCTCAAAATGTTCTTGGCATCTAGCTTGGATAGATTCTTTGTCTTTGAGGAGCATCAAGCCATCCTGCAATTGCAGGAAAGTAGGACTATAGGTCATAGATGGCTTTTGTTGTCTGGAAACAGCTGCTCATGTCATGTTTGTCAGCACAGAGTTCAACTTCCTTGGCTTTATCTTGCCACAAGTGGTTTGATTTCTCCGATCCTCCTTTGAGCCTCGGCTTTGAGGATTTGATAAGTCTCCTTCTTCTACTGAGATGAGGTGTCAGTTTGCCTGGCAGAATAAGCCTTTCTCTTCCAGCCAGAGGGCATGGATCTGTGCAGCTCTTATTGAACCAGTCTTGGTATTAACATGTCATTTAGCCAATGGATTCAAAACAGGCCATATGGATAACAGTTTTAAACTTCTTTCAGAGTTCGTCAATGTTGCCTTCATTTGAAGCCAGGCCAGAGCATGTTTTATAGAAACACTGTTGTAAATCCTTACAGACCTTGACATCTTGAAGAAATTTGGTGTTAAGAATCCTTTACATTGCATTTTGCTGTTTTTGCTGTTTTGGAGCAATCCAGATGTTCATACTGGATCTGACAAGATAGTGATCTGTCCAGCAGTCCTCAGTTCCTTATATGGCTCATTTGACATCCACTCAATCTCAGTCTCTAACAATAACATACTTTAGGATGTTCCAGTGCCTAGAATCATAAAATCATAGAAAATTGGGGCTGGAAGAGACCTCAGGAGATCATTTAGTTCAACTCCCTGCTCAAAGCAGGACCATCTCCATCTAGATAATCCCAGCCAAAGTTTTGTCTAGCCTGGTCTTGAAAACCTCCAAAGATAGAGATTCCACAACCTTTATGGGTAACCTGTTCCATTGTTTTACTACCCTCCTAGTGAAAAAAAAATCTTCCTAATATCTAACCCAAACTTCCCTTGCTGCAACTTGAGACAGTTGCTCCTTATTCTGTCATCTGTCACCACTAAAACCAGTCAAGCTCCATTGTCTTTTGAATTCCCCTTCATGTAGAGGAATGCTGCTATTAAATCCTTTCTCAGTCTTCTCTTCTAAACATGCCCAATAAATGTGGAAGTAAAGTCTGCAGGAGGTGGGATGTAAACTCAGAAATCTTGGCTTGGCAGATTAATGCTCTACCAATTGAGCCACTGAGGCCTGTAAAATTTTAACCCAGTGAGTGCCATAAATTGAGACTTAAGATCACTTGCCCACACCCAGATTTGCATTGCCATCCTTTTTGTTATAAGCATAACACTCAAGCCTATCAGCCACAGAAGAGATCACTGTTACCTTAAGGATGTCTTGTATTTGTCACTCTGTCTGAAGACTGTGTTTGTGATGACAAGATCATGTTCCACACATTTGCTCAAGAGACGGATGCCTTTGGAGTTGGCTTTTCCTATTCCCTCCTTCCCAATGGTGCCTCTCCAGAGTTCCAGGTCAAATCCAACTCTGGCACTGAAGTCAGTGAAGAGAATGATCTTGTCCTCCTTGCTAGTGTGAGTCAGTACTTGTGATGGATATAGTAGGCACTTTGAGACTGATTTGACAATTTCACCTATTGCACTTAATAGCGATGTGTAGATTCCTCAGTGCTTTGCAATATGATAATGTAGCACTTGATTTCTTCACTATGAGTCTATGCAGCTACCACACAGAAATTTGGAAAGTTGTATTGCACATTAATTGCAATTTATGTGGTAGTTATAAATAACCTGTTAAACATGAGTTGATTCACTGAACTGACCAGCATCAAACTTCAATCCTAAGAAGAATTAAAAAGTATTTCATAAAGCATGTTTTTGTTTGTTTTTCCAAATCCTGGCTTAGCATTTTATAGAACTTGTAAAAAACTATAAAGATTTTTTTTGTTAGTATCAGTATCTTTATCAGATTGAAACCAGAGTTTCCATCACAGAATAATTTTTCTGCAAATCGAAAGACATGTGAGATATGTAATCCTGTCAAAGAGTGTGAGCTGTAATTAAAGTGCAAAAGTATGTTACAGTTTCCAGGAGCAAAATAACTGATGATCTGGGGTGATGCAGTAAATTAACCAACAAAACGAACAAACAAGCAAACCCAACATACAGTTCACTGGAAACTAAAACACCCTGGGGGTTTAGACAAACTTTTAAAAGTGTAACTTGCATTTGCCTCACTGCTGATGTTTATTTTCACCCTAATTTGTCATCCTCCAGAAAAAGATTTTGCCTCTCAGCTATAGATTATAGTTCCAATATCTTTCCAGGTTGAATGGAAAGAACACTTTTTAGAATTCTTTCTAGGCTATGCTCTTAGGTTTTGGGGCTGAGAAGTTCCTAAAAGACTGTGCATTCCAAGTCTTCTAGGGGTTTAAGGATTTCTGGGAGATATACAAGAAGAAGAGGGAAGACCCAGGGCTTTGATTCTTTCACTTTCTCTACCTGGAGGGGAACCAGGAATGTGTAGTGATTGTGAAGATTTTAACTTAGCAATGAAGAAAGAAGACATAAAAATCTGCTCATCAGGTTTTCTGAAAAGATGGGTAATATCAAAGAGATTTGGGGCCCTGATCAGATCTAGACCGAGGCTTGGAAGGCTCACTCCCCACTATGGGGGGGGACCAAGAAATCCCTGGGGGAGTGAGCAGTATCCCTAGAGGTAAACAGGAACTTTATGATTTACTATGGCCAGCCAAAGCTGTGCAGTAAAAATGGTGAAGAGGAGCATTCAGCTTGGTCTGTCCCTATACCATATGCTCAATATGTAGGAAGAAGGGTCACATGGCAAAGGACTGTAAGGAGAAAAGCTGCTGCAACCTCTGTGAGGAAGAAGGAACTGTGTTCTACTCCTGCCCTCAGTCCTCTGCAAACACAGCAAGGCAGCAGAGATAGGAGGAGAACAAAGAGCAGCAGGAAAGGGAATGAGAGGCACTTGCAAAGAAGCTACAGAGCCTGAGAAGCAGGTGGTAGAATCAGAAGATCCAGGGACAGTCAGAAAGGGAAAGGGAGGATTGGGAAGGACAGGATGAGAATTCCCATTCCCTGGCCTCCCTCTCCCCAACCTACAAAACCTAAGAGCCAAGGAGAAAGAGGAGAAATAAAATGCAAAGAAAGGGACCACTACAACCCTGAAAAAGGGAGGAAGAAAAGAAAACAGCTCAGAGGAAGGAGGGTTCAGAAAAGGAGAAAAATGAAATGGAATGGCAAGAAGTTAAAAGAAAGAAAGAAAGAGAAGGGAGGAGGAGAAGCGAAATGAGGGAGATGAAGGGTAGAAAGGAAAGATGCAGAGCCCCAGCCAAACTTCTCTGCCAGCAGTCTCCCCTCCTCAGCTTTCTGCCAAGTACAAATCCCAGACTAAACAAGCTTTAGTTAAAGTGCCCCCACCTCCATTTTCCAGTGTGGGGATGCTAAAACACAAGATGCTGGAATTTGCTAAAGCATGGTAATTGCTAGGCCTGTGCGAAGTGGCCAGTATTCCATTAGGATGTGGCTGATTTGGAGGAGAGTGATTCAATTCAGTGATTCAGATCACTGTCCCAAATTGATTTGGCTGAATCAGATTAGAAAGATTTGGTGCTAATTCGGTGTGATTTGGTCATAATCTATAATGGGGAATTGCTAAAATACCTATAACTTTGTCATTTTTTGTTTTTGCAGAATTGGATGAAAACAACAGGAATTGTATCCCACTTCTATAGCATGCATCCTGCCAAGTTTCAAGGAGATAGGTGCAGGGAATTCTGGGAAACTGCACCTCAAACTGTTGAAAGCAAAAATCCTGTCACTTGTGTGTGTTAACTGGGTTTTTGGTTGTAGCCATGTTGGTCTAAGGAACAAACAGGCAAGGTTCTTTGAGTAGATGTGATATCTTTTATTAGACAAACAGAATAGTTGGAGAAATATATCTTGGCAAGCTTTGGGGTTTAAAAACCCTTTGTCAGGCTTAGGAAGCATCTGCAGTTGGTATGTTTGCACTTCCTGCATAGATTGAATTAGTAAAGAAGCCAGAGGCTGGGCAGATATGCAAGAAAGCCGGTCAGTGAAAATGTAAATTGAGGCATCAGGGGGTGAGAGACTAACTGGAGGGGAAGGTGGGGGCAGGGAAGGGGGATGTAGCAGGTAGAAGTGGAGAGATATCTGGGGAGTCAGATGTCAGGCTGGTTATAGTGTGTCATAAATCTAATGTCTCTATTGAGTCCATGAGTTTTTGTATCAAGGAGGTTGATTGGCATTGGCAGCACCTGTAGTGGAGGAGACTGGCTTGTGAATGGAGTGCTGGCACAGGACAGTGGATCTTTGTCTTCCATGTCCTCCCATCTCTGATTTTCTGCCTCCCTGATTTAGTTCACCAGCACCTCTCTCCAGTGCTTGAGGGTTTTGCTGCTGCACATGCTCCCCTTCACCCTCAGGTTGCCCATGTCTACCAGCACATGGACCATATTGGACTGCAGTGGATCTAGCCATTTTTGATTTCTCCTTTCAGCTGTTTCACCAGTACCTGCACCTCTGGTGAAAGTGGCCTGCCCCAGCCAGGTACATTGATCCCCTGGAACTTATTTGTTTGGTTCTCAAGCTCCTTCACAATGGGGATCACCTAGCTAAGGAGGGCATCTCCAGTGCTGAGGCTCTTGGTGGCCTCAAGAAATAGCTTGAGGACCACCAAGATCTGGGAGATGGTATCCCACTCAATTTTGTTAAGAAGATCGCTGATCCAAATCTCCACAACCAAGGCCATCTCATGGATGGCCTTCTGTTGTTCCACCAGCTTTTCCAGCATCAGTTATGAGGAGTTCCACCAAGTGTCTTTTTAAAAAAGTGTTGGGGAAAAATTACAACAAGTAAGAGGATTTTGGGGGAAGAATAAGTTGAAAGGAATGGACTAGATAGGGATAAATATAGAGATTCTAAGGCAAGAGTCATTAGTAAGGTATATCCAATCCTTTCCAAGAAGAGAGACTAACAAGAGACTGACTGAGGAAACTAGCCACTGCAACCAGTACCTGTCACATGCTGTTGCTTCCAGACAGAAATAGCTCAAAAAAGGCAGAGAAACCCTTCACACAAGGCCTTATATTCTGTTTCTACATCCCAACCCCAGAGCACTGCAATCGGAAGGGAACTCAGGGAAAGATCACAGTCACTGGCCAGCTACAGATATCACTATCAGAGCAGTCTTTCCCCCTCTCCTTCCCCTCCCTCTTAATTTCTGTTTTCTTGCAAGATCACCTTCCTAATAACCAAATTGCTGAATCTTTTTTGAATCAATTTGGATGTTTTGAATTGATTCATATCTTTTAATGGGTCTCCTGATTTGATTTGAATTCAATGATTCAGCTGCCATATTGGTCCAAATCTTCTCTGAATCGAATTGGTGACCACAGCTTTGCATACCCCTAGTAATTATCATGCTCCAGCAGACTTGATTAATCAAATCTGCTCCAACGTGTCCTGTAAGTACAAGAACTATCCCATGGCAGAGTTCTTTAGTGTGCAGCAATACATATGTAGATGATGACAGGGATGGCTGAGACATAGGTGCTTCAGTGTTGGGGCTGTCTGCTAGCTAACCCCACACTGAAGCACCGTCATGCCCCATCCTGCCCTTCCACAATACATTGAGTTGGGTCAGAGCAGTCTGGGGCTGGTTGGAGATGCTCTAAGCTGAATTAACATGCTGAGGTCCCGGGTGCATGTGTAAACATGGTGCCCAGGAGCATAAACTCTGATGTGATATGCTCCAGAGTTTATTGTCCCATGCTGTGTAGCATGTTTAGATGCACCTGATATGTACTAAAAAAGGAAAGATATATTATGATCAAAGCATATCTAGCCTAAATAAAGACAGATATTATCCATATACAAGAATGTTCAATGCCAACAAAAAAAAAAATATCCAAGACCCTGCAAAGAATATTAAGTGGTGGGAGTGAGGCCCATTTAGCTGTTCTGGTTCAAACATTAGTAGAGAAACTGGTGTAGCAGTGCTAATTAAGAGCCCAAGCATCAAGATAAAGAGAACAAAAGAAGTAGGTGTGGGTGTGAATGCTATAAATAATGTGTGAAATTAATTAGAAAATGTTTGAATTCATAAATATCTATTCATCAGTGGATTGAGAGGAGAGGTGCAGATTCCTGGAACAAACTGGAAATCAACATGACTGAGGGAACACCTGGTAATTTAGTTTTCTTTTCTGGCAACAAACACAAGTCCAGAAGGGTGAGGGACAAGCAGGAAGAAGTTATCAAAGATTCTGACTTACAGGATACAAAAGAAAGGGGACCAGGGGGGAAAAGGAGATGCAACAGGGAAATGTTTCTCACAGATTGAACTTATCCTGACATTGAAGCACTGGACAAAGAGAGAAGCAGAAATGATACTGTGTTTTTGTTTTTGTTTTTTTTCAGACCACTGCATGTTTACAGCAGGGTTAGAAGAAGGGGAACAAACACAGACAAAGAAAGGAATCTAGAAGCTAGACACCAAGTTACTGGAGGAAAAGGAGACCTGAGAAGAGTACAAAAAACTGTAAATAGGATGGAAAACACTAAAAGGGGGCTTTGGAATAGTAACAGACTGATACAAGAGTTCACAAAGGACTAAAAGAGTAAGAAAAGAACAAGCTAAAAGGAAGGAAGTACACAGGATGCAATTGCCGTGGGAACTGGTAAGGCAACACTAGCAGAGCATGCTAGGATTTGAAGTGAAAGAAGAAAATGAGGAAACAAAAAGGAAATTGGAACAATGGTTTAAAGTACAAGGAAGGTGAGAAGTGTTTCTGCCATGAATTCAATGGGTGGAGGAAAAGGAAGACTGTACTGAGTACTTCAGCAAGATCAGAACGGGAGGGAAAGCGGGAATATGGTGCCTCCAAGGTGAGAAAGGAGAAGAACATATCAAAAGAAACCATACTGTGAATAGTAAAAGATTTCTATCAGGAACTATATGGAAAGAGAGAGAGGTAGAACAAGAGGCTAGACAGATCTGTCTGGAAGGACTGCAAAAGAAGCTAAGAGAAGAAGACCAACAACAACTGGAGGAAGAGTGGAAAATGCAGGAAAAAAGGCGAGTTTTTTAAAAAATGGGAGAACACCAGAAAAAGACAGACTGGTAAAAGAATTCTATGTAACTTTCTGGGACTGACTGGGGCCAGACCTGATAGAAGTCTACAATGAGAGACAGAGAGAAAAGACTGTTAGAAAGAATGAAAGGGGAAATAGGAACTCTGATACTCAATAAAGGAGGCAAACCCAGATAAAGAACTGGAGACCAATAGCTTTGTTAAATTTTCACTACAAGCCAAAGTGATAGTGAGCAGACTAAAAGAAATTTAATCTTAAGGATATGGTGACAGCAGGTGCATCTATATGTGCACTTTAATGTGCAGTTGCCTATTTTTCTGTACATCAAAGCATCACATCAGAAACTGTACTAATATGATAATGCACAGTAAAAATGGGCTACAAGATATTAAGCATCACTAAAAGAGCATGCACTTCCACTGCTGTGCATTAGGAAAGCATAATGAGCACTTATTTAGCACCTCATATTAGAGGAGGGGCACGCAATTATTTTGCCTGGAGGGCTGCTTAATGAGTTTTGGTGAGCTGTCAAAGGCCACAAGGGTAGTGCAACCCCTCAACAAGTGCCCTGCCCCCCAGTCACCATCTTGAGACCAGATATCCCACCCCTTACCTCCTGACCTTTGCCACTGGAAGTCCCATCCCTTGCCCTGAAAATACTTCTTCTTTTTGAGGGGGGGGGGAGGGGTTCCATCCTCAAGTCAAAAATCCCTAATTTGTGTATAAATAAGCAGACATCTACAAAAACATATTTTATTTCAAAAAATATTTTTGTCCTGATTTGTGTATTTTTTGTTGTGTATATAAAGGCGATTGTATAATACTTCAAAATAAAGTCTTACTTTTCTACATTGTAGGGGAGGGTGTGGGCTTTTCTGGGTTGCTGCCGGTGTATATGTGTGGTGTGTGTATGTATATGTGGGGGGATAGAGAGGTATGGGTGTGGGTGGATGGATATGGAGTTTGTGGGGGGCTGCATGTGTGTGTGTATGTCCATGTGTGTGGATCTGAAATGTTGGGGAGGGCATCAGACAACTCCTGGCTGCAATGTGGGGCTCATGGGACTCTGGTTCTGTGCCTCCATGTGCAGCTCCTGCTTAGAGTACCAGGAACTCTTTGAGCTGGCCCAATCTGATGGTGTGGGACTCCCCACAGCTTCTAGCATTAGTGTGCCATCGGGCCAGACTGACTCCATGCAAGTCCTGATGTTATACCAGGTAACTGTGCACCACAGGCCTGGTCCAGCTGGGTCCATGCCATGTTTCATAGGTCCTAGCATTGCAGTTGGAAACCTCATGGTGCCTTGAGGGGCTGGACCAAGCTGGGCCACCTTAGTATCATGTTACCAGGAACTGCATGGTGCTGGTAGGTGCACAGTTGGCTCTGTGCCATGCCGTGCAGTACCCTACTGCAACACTGAGACTCCTGCTGCACTCTGTGCTGAAGCTGGAAACCAGGCATTGTGACATGGAGCCAGCTGGCATGGCATGGAGCCAGCTGAATCAGCTGGGCATCTCCCAGCAGTGTGCAGTTTCTAGGTACAATACCAGGACCACAGAATGCAGCAGGAGCAGGAGCCAGCCCAGCCCAGTCCCTGCAGTTCACAGCTGGCTCCTGCTGCTGCTGAACCTGTCCTCAGGGCCCTGCTGCCACTTTCCCTCCATGTCTGCCACCACTGCCTTTCCCATGCTGCTTCCCTTCCTTCTCTGCCCACCACCACCAGATAGAATGGCCTGGTGGGCCAGATTTTCCCCTCCCCTACATTAGAGGTACTAAATTTAATGAGTAGTAGCAAAAGCACATTAATGAACATGTAGATGTTCCCAGTGTGTACAAAACTAGATGCATAAATCAACTTTGTGGAATTGGACAGGTTGCAATTGAACCACAGGTATTATCCTAAAATGACAGAAATACAGGAGTTGAAAATCCCTTAAATGCCCTAGAGGCACAATAGGATTTAGGCTGATCTCCTTTCTCTTCTATGTTTTATATCCCTATAATTTAGGTGAGACCATTAACATTTTGGGGTGGTGGTAAATATTCAAAATCTCATTCTAGATATAGAATTTATGTGATCTATTAAAGACTTTTGCTGTGGAGAAATGTTAACTGCAGCTCTCCCAGTTCGGTAGCATAGAAAAGATTCATAAGGTGCATTTGAATAGTTAAGTATGTTTGTAAGATGTCATGGCGATTGATTGAGCAGTCATTCTTCAGAAAAAATTCACAATTTTACATTGTTTAGCAAAAACTTGTTGCAGACATAGACTGTACCAGCCCTGTAGGCATTTTGAAATTATAATGTGATTTTCTGTTGGATCAGGAGTTCAGCTGAAATTTTGTTGTTATTTATTTGGAAGGTAAGGAAGACATTAGGAAAAATGCTGCTGTCAAAAATATGAATAAAGTGAATAATCATTTATATTAGATATAATGCTCTAACATTTGTGCTTAACAAGCACAAATTTATAGCAGATTAAGCATCATCATGTTCTTGTGCTCAACTGTATGTTCTGATTATAAAGTTGTCATTTAAAGCATGTGGAAGTAAATGCTCCAAACAACTGGATCAGATATTTTTTCTGAAGTCCTTATTTCCTGCTTTACCAAGAAATAATAAATAAAAAATGATAATAATAATTGTGTGTGCATGTATCTGAGTGTGAGAATGTGGTGGTGAAGAATGAATACACTGATGAAAGTAACATTATCTGAAAAAAGCATATTTGCTGACTAAAGTCATTATAGCCACCACCATGATCAGGTGTGAAGAGGCTCCTATTACTCTAAGGGTGAAGAAGCAACATGAAGAGCCCCAGGAGGAGGAAACCTTCCCATTATGAATGGCAAAGGAACAAGCACCTGGGGATTTACCTACTACAAGCAATATTACAGCAAAAGCCAGCAACATTAAGTTTTTCTGGGGTTGAGCTGGTAAGATAAATCAGGAAATAGCCAGGGAGTCACATGACCAAAATGGGGCATGGCTTCCAGCTATATAAACACAGGGCCTGAGTCAAAGCTGTCAGTATGGCTCTGGGAGCTTCTGAGGAAAGACCTGCAGAAAAGCTGATGTGTGAAATACTCTAGGAGATATGCAAGTAGAAGGTTGCTGGCATTTCAAGGGAAGACCATTCAGGGTAGTGGGGAGCTGAGTGATACTGATATGGCATAAGAGCTGAGATTTGTGCTTAGACCCAACTGGGAATGTGTATTATAGCCAGAGGGCTTACTTTAGGTTACAGATCAATATCGGTGGCTTGAATGGAACTAGGAATGAGTGGGTTGGAGGTCCTATTAGTGCTGGAAGTGGGGAGGGTGAAGCATGAGCCATGAGCCCTCCTGGAGGTCAGGCTGAGGAAAAAGACAGGGTCCAGGGAGCTCAGCATTGCCCAAGAAGCCTAAAATGATCCCAGAGAGGAGAAGAGCTTGCAGCCAGGGGGCCTGGAGCCCAAGAAGCTTGGAAAGAACCCAGAGAGGGGCAGAGCTTGGATTTAAATCTGTCAGAGGCAACAAAGTCAGGGAGCCCAAAGTCTGGGAGTGGCAGAAATAAAGGCCCCAGAGGTCAAGAACAGGGGCTGGAGCCCAGAAGCCAAGTCCAGGACAGTGGGCCTTGGCTAAGGGACCAGCCAGAGGAAAGGGGTGGAAGCTGGCAAGAACAAATCCCCAGAAAGGGAGTAAAGGCCTGAGGTGGCCTAGTGGCTTGGGGGCAAGTGCCCCACTTGATTGATAATGACACAACACCGGCAAGGTGTCGTCACAGCTCAGCTGTAGAGGAGGTACAGAGACTGTGATTAGCCCATAAGGAAATGAGTGCCTTAGGGCATGTGTGTGCCAGGACAGCTAGCCTAACAGGAGAGATTGGTATGATCAGGGAATTTGGTAAGAGGGGATCTGCTGGTGGGAAGCCTCCCTCTTTCACTCTCTTAATAAGAACAATGTGTGGCAGGCAAGGAATAAAGAGAGGGTATTTTAGAGATAAAGCTAGGCAGGGACCATGTGGCCACTGGGAGGCATTGTGGCTGCTCCTGGGGTGTGGTACTGTTACACAGGCTGAAAGTGGTGATATTTTAATATGTGTTGTTAGACGGTAATCATAGACAACATACAAAAATTTCATGCAGGTATCAAGTTCATAGATCTCTGGGAAAGCCAGAAAAGTCATCTTGTTCACTTTAAATCACATGATTTTGTAGAAAATTAAACTAGTAAACATACTTTAAAAAGACGTCTATTATAATGTATTATTTACCTATGGACGTTTGTGAACTTGAAAACAGTAAACAGGGATTAGAAATTGTCTGCAACTTGTGAACTTTAACATACACTAAGTGAATATTAACACAAACTTTGACACAAGATTAAGGTGGGGAGAGGAGGGATCTACAGGACTATCAAGCTCAGTCCTTTGCTCTTCCAGTCACGAAGGCATATAATTCCTTCAGTAAACATTTTAGTTCCATTTTAAACATAGTTTTGAATGTTGAACCCTTTTCTCCTACTGGGAAGCTGTTCCGTGCACCACTTTAGGAGGGATGTGGACAACATTGAGAGGCTCCAGAGGAGGGCCACCTGAATGATCCAGGGACAACAGGGCAGACCCTACAATGAGAGACTGCCGCACCTGAACCTGTTCAGCCTTCACAAGAGAAGGCTGAGGGGGGACCTGGTGACTGTCTATAAACTCACTAGGGGGGACCAGAAGGGTTTGGGAGAGACCTTGTTTCCCCTAGCACCCCCTGGCATAACAAGGAATAACGGCCACAAGTTGTTGGAGAGTAGGTTTAGATTAGACATCCATAAGAACTACTTCATGGTCAGGGTGGCTAGGATCTGGAAGCAACTTCCAAGGGAAGTGGTGCTGGCTCCTACCCTGGGGGTCTTTAAGAAGAGGCTTGATGCCTACCTGGCTGGGATTTTGAGCCCAGTTTTTTTCTCTTGCCCATGCAAGGGGGGACTCGAAGATCTACAAGGCCCCTTCTGACCCTGCTTCTATGATTCTATGATTCCAGAGATTCATTGATTTTTAAAAGATAGAAAACTTGCTCTGATGTTTGGCCAAAAATTATTCATGTGAAGCTTATACTGCCATATCAGTATAAGACTAAGGGTTGTTGTATATATTTCTTACAACGAATTGTTATGAGCTGGGCCTTGCACCTCTTATTCTAAATCCCCAAATTTTCTCAACCACTTTTTATTTTTGCTGTGGACAAGTGTTAGATTTTGGAGGGGGTGGGGGAAGGTTTTTTTACTCTGTACTTAACCATTTCTTGTTACCTAACTTCATATTGATTTATATCGTTGACTGTTAAATAACCTAGTATTATATAACACATCTCCAGTGTTGATTGTTACATAACCTTCTATTCATTCATAATAGGATCAGACGTGTATTATGAGTGTGACATTCAGCTTCAATATTGTATAACATAGTAGTTAAGGAGAAGTCTAAACAAGTAAGAAGTACTAGTGTGCTGTTGAATTGTCTGCCAGACTTCAGTTAGACCACAGGAGAGTGCATCTGCTCCATGTCTGCCCTAAAATTACTTTTTCTTGAATATGACTCTAATTTTACAGTTTTGATTCATCAGTAGGTTATGAATAGCTGCTGTATATTTGATAAGCAAACAAATACTAGGAAGCTTGTCAAATGCTATTGCTAGTTTAAATAATATCTAATCTGATTATATATTTAAATGTTGGCACATCTCTGCATACAATATTTTATTTCTTTTAGATATGCTTTGAAGGAACCATAGATAACTTGACTTACACTTATTTCAGACTGAAAACAAAAATAGTTTACTTTTAGTTTCAACAATATAGTATCTCCTCCGTGTATTTGCAGCTAGTTATAATTTGGGTTGGTCAAATTTAAAAATATTCTGCTCTTATGTCTGTTTTCTGAACTGCTCTCATCTAAAAGAATAACGAAATGTACACAAAAATGAAACAAGAAAAGAGAGATTTATCAAGGACAGTTATATGTAAATTACTTACGAAAGTCATTAGCTTTTAATGTTTTTAAAATCTATTGTGTCGCCTCCTTTTTTCAAAGCTTTCAATGAATTTGCATTTTTAAAAAATTATTTCAAAATAATTCACTGCCCATTCCTAGCAATCTTGTGCATTACAGATAGGAAACATCTATGTTTGACAATATCTTTGGAACTTTAAATTGCATTCTCTTGTATTTCAGCCTTTAATAGACTCATTATTATAATTATGGCCTTGTTGCCTTTTTATATTTCATAGTATATATCTGTCTATCATGTAGTTTTGACAATAAGGCAAAGTCACCTTTTAAATTTTATTTTTATATTCTGTTTATTTTTGTATTGCTGGGCTATTCACTGTATTCCATCTGATTTTTATTTCAGAGTAAATCTGAATATCACCATTTTAAGTCTTTAGACTTTCAACTGTCCAATAAGAGTGTAAATAGATTGGATCAAAACTAGAGAGCCTACCTGTAAAATATTTATTTATCCAGAGTTTAAATAAGGATCCTAGCCTAGCTGGACATATTTCATTGACAGCTAAGGGATTGAGGATAAACTCTGCAAATTCAGATTAAGTAAAAGGAGGAAAAAAGCAAAACAAAACTATGCCAGTAATAGCTGTTCAGGTAAAGCATAATCCACAATAACTAAAGCTCTCTTCATAGTCTTTTTTGTAAGAAAACCAAACTTTCACTTTACTGATGAGTTTGGGGAGGCATAATGTAAAGTGAGTGGATATTTCTGTCAAAACAAGTGTTTTCATATGAACAAATTGGTTAGGTGGAATCAAATTGTATCTACAGGCTACAACTAAGTTTCTGTATAAGTTAACAGAACTTACACCTACAAGCTAAACATGTGCATTTTTTTAAATGTGACAAATTACAATCTTTCATCTGACCTTAAGGTACACTTTGGTACTATCCAGAAAATAGTAATTGTAAACTTACAGTACTTTTTTAATGCAACTATTGTAAGTTTACAATTTCACTTGATGCACCTAAATGGAAGTTACTTACCTATGTAAATGCTATTTTCACCACTTACGAACAGTTTGTAATTTCAATTTTGGTGTGGATTCATAAGCAACTGAATAGAACCACAGTTTGACTGGGCAGGTGTACAGAATACTACCTTTGCTCAGCCCCAAAAATCTAGTCTTGTAACAAAACCAAGAAAAGGAAGGTTTTGACATCAGAGGGAGAGCTACCACTTCCCCACTCCTCCCTCCCCCCACCATGTTTTATCCCTACAGGCCAATGTTTAGGGCACTTACCCTAGAAGGAGGGGATGCAACCCCCTTGTATGGGTTGATTCTGCTTCCCATAAAACTCCTTTAACCACCAGGCCATATATTAGGTACTAGTTGCTCGTCATCCCTCTCTTGAAGCTGATGCATTGCACCTTGTATGTGATATTCATTGGGTAAAATAAATGGATAATACTGGGGAAGTTTCTGACCCACTGGAAACAAGGGCATGCATGTATTTCACAACTGCTGCCTTATTTGAGTCCTCCTGCCTACACACAGATCACTTTCTTAGTTGGCTAAAGAACTAGTTTTAAGGGGAAGGCTGAGGGAGCAGTTCTGGTTCAGTGGTGTAAGAATGAGGCCAAAGGCTCAGGCCAGCTTCTGCTTATAGAGGCAGCACTGACTTCTGGGTGCCACTGCCATCATGACTGCAATTGTGTGGCTATGGCAAAATCTAGCTTTCTCATCCCCTGTCCCTATCAGTACCTGGGCCAATTTCTTCTGTCTTTCCTTCTTTGCTATGTCATTAGTTTAGCTGATGCATCAGTTGTGGCCTGGTGGTTAAGGCACTGTACTAAGAAGTAGAATGTATAGGTTCAAAACATCTGTAGGTGAACAGCCTCTCCTGCTCCCTGAGTGAGTTTTCAGGGTACTGCTTTTATGATGCACTCACCCTCTTGCATCTCCCCTCCCACCCCAACAATAAGGCTGTAAGGAGATTGTGCTTTGCCAAAGTGCAAAATGGGTACTTACACAGCAGGGAAAGTGCCATTTGATTGCATAATGTGAAATAGGACTTTTACGGTTTTTAGAAAAGAAAACATTTTAGAAATGTTTTAGATGATTTTAAAAATAATATATAACAATGCACCTAAAATAATGGAATATTGGTGCAAATGGTCACCTTTAGTTACCGTCTGAAACAACACACATCAACACTACTGATAATGAAAGGTCAGCTTTACAAAGGAATTTTCTGTACTCATGTCTGAACTTAGGTTTATAATCGTTGCTGAACAGAAGAGCAACATTAATAGCAGTGAGATATAGCATTGCATTTTACTGATATTGGTGGCTACAGAGCGTATATCAAACTACAAATTCCATTTTGACTCTAAAGATGGCTTGTTTTCTCTGATGTCTTTTTACTTCCAGCTTGGTCTGAACTTCCAAAAGGGTTTGATATGTGGTTAAGAGGCCCTAAGGATGTAAATAGTAAACCACAGCATCCTGTGAATTTTTTTGCTCTGGGTAAGGGTTTGCTCAATCTACTAAAAGTCTGGGAAGCCAGCACTACTCTCTGTGTCTGCAGCTAGACTATGGAGTCAGGTCTCAAAAGGGGGTGCTAGAAAGAAAAGCTGTATTCTGCCATTGTGTTTAAATAACGGAGTAATGAAGAGAGTTTGTTTTCTGATAACTTTCTGGAAATGTAATAGGTACCAGAGTCGTAGGAACCAACCACAGCAGGTTGCTGAGTGTCCAGGAAAAGTCAAAAGCAAAAATTTACCTTTAAGGACAAATGACCAGAGCAATGGCTATATAAACATATTACAAATTAAAGAAGGAATTACTATATCTTTTTACATATCATGGCCACCCTGACAAGATGCATACACCTTGGTTTTAAAAAGGCAGGATGAGGAGAAAATTTTTTTTCTAGAGTTTATGACTGCATAGAGAAGAGAGAGAGGCTAATTTTCAGCTCATTCAACCTCCCTTTCCTGCTCAAACAAAATTTATAATTCTAGCTGCCACTGAAGACTGGATCTGATTTTGAGAAGAACTAATAATAGTTCATAGGACTGTGAACTAGGTGAAGGAAGGCCAAGGGTAGCTACTAGACAGCAAACTAGTCAGAAGAAAGGTTAGCTTGATTGGTGGAACATTAACCATTAAAAAGGAGACCCAAGAATTACAGCTGTGGTGTGAACAATGATGATCCATTAAGTCACTCCCTCACCTGCCTGCATAGAAACGCTACTGCTGCGTTCTGGTGGAGTTGGAATTAAAGCAAGGTGCTTCTATTTTGGAGAGAAAATCAATTTCCCTATTTGAGAGAGACTCCAATTTTTAGAGAGGTGATATTTGGGTAAAAGTCGGGTGTGGAGTGTGAGTAAATGCACAATATTTAGTCTTGCAGGTTCCCCCCACCACAGTTGATACCGGGGACAAAAATCCATGAGTAAGACTAGATTTTTTTAAAGTCTGCAGATCTTGTCCTGAGGACTCACAAATTATGGTGACTATTTCACAACTCCACTATTTCAGTGTTTATTATGAAAAGTCATATATACCTTACAAAACGAAAGCCCAACCTGGCTCTCTTCTTCCAACACTGTCTCTTTTGCCCTTCTCCACTTACTTTGGAATCCTCCTCTTCATTTTCTGCTGTCACTATAACCTTCTGCAACCTGGATCTATTACATAAGGCTACATACATACATTTTAAAAGCCCAAGGTGGAACTGACATAAATTACATAGTTTTCTGTAAGCTGTGTAGTTTACATTGGTAGTGAACAGAACACCCTTTGAGGGGAGGGGGAGGGCAGCAAATCTTAGACTGTTTTTTGTTGTTGTTGTCATTTTTAAACCAGTCTGTGTGTGCTGAACTTCCATTCTGTTATGGGTAAGATGGTATTGTGTGCTGAGCTTCTGTTCTGTTACAGATAGAGACCAGTAGAAGTGTGATGTCATTTAGATCAGGCACAGACTTATATTAGTATTTATTTTCTTTCTGCTACTATCTGACTCAGTAATCATAACACTTTGAACAGGATACATTCTAACCTACTTGGATATTTTGTCAAATTCATATTATTTGGTTTGCTGCAGCTGTGCAACCCTTACAGTAGATATTTACACAGGAAAATAGCCAAATTAATTTTGGGGAGGGGGCAGTGCTTAAATATCTGTTCACTAACACAAGTAAGATTCGCATAGACACGCTTTTTCTTTGTATGTATTTTCAGTTCAGCTGCCCATTCTCACTTTTTTTTGTTGGGGGTATTTTGTGGGTTGTTCTTTCTGAGGGGGCTTGCAAAGCACTTAATACAAGGCTTATGCAAGGCTGTCTGAATTTACTAATCATTTGAATCACTCAAAGTACTTGTAACTCAGTTTCAACTAGGTATCTTCCAGGAAGGCCATAACATGCATTATTAAAGTTGATAGTAGCTTTGACTTTCATTTCAACGAGAGTAGAATCATGTCCATAGGAAACAGCATATAGTATAGAATAATGTGAAGTATTGAAGCATTTTCTCTCTTTTGGATGATTAACCCACCATGCAGCATGGCCATGAGGAAATATTTATATTTGCTTTCATGCTTCTGAGTTCATTAAGAGTCTAGTTAAGTTTGGAACAGATTTATGGTCATGAGGGATATATAAATAGTTAGCTAGACAAATAAAAAGTTGTGTAACTGCTTTAATCAGAAGCAAATGCTACAACTTGGAGCATACTCTCTTTTACTCTCAGGCAAAGCTATAAGCTATTAAAGAAATTTTGCTTATTCTCATTAAAGTCCTTGTCTAACTTCCACTGGATTTCCTGGGAGTCTTTTCTTTCACTTTAATGAGAGCTGTACAAGCTTTTAGGCTTATAAATGTTTACCACAACATATTTCTGCCTCTATCTGCTAAAATCAAGATATTCCTTCTCCTGTCCTCTGTGTGTATATGTGTACATATATGTAGGTTAGATACTGATAAACCTGGAGGATTAATACAGTTCTTTGCTATTCTTGGCTGTTGTTGTAATTACTAAAGAGCCCTCAGAGATCCCCCTCAGGATTAGGTCCTCAGTATGCTGGACACAGGGGGAAAAAATGACAACATCTCTTCCAAAGAGCTGTGGAACACTTAAATTGTTTGAGTGATTCTGATCCAAGTTAGTAATCTGTTTTCACCTGACAGTTTTTTCTACAGCCTTTGTAAATTTAGTTTAGATGTTTCGGTCAAGTTCCTGGGGGGCCAAGGTTTTCACCGCAGATGACACTAATTGACATTCTTGTTAGCAGTGATCAGATGAAAAAGATCACAGACTAAACAATCTTAGGAAAATGATCTCCCATTTACATCCACATAACTCATGGTGGGAGAGCAGATTATGGACTATGCACTACTGCCTCCATGCTTTGTCAGTCTTTTTCAAATGTAGCTAATGTTTAATTTCAATATTTAGAATCCATCACCTCTGTAAGTACTAAATTTCATGGTTTCAGTGGATAAATTTAGGGAATTTATTTAATTTTAAATGTTCTTTACTGAACTTTGTAGATGAATACAAGACAGAGCTAAATACATTTTCCTAGTATCCCCCCTCCCCAAAAACAAACAAACAAACAGCATATCCAGCTCAGGCAAGTGATCTTACTCTACCCACAGAGACATCTAGCACTCCTATCCTCTCAGATATGATCCCAGAGATGGATGCTAACTTTGTGGTCATGGTCTCTGAAAATGCATACCTCCCTCTTTATCTGTTTTTTGGAGGGTGATCCAGGGTATATCAGCCCCAAAGCAGGACAGGGTGTAGGAATTCAGTGTTTTATTCACTGGATATCCCTGCCGACTGCTCCTACAGGTATGCAATATGAGTGCTCACAAGCATTTATGGGAAGATGCAGGAAGCTTCCTCTCCAGAATGCAGAAGTATACCTGCTGAAGAAAGTGGAATGCCAGGAAATGACATATAGGCACAGTTCTGCCCCAACTAGGAACCCCCCCCAAACTTCTCCTCAGGGCTTCTTTGTGGACAGGGCAATGGAGCTGATTACAGGACTGGCCACTAGCCACACAGCACAGCACAGCACAGCACAGCATGAATAATCTGAATGCTAAAGTGTTTGAGCTTTCTGATAAGAATCAGAAGAGGTAGGTTCAAACTCTCTGTAGGTGAAACATCTCTACTTCCTGAGTATCCTAACCATCAGGCTATCAGACTAAAAAATGGGAAGGTGAGAGAGTGGAATAGAATCCAGAATTGCCTAAAACTGCAGTTAAATAGATGGGGAACTGCCATCTAAGTCAGGGCTAGCTACCTATGGCCCATGGCCAGATTTGGCCTGAGTAGCCATTACATTTGGCCCAAGGAGCTGGTACTTTGATGTGTGCAGTCACCCTCAACAGAGATGCATTATTCAGGAAGCGCATACACCAAGGCCAATGATGAGGTCTGGGGTATAGAAAAACTGGCCCCCTAGCTGGTACTCCAAAACCTATGAATTACACGTATTTGGCTATTTTTCCTGAATTCTAAGTGTTATCATCCTACCATGCAGAATCACCAGACAGGTGAAAAAAGAGAAGAATTAATAGCTGTACCATCACAGTAGCATACAAGAAGTTGAGATGTATGATGAGTGTTCAGTTAAAACTCTGGAGAGTCAGATTTTTTTTTTGTTATTGTAAGCACCATTGATAATTTTTTTTCTAGGATTACAAGGCTATAGGATAGAGTTGTCTCCACAGTTTCAAAGATTCTGCCTGTGCAGAATAATACAAAGTTACATATACAGTCCAGCAGCTCAGAAATGCATACATTGAATAAAAAAAACTCAGAGCCCTGGAAAATTATAATCTTCCATGTTCTTAGCCTTTCCTAAATTTCTTATGTTGAGCTCCTGCTTTAGGTAACATAGATCTTGGGTATTAACTACAGGTATGCATGGAAGCGAACTAATGAGGTCTAGGGTGGTCATTATCCCATTTTGAACCTTAGAAAATATCTGAAAAAGTATTAGTGGGGCTACACAAATGCTTCCCTTTGAAAGGTCCTTTGACATCCCACAAATCTGTAACCCCTGTGCTATTCAGTACACTTAGCTGTGTCTGAATTGCAGGCTCATCTGAGAGCACCAGGGGCAGGGGGAAGAGCACTGCAAGATGCCAGAGGACTGGCAGCCCCTGCTGGGCCTCTTTCTAGAAAATACCACTTCTATATTTAATTATAGCATTAAGAAAATGGGACAAAAGCATTCATTTGAACAATCCAATGTGAGGATTAGGACAGTTGTTTTAAACAGAACTGTTCCAGTCAAAATGTATCTATGGTCTCCACAATAACATCCAGTTATCCCCTTGTGCTGATCCAGAGAAATCCTTATATACAGCCACCTATTACATCTGTGGCCAACAAGAGTACTACCTTGATTAGGAGCCACCTGAAAGCAGTGTTGTTGTGGCCAGGGAGTGTTCAGCTAATCAATGAGCCCCTCGACCAGTCACATAACAACCCCACACTTGTGTTTCTGAATAGCAAGAGCTGCACATGACAGATTCAGTCCTTTCCCTCATTGCCACCACACATGAGTTTCATTGCCTCAGAGAATAATAGTGGGCACATCTACATGTGCATCAATGCACTGTAATTATGGAGCATTAATTTTAGTACCTGTAATAACATGCACTAACTTAATGCACTGTAATCTGCACGTCTTTTGCATGATGCAGCACGCTAATTCTGCTGCACATTAGGATGGCTTTCACTGTGACACACTCACGTGCAGTAGAATTAGTGTACTGTGCTTCTAGCATCTTTTGCAGATGTTCCCTCTATCATAGAAAATTAGGGCTGGAAGGGACCTCCAGAGGTCATCTAGTCCAACCTCAGGCCCAAAGCAGGGCCCCAACTGTATCAACCTAGAAAACAAGGGTGTAGGGTGTAGCCGTGTTGGTCTAAGGGCATAGGCAGACAAGGTTCTTTGCGTGAATCTGATATCTTTTATCAAATCAACTTAAATAGTTGGAAAATAATTATTAAGCAAGCTTTCCAGTTCAAAAACCCTTCTTCAGGCTAAGGAAGTTTCAGCAGTCGGTGTGTGCTCTTCCTGGATGGAATGAAAAATAAATAAGCCAGAAGCTGGTCTGGCATGCATACAAGACAGGTAGTCAGTGAAAATGTAGCTTGAGGAGTCAATGAGTGAGAGACAGGCTGGGGAGCGGGGAGAGAGAGAAGGGGGATGAATAGTGAAGAGATACCTACCGAGTCAGATGCAGGCAGGTTATAATGTGTCATAAATCCAATAACTATATTTAGTCTATGATTTTTACTATCCTGGAGGTTGATAAAGTAGAGTTCATAAGCTTGTCTCTGGGAAGTGTTTTATAAGTTTCCTTTGAGGATCAGGACTGAAAGCTTGGAGAGAGAGTGGTTTTCTTGTGAGAAATGTGCCCCCAAAGGGGGCCTTTGATAGATTTCTGGTGTGTGTTCATTCTGGTGCACAGTTGTTGTTTGGTCTCTCCTACGTATCTTCCATCAGGGCATTTGGTGCATTGGATGAGATATATTACATTTCTGGAAGTGCAGATGTAAGATCCGGGAATGCTGATGACTCTGTTGTAGGCTGTAGTAATTGTGGGGAGTAGTAGAAATGTTTTGGCAGATTTTGCATTTATTGTCATGGCAAGGTCTGGATCCTTTTGGTGTGTTCTGAGCTTGAGGAAGTTTTCTTCTGGTGATGAGGTTAACGATGTTCGGTGCTTGTTTGAAGGCTAGGATGGGTGGCTCTGGGAAGATCTTTTTAAGCAATAGGGTCCCTTTCTAGTATGGGTTGCAATTGTTTGAGGATTTTCCATACAGGTTCGAGGGAGGGGTGATATGGCATAACCAGTGGTGTGCGATTTGTACAGGGTTTTCTCCTGTACTGCAGCAGTTCTTTATGTGGTATCCAGGTGGCTCTTTTAAACATGCAATCTATCTCTCTGGAGGAGTGTCTTTGTTGGGTGAAAGCCTTTTTAAGATTGGTGAGGTGGCAATCCTGGGTGTTCTCTTCAGTGCAAATTTCAGCTCCCTAACCATTTTTGTTGCCCTCTGCTGGATTCTCTCCAATTTATTCATGCCCTTTCTGATTTTCCCAGGGACTGAAGTGATGCTGACTGGTCTCTAGTTTCCTGTAATTTCCTGGATCCTCCTTCTCTTTCTAAAAGATGGGCACTATATTTGCCCTTTTCCAATCATCCAGGACCTCCCCCAGTTGCCATGAGCCATCAAAGGTAATGGCCAGAAGCTCTACAATCACATCAACAAACTTCCTGGGCACCGTTAGATGCATTACATTTGACCCCATGTACTTGCACACATCCAGCTTTTCTAAATAATCCCTAACCTGTTCTTTTCCCACTGTTGGCTGCTTACCTTCTCCCCAAACTGTGCTGCCCGGTGCAGTAGCCTAAGAGCTGACCTTGCCTGTGAAGACCGAGGTAAAAAAAGGCATCAAATACTTTAGCCTTTTCCACATCATCTGTCCCTAGGTTGCCTCCCCCATTCAGTAAGAGATTCACACTTTCCCTGATCTTCCTCTTGCTGCTGACATACATGGAGAAACCCTTGTTGTTACTCTTTATGATCCTTGCCAGCTGCAACTCCAGTTGCACTTTGTCCTTCCTGATTTCATCTCTCTATGCCTGAGCCATATTCTTATAGTCCTCCCTAGTCATGTTCAAGTTTCCACTTCTTGTAAGCTTTGTGTTTTAGGTCATTGAAGAGTTCCTTGTTAAGTCAAGCTCAGCTGTAACTGAATTCCAACTAGCTACACGTTTCAATGATAATAAGTCCTTTTTTAGATACATGGGGTGCCAGAGGAAAAGCAAGAGCAACATTGGACCCCTGATAAACCAGAAGGGACAACTGACAAGCAACGCCCAGGAAAAAGCCAACCTACTAAATGGGTACTTTGCATTGGTTTTCCATCAGTCCCATTACAGGAGAGCAAGGCCTGGGTGAGGGAGATCCCTTGCCCTCCGTCAATGCTGACCTCATGAAGGAACACCTTGAGAGGCTGGACACCTTCAAGTCAGCTGGCTCTGACAGTTTACAACCCAGGGTACTCACGGAGATGGCTAGCATCATAGCTCAGCCCCAGCACAGATCTTCAAGAGTTCCTGGTGCTCTGAAGTGCCTGAAGATTGGAAGAAGGCCAATGTGGTGCCTATTTTCAAGAAAGGGAGGAAAGTGGATCCAGCAAACTACAGGCCCATCAGCCTGATCTTTATCCTGGGGAAGATCTTAGAAAAAATCATCAAAGAGGCTATCCGCAATGGACTGGCCATTGGCAACATCCTGAGGGGTAGCCAGCATGGGTTTGTTGCGGGTAAGTCTTGCTTGACCAATCTCATTTCCTTTTATGACCAGGTGACCTATCACCTGAATGAGGGGGAAGAGATTGAAGTTGTATATCTTGACTTCAATAAAGCCTTTGATCTGGTAACCCATGATCACCTCTTGGCAAAACTGGCCAACTGTGGCCTTGGGTCCACCACAATCTGCTGGCTGGGGAATTGGCTCTGTGGCCAGACCCAGAAGTTGGTTGTTGGTGGAAGTCAGTCATCATGGTGCCATGTGACCAGTGGGGTCCCTCAAGGCTCTGTCCTTGGGACTATATTGTTCAACATCTTCATTAATGATGTGGACATTGGAGTCAGAAGTGGACTGGCCAAGTTTGCCGATGACACCAAACTCTGGGGTAAAGCATCCACACCTGAGGACAGGAGGGTGATCCAGGTAGATCTGGGCAGATTCATGACATGGGTGGATGAGAACCTGATGGTGTTCAACACTGAAAAATGCAATGTTCTTCACCTTGGGAAGAAAAACCGGCAGCATTCTTACAGGCTCAGCACTGCTATGCTGGCTAGCACTATGGATGAAAGGGACTTGGGGGTCATGATTGACCACAAGATGAACATGAGCCTTCAGTGTAATGCTGAGGCTACTAAAGCAAGCAAAACACTGGCTTGCATCCATAGATGCATCTCAAGCAAATCCCGGAACATCATTCTCCCCTTCTATTTGGCTTTGGTGAGGCTGCAGCTGGCGTACTGCATCCAGTTTTGGGCTCCACAATTCAAAAAGGATTTGAAGAAGCTTGAGAGAGTCCAGAGAAGAGCCACATGCATGATCAGAAGTCAGGAAAGCGGATCTTATGAGCAAAGGCTGAGAGCTATGGGACTCTTCAGCCTGGAAAAGTACAGGCTCATGGGCGATAAGTTTTATCAGAGGTGTACACCAGGATCTGGGGGAACAATTGCTCACCAGAGCCCCCAAGGGATGACAAGGTCAAATGGTTATAAACTACTGCAAGACCATTTTAGGCTGAACATAAGGAAGAATTTCTTTACTGTCCAAGCCCCCAAAGTGTGGAATAGATTGCCATTGGAGATGGTTCAAGCACCTACTCTGAACGCCTTCAAGAAAAAATTGGATGCTTATCTCGCTAGGATCCTGTGACCCCAGCTGATTCCTTGCTCCTGGGGCTGGACTCAATGATTTTCTGAGGTCCTTTCCAGCCCTAATGTCTGTAAGATCTTTTCCCACACTTACTAGTCTTTCTGCACATCAGGATGGTTTTTTGCACCCTTAGTAAGCTTTCTTTAAAGTACAATTGGCTTTCCTGGACTCCTTTCCCCTTGACTAGTCTCCCAAGGGATCCTGCCCATCAGTTCCCTTAAGCGAGTTGAAGTCTACTTTTCTGAATCCAAGGTCTATGCTGTACTGTACTCTTTCCTTCCTTTTCTCAGAATCCTGAACTCAATCATTTTTGTGGGGTCCGTGATGGGGCATCTTTTGTTAAGTGTTTGAAAAAGGCCTCATTCACCTGATCTAGTGGTCTATAGTGGATACCCTCTATGACATCACCCTTTTGGCTGTCTGCTCTGACCCTAACCCAGAGACTTTCAACAAACCTGTCTCTAGTTTCATATACTGTTTATTTTGCCTTTTTTCTAAAGTTTACTTAGAGAACACTTACATGCAATTAAGGGTCAATAGAAGTTTTCTTCCTTTGATTTCAATGAGAAAAAGAACCAAGAAAAAGATTTTTAAAACTGCTAGAGAGATTTGGACATCCAGAACCTCTATAAAAATTGGAAAATCTAAGTCAATAGTACAGATCTTATTCCACCTAAGTGGCCATAGATGCTAAAATGTGGTTCTGTTCTATGTTTGTCAAATACCTGAGAATTGTTTAATGCATCAGTCAGTCCAGAGGCTGCTGTGACTGTTGGGGTACCTTAGATGTTGCAAAAACCCTAACTGATTTGCTTTGCTTTATAAAGGATCCTTCAGGCAGAGTGACATGGTGGTGCTTCATCTCCTCTCCAGGTATGGGTGGCTGTTGGCTTGTAGAGAACTCCTCTTCCCTTTGACAGGTCTTGTTTTTAATCCTGCTGGGCATCCACACTCAAGCAAGCCAAGGTGGGAGCACCAGTTTAGTCACCAACAACCCAACCAGGTTGAACTGGTTTACATGGTACCAGATAAAAGACCAAGAGAAGGCTTGGCTAACATGTGTTTTTATTTTTTTAATACATTGTCATTGTCACACAAAACAGCAAAGATGAAGAGAATCCACCTGCCTTTTTTGTTAACTTTTCAGAGACCCAAGCAGGGTGAAACAAGATTGCATTTAGTTTTCAAAGTCCGCTTATGTGCCTAGTAAGTGGAATGGAATTTAATCCTAAATGTCTAAATGGGAAATATAACAAGTAAATCTAGGGACTTTTCAACATATTTAAGAAATACATGCTATCACAGTTTGGTACATACTCTTTTCATTTATGTACGTTTAACAATTTCAGTTGCTAATTTCACTGTAACTTCAGTGCTGGTACCTTTGAGAGCTCATCTACAGTCTCAACAATAAATCACCTTCTGTGCACATGTGGAATGGTTGGAGGCCCAATTGTTAAGACTGAGGATTAGATTCCCACTACACCATTAAGTGAACATCAGGAGGCCCCTTCAAATTTACTAGGTTCCACATTCTTAAAAATCTCCAGCAGGTAACATGCCTGTCAGGGAAACGGACTTATCTAGTTTAAAAAACTAAGGACATTTTTACATGTGCTCTGGAGTGGGCGGGGGAGGGGGTGGCATTTTAATTAGAGAAGCTCTCTCGAGCCCCTCTAATTAAAATTCCTACAGCGTCTCGTGTATTCAGTGTCCCACATTTCAAAATGGTGACAGAGTATTTTAAAGCTCATTAGGTAAGCTTTAGTTAAAGCGCCCTTGTCAACACTTTGAAATATGAGGACGATGAATACATGAGATGCTGAAGCACCATGCAGTGTTTTAATCAGAATACATCATAGCACATATAAAAGTGATCTAAGTTTAAAAAAGAGCTTATCTTCACTCAGCCAGAAACTGGAGCAGTAGGCCATGGGTAGTCAGGTCCAGGGCCACTCAAGGATTAAGGTGCCAGTCAGAGTCAGAACCAGTGAGCAGACAGCTGGACTTACCCACATCTTTATGTTGCCACACACGTTTAAATATTTTGGCAGGGCATCCCCTAACTGAATCCCACATAATTTTCATATATGGAATTATCCTATAAACAGGAAGCTTTGGTTTTCTCTGATTTATCCTATAAAAAAATCTGATTTTAAAATTTAAAATTTAATGCTTCATTTAAATCACAGAAAAATGTGGATTTGGGGATTAATTTTTTTTAAACTGAAAATTGGGGATTTCTTTTTAATTCAGAGAAAATCAGGATCCCTGCTAATAAGCTCCAGATTCTTTTGAAACTTGTCCTCAAATTTGATTAAATTATGAGATTGTATTGTTTCTCATTACGCAAAAAAAAAAATCCTTTATTTTTAAACATTGTTGGAAAGCTAGATGGTCATATTTTGCTTACTGCACTTTATTCTTTATTACTTTTGCATGGGAAATGCAAAGGACAAATCAGCTCTTTTCCTGGAATCTATTCCAATTGCTGGCATACATATAAGAATATAAATCATCTGGATTATCAAAGCTAAGCAGTGTCCAAAAACTAGTAGAGAACAAATAAAATAAGGGGGGAATGGGAAGTGGGAAAAATCCCACTGTTTTTGTAGATAGAACCTCAATGAGCACCCAGCTAGAGCTTATGTAATTTTAAAAAATGTTCTATTTGCTAAAAAAGAAACCCAGTTTATTTGAACCAATAGCATTTTCCAAGAAAATCAGAAAAAGGTTTGTCCAGAAAAAGAGGATTTAAAAAATATATATTTAATAGAATAAAAATATTGTATTTCAATATTTTCCTAAATGGAATATTTCAACTTTTATTTCCAAATGGCATTTTTGGCTTTGGCTCAATGACACCGCACTGACTTACAAGGAAATGAGTCTTGCTTCTGTCCATCAGTCTGGCCATTTTTTCTGTCCATCAGTCACTACCATTTTATCCAAAGACTGTGCAAAGTGGGATGGGAAGGAAGAGGCAGGTTCCAAGTGCAAGTACTGCCTTCTAGGGCCATGTCCATTTCACTGAGCCACATTTCCTATCATTTACACCCCTTTTGTCCCCACATCTTTCTCCTTTTCAGAGCCCCATTGGCTAGCTTTAACAGGTGCTCATAGTAGCGCCTTGTTGGTGGCCTGGTGATGATGATACTTTGGTGAAAAGTGGTATACCTGGATACAAACTTCTCTTAATGATGATGTGGATATAGAATCTTGGTCTTCTTCCTGATTAACTTCTACAATACGGGGCAAGAAGATGAAAGGACCTTTATTCTCTGTTGTTTCCAAGTTATATAGAGTTTCATAACTTCCTAAGTTTGTGAAAACAGAAAATAATTCTGATGAAAAATGTTGACTAGCTCTACTGTAAAAGAATTCAATTCACAGGACAAACTCTTAGGATGTGTACCGATGAGCCTGCACATGTGATTTGCAGTGCCTCAAAGCTTTTTGAGGTGCTGGAAACTACATGCAGTGCACATGTACACATCACCATACTGCTAATTATCAGTGCAGTGAGTTTTTCCCCCTGCAAGGAGATCCCAGTGTAAAATAAAAAACAAACAAACATAAAAAACCCAATGACAAAAAAACCCTGCCACTAAAATGGTGGTGCTGTCAGAAATGGAAACTTGCCAGCCAGAGCTATGATCTGGCTAACAGGCAGGCTCTGAGCAGCTGGCTCAGCACAGCTGCTGCCCTGGGAGACACTCAGGACCCCAGGTAAGGCTTCTGGGACCAGAAAAGGTGCTGGCCTCAGCCTCCCTTACCCCACTCAGGTCAATTTGCCATGTGCAGCAGGCACAGGCACATCCTGAGACAAAAAGCAGCAGCACAAATACAATGTACTTTGTCCCATGGGAAATGTTTGACCTTGCATGTGTATACTTGTCTGGACTCACCCCTTCTTTCACGTCATGAGATGCATGTTAAAAAATAGTTATAGAAAAGTTATTTTGTTATGGATGGTAGTAAATATTATAATCCTCATATAAGAATTTATATATATATTTTACATAATAAATAACAGTAAGATCTAAATTAATTCATTTTATTTGGATACCTAATCTCCCTACACAGGTTTTTAAACCAATATTATTGTTGTCTTAAATGATGTCATGTTAGAAACCTATTGTTGGAATATTATTCACAGATTTTAACTCATCCAGAATCTTTTACAAAACTTGATCAGTGAATTGAATTTCCTCATAATTCAGATTATTTGATAACACAACTGGATTTTTGCCAAAAAAAAGATTTTCAAGTGGTGTGGAAAAGATCTAGATAAGGCTATAATTTAAGCTAAAATCAAGGCTTAAGTTGATTCTTGCTTTTTAACATAATAATTATGTAGTAAGGGCCAGATTCTAGTGTACATATTAGGTATTAGGGCTGTGCAAAATTTAATTGCCAATTTTTTTCGACCCATTTTGAGGTTGAAACAGCAAAATGAAAATGGAATAGATATAATCTAAACAGACTTGAAACAAAATGAGGCAAGTTGAAACGTTTTGCCTTTTCAACACTGTTTCGATGTTTTGTCCATAGGCTATAATAGGGAAAGACAAAACTTCCTATAACTTTGTCATTTCAGGCCTGGTTTGGATGAAACTTACAGACATGGTAGCCCCACTTGAGGGCATGAAGTCTGCCAAGTTTCAAGGAGATAGGTGCAGGGAGTTTGGGGAAACTGCACCCCAAATTGTTGAAAGAAAAATGTGTGTCATGTATGTGTTAAGCCACAGTGGAGTCAAAACTGCAAGCATGCTACCCCCTTCTCAGGCCACAAAGTCTGCTAAGTTTCAAGGAGATAAGTGCAGGGGTTTGAGGGAAACTGTACCTCAATTTGTGGACAAGCTAAACTCATGACATAGATGACACTGTGTGTGTTAAGGTGAAAGCTGGGTGAAAGCTGCAAGCCAGATAGCCCTTTCTGAGGCCACGAAGCCTGCCAGCTGTCAAGGAGATAGGTGCAGGGGGGGTTCTGGGGCCCTGCATCCCTAGCTGCTGACAAGCAAAACTTGTGACATGGGTGCTTCTGCAACTGACTATCTCTGACTTGGGGTAGAAGGAGTACCCAGCTCTGTATTGATTCTTTCCTCTCCTTAGTCTGTTTTGTAGGTGTTAATCCTCATTAACTCATTATCCTCCCTAGCTACTGTGTATTGAGCTGGTCCCTGAATGAACTAGCTAGCACAAGCATCCATGTCACAAGCTTTGCCTGCCAGCTATCTCTTTGAAAGCTGGCAGGCCTCATGGCCTCATCAGGGGCTAGCATGCCTGCAGTTTCAGCCTGCTGTGCCTTAACACACACAGTGTCAGTCATGTCATGAGTTTCGCTTCTCCACAATTTGAGGTACAGTTTTCCTCCAAGTCCCTGCACCTATCTCCTTGAAACTTGGCAGGCTTTGTGGCTAGCATGGCCTAGCATGCCTGCAGTTTTGACCCCACTGTGGCTTAAAACATACACATGACACAAGTTTTACTTTCAAAACTTTGGGGTGCGGTTTCCCTGAAACCTCTGCACCTATCTCCTTGAAACTTGGCAAGCTTCATGCCCTCAAAAGGGCACCATTGTGCCTGGAGCTGTGCAGCCAACAGCAGCAGCATGATGCATGGCAGCGTGATACTGAGGATGACTGTGTGCTGCCTGGCCACCACCATGCTGCTGCTGCCAGCCGGAAGCTGGCCACACAGCTCCAGGCACGGCTCCATGGCAGGAGTGAGAGGTTATGTAGTATGTAGTATGTGGGCATACCGCTTCATGGAAGTCCCGTATTTCACCTGCCAGCCCAGCAGCACATATGTGTCCATCACAGTGGTTGCCACCACACTGTTGTTGCCACATCCTGTGCCACTTGCCCACAAAGCTATGCAGGTGGCCATGGGATGGTATTGCAGGGTGCTGTGGCAGAGTTGCTGTAGTGGCCTCTGTGTGTGAACCTTCTATCAGGCTGGCTGGCATGTGTGTGACTCACAGTGGCACCCTTTCCCTCACCCCCTGGCCCTGCTCCTGGGAATGGGCACAGGGGCACAGTCCCCCCCCATGGCTTCTTGATCTATTTCCCCAGTACCTTCCCTTTCCTCCCCCTGCCCTGCCCCTTCCCCCCCCCCCACAGACTTACCTGCTGGGGTGAGTGCCAGTGTCTGTGTCTGCATGTCTGTGGGTCTGGGGAGCTCTTGTGAGGGGCATCAGGATGACTGTTGAGACTGTGGGGGTAGTGCAGGGCACCAGCAGCTTGGGGAGGGTGTGGGAGGCCTTTAATTTTTATCACAGATTTTGGGTTTTTAATCAGAGATTTGCAATTTTTAATCAGGGAATACCAGGATCCCTGTTGATAACTATATTGATTTCCCAGTTAAGATTAAGAGCAAGAGGATCTATGTTCCTTCTCCCATTGTCACCCCATGCAACTAAGATACAGAAATTCAGAAAGAGACATCTATTGAAGTTAGTAACAGTGTTTCTAAAAAACTTCATTGGCATTATTACATCATCTCTTGTTAGACTGGACCAGATCAGTTCAAAATTCTTTAAAAGATTCTGTCCAGGATACAGACTTTCCCTTTTGCAATGGATTTAACCAACTGAAAATCCACTTAAGACTATGGTGCACTTGGTGCATGTTGGGTAGGATCAAATGGATAGGGTTGTGGTTCTTGCCAGTATTCACAAAAGGGCTAAGAGTTAGACAGACACCCTAAAACAGAAAAACAGTGAGATTCTTTAGACCTATGCATATTTAAAACACAATGACACAAGGAGGCAAGATCAAATATAATATGTCAAATAAAGTTCTGGTATGAATGTAACTCCAAAGACTTCAACAGGAATTTTTGCACAGAAGAATAAGACCGTGTTCCAAAATTGGTTGGGGAAATTACCTGAGACCGCCCCCCTCTACAAGTTACAGGAATTGAGCAATTACCTTAAGACCAGCTAGAGGTGCAAAATAGTTGTCACATGATAAAAAGCTCCAACCAGCTATAAAATTACACCTTGAAAATATGTATTAACTCTACAGGTGGTTGTTATCAGGCTTTAATTTGCATGTGTAGAAGGGTATTCCCTGCAGCTAGAAGCCCAGTTAGCTAACGGGGCCCGAAGAGACAGGGATGCACCTTGCCCTATGTGAAACCCCTGAGCCTTGGGAATTATGGCTGCTATGATTCCCAAGGCTTGGGGGTGCAAGACACCTGCAGCCCAAATGGGGCACTCAGTTCTGGCTGTGCCTCCCATGCAGTCAAAATGTAGGGTGCTTATACACGAGCACAGAGGCTGCTCCAATACACTATAATTATATCATGTTGGAGCAGTCTCAATTAATTACCACATGGCAATTAGCCTCCGCATCCCATGTATCAGCTTTCCCCCACTTCAAAATGGCAGTGGAGATGCTTAAATTAAAGCCTGTTTGAGATTTAGTTCAGGTGCCCAGCCACCATTTTGAAATGCAGGGATGGTGATACACAAGAATGCTACAGTGCTTTAATTAGAGTAGCTCTGAGAGAAGCTCAAATTAAAGCACTGCCCTTCCCTCCCCCTGAGCACATGTAAAAGTACACATCAAGTGTTGCAACTGACAGGGCTCTGTCCAGCTCCATGTGACCCCTCAGAAATAGGAGCTTTGAGCTGTATCAGCCTGCTTCTTGCTAAGAAAGTGTGATTTGGTTCTGATGTGTGGTCCCATGTGTGGCATGGCAGGAGGTGCAATTGTTTGGATCATGCCCATTTTCCCAAATGCATCACAAAGTATTGTGGCTAATATAGTGAAAATATAATGGCTTAGGTTGTGGTTATATGATAAAATGCTGAGTTCTCCACTCTACTAATTCTTCCACATTTAACATTAGCATTTTTGAATAAGTAGGACTTAAATACATTTTTAAGCTTCTAATTAAGTTGGTAACAGACTGCCTAAGCAATTACTTTGTGACTGACATGATTCTGTTATGTGTTCTCATTGAGCTAAAATCATTAGTACAGCTGTCCAAATTAGACATTAAATTACAGTTTAAAAATCACTAAATATGACTCCATCTTTTTTTCAATTCATGATGATGATCCTTCTGTTTCTCATCATCATCTTCACCTCACTTGCTTTCTAGTTTTAACACTTGTTTATAGATATTGTCCTTATATTTATACTATTCAAACATCTTTGGTATGGACAGTTGGTCAGCAATAATTTTTTTGTCAATACTTTTATTTTCATAAGAATATCCTATTCATCCCTAATTGAGGTTTAAAAGTTTATTAAAATAAAAAATATCACATACATAAGTGACTACAGGGTGTGTGTGTGTGTATGAATGTAGCTTTAGATATTCATTTAGACAAGGAAATGATGAGATACTGCAAGGGATTGTGTGTTACATAAATACTCTATTCATGTACCTATGCCATCTCCAATGTGACAATGATCTGAAAAAACAAACCAAGGACACTTCAAACACTACTGTTGCTGAAGTGAGATTTTACATAAAACCAGAAACACAGTGGCTAAAGTAACTTTAAAGTAGCTTTCAGCATCTTCAGGATTCATAGTGGATGGATTATCTAACAAGATCTTGGGGCAACCTTTTTTTTCTCACAAAATAAGAGGTGCATGGGTAATTTAGATTTGACTCCAACTAGTCTGGAGGAATAGCTAGTTGAGAATTTTTAAAATTCAGAGGCAATTTAGCTTGAAGTGATTTCAAAGCAAAGGAAGGTGTAATAACAGAAATGAGATAAATAACAGTAGAAAAAGAGAGGGATTCAAAGAGGAACCTTCAGAATACATGGAAAGCTCTATTACGGAGAAGAGATTCTATATAAAAAGGAATATAACTGAGAGATCTGATAGACTTTTAAAAGATACCACATTAAAGGCATAAGAGTAAATTATCCCAATAGAAAGGAAAGACTGGAAATAAAATTAAGGTAAATTAGCCCATAAAGTTCTGTTCATATTCAGTTACATTAGTTCTCATTTTGGAGGTAGTCTTAGGGCCTTGTCCCATGATAATTTTAGGTAGTTTCTCTAGCTCTTAACCCCTGGATTGGTCACGTGTCAATACTTTCAGTGGCTTAAAGCACTCATACAACTCAAAGTTACACCACTCCAGGGAAGAATTATTTCTGATCCATATAACCTTACTTCTATTCCATTAAGGTGTGGCCATTCCCCACAGCTGTGCCACTCAAATTGAAGCTCTCCAGTATCCCAGGATGTAATGGTCCCTCCTGTGTGTATACATATGTATACGTATGTAATGTTAGCAGAAGCAACTGAGGGTGCGATATATGTGACTGCTCCAAACTCCAAGCTAGCACTTAGCCGATCAACATTTGTACAGCTTACAGCACAAGATATAACAAGGACCACAGTGAAGCATCCTCTACGAATAGATTGGCATATAAGTTTTGAAGATCCATAATGTTCATCCTCAATTCAGAATCAATGCCAAGCATACATATGTGATTATAGACTTTCATAGGTTTCATAGACATTAGGGCTGGAAGGGGCCTCAGAAGATCATCGAGTCCAGCCCCCTGCCCAAAGGGCAGGAAGTCAGCTGGGATCATAGGATACCAGCAAGATAAGTATCCAATTTGATCTTGAAGGTGTTCAGTGTAGGTGCTTGAACCACCTCTGATGCCAGGCTGTTATAGCTTGGTCAGACTTCAATCATCCAGATTTAACAAGATGCTTAAGCATGTTCTTAGCTTTAAATAATTCAGCAGGCTAGGGAGTCCCAGGAAAACTTAATTAGAGATGTGATTAAATATATTGCAAACTGAGGTCTAATACATAACATTTAGAAAGAAGTTTAAAATAATGGAAAGGCAGTCAAGAAACAAATTAAAAGAACAAGGGATTGTGAAAAAGCTATGGAACTACATTTTGTGCAGCTTCAACATACTAAAGATACTAAAAATGAAATGTATGGTCTAAGTTAACCTCACATTTATTATGATAAAAGAAGTTCCTAAATGATAGGGGTACAGAAATAAAAAATAAAATATGGGCATTCTTCACTTGAAATTTGAGAATGAAATATAATTTATTTCCCAGAAGTACCTTATATTCACTTGACATAAATTTATGTTGGCTATTATATCCCTTTCATCACACTGGTTTTATTACTAGCTAATCTGCCTTTAGAAAGCAAAAATATATACAAATAAATAACAAAACAATGAGTCAGAAAACACATTAAATCTTTGGAGCTTGACCATCTCCAAAAATAAATAAAATAAAACAATAATGACAAGGTTAGTATGCAGTCTTAGTTTCTATGATGAGTGCACAAACATTCAGTGAACGACTTTTTTGTCACTGGATAATGCTTAGGTATGTACCACTGACTGGGTCTAAGCAATTGTGTAAACTAGAAAAATAAGTCCAATGTAAAAGGATTTGAAATGCACAGTTCTGTTCTTTGAATTTATCATAAGAGTTACGTTTTGACCAGTAGAGGAAACCCTGCCAAGGGGAGGGAGAGAGTTTTTGGCACACTGCAGTGAATGTGGGAATACATGAAAAAGGAGGATCACTCAAGTAAGATTCATCTGTTACAAATAGCATGTGGATTGACTGAGCATTAAGCAATTCCTCTAAAACTGGAGGTCAATTATATAAAGCAATGTAATCAATTGACAATATGCCAGTAATACTTTAATTATTGTTTAAAAAGCTGGATGTATTTTTTTGGTCTATAATTCTGATGACTAGTATGATGCCATTCTACATTTATTTTTGTTTAGTCTGCTTCTATCTCATTCAAAATGGGAAGAGATGTTAGAGTTGAAAACAATACTGTGTTTACAAATAGGAAAGACAAAAAGCAGTTCTGGTTTCAAAGAAGAAGGTAGATGATCGTTCTGGGCGCATCTGCGTGTGATTTGAATGTTACACCATAAATTCTGGTACAGTTTACACTGAAGTGTACTGCTCCTAGATGCAGCATTTACATGTGTGCTTGGAACTGCTGCATATTGAGCTGGAGCAGCACAGCCCTGGCTGGTCAAGGGCCTGTGGGGTCATCCTGCCAGCTGGGAGCTGTTCCATCCTGGCTCAACATACTGCAGAGGGGCTGCCTGGGGCATGAGGGACCTACAGTGCAGGATTAGCTGGCATGCAGCACCTACACTGTAGCACCGTCATGCCCCAGCCAGCCCCAGTCATTTTATACATGCATTGCAGCTGAGTAAATAACTCCATTGTATTGGACAGTACTATTCTATGGTGGAGTTAATTAGTTAATTTGGGTCTAACAGGGACTCACATGCAGACAGTGGTGCTTTACTGCACAGCTAATTTGTCAGCTCCACAGTAAACTGTCTCATGTAGACACACCCTCTGGACATGTCCAGATGAGCCCACACATGAGTTTTCCTAGGGACAACCATCAGCAGCACAAATATGTGCTGCTGCCAGTTGTCCCCGGGGAATGCCTCAGTACATGTGCTCTTGTATGGGGCAAATTGCCCTGGTGGAGTAGGAGAGGCTGCAGTGGTGGTGATCTAGGCATGCAGAGCCTGACCGGCAACCAGTTTTGCTCTGAAGAGTCAGGTTCTGGTTTCAAGTGGCACATGCTGCTACCATGTGCACTGCACCCTTTTTTGGCACCCTTTTTTTCATTATGGAGTTTCCCGGTATCTAAATTTGCCTGCGCACTGCAAATATGCAGTGTGGAGAACCAGATTGTGTGCGTGGGGTGCATTTTGGAGCATTGTGCAGCACCACAAAATGCACATGGGAGCTCACATGAATGTCCCCTCTGAGTACCAGAAAAAAAATTGCAACCATGATTTCTTTTCATAAAGATATTTTCTGTCTACCTTTAAGCATTTCTATACACCCAATTCATAGTATCTGAATACTTCATAAAATCTGTTTCATTGATACTTAAAACAGCTCTGAGAACTAAAATTATTTGGCACCCAATTTATAGCTAGTAAATGGAGATATAGAAAAAACAAGGGCAAAAGCCAGGCTAACAAAGCAAGCAAAAAATGGGACCCAGGCAGAATATATAAGCCTAAGCTGCAAAAAAGCAATTCAGAATACCATCACTCCACTTTCCAAGAACTTCTTTCAACACCTAAATTCATCTGATATCTAAATTTTGGCCCATAAATTTCCTAAAACACTAAATTTAGGCTTCCACCCATACTCTGAGCAATCCAGTTTAAGGAACTAGATGCCATATTCTTACTTAAGTACCAGTACGCTCAAAGATCAGCATTTAGTCCCCAGATTCTATTCCATCTTTAGGCCCATAAGTGAATTTCGGCATCTAAATTCAGTCCTGTTCCACCCTGCTCTCAGTCCCTAAACAAATCTCAGTCCAAAAGGAGCCCTCATCCTTCTTGCTTTTTTGTAACTCGATCTTAAGGTTAAGACAGATGTGTTACAAAAGTACATGCTTTAATGAATTTTCAGAACTTGAACAGGGTGGATTAGAACTGCTGCCAAATCTACATAGACACCAAATAGGTAGAGGATGATCTTATAACAGACTATCTGCCTTGAATTCAGTACAAAGCATAGCAGCCATAATCACTTTCATTCAAAAATATGTTGGTGAAAACTGAATACTGAGTCATTCTTTATTCAGCCAAGACTGCAAAAGACTTGGGGTCCAGAAAGAGATCAGGCAGGATCCTGATTCTATAATCTAGGGCACTTAGCCGTGAAACGAAGTCCTGGGTTCTAGCTGGTGCTTCCTAGGATACTCATAAATTTTATATTAGATGGTGTTTGGATCAAGTAAAAAAAATAGTGACAGTTTCCAAGAGTATCAGGTCCATCTAGGCTTCCTCCCTATAAAACGGCACAGTTTTAAAGTAGTATTTTTTTCATGCAGTCCATTTTCCATTGAATGGTATGATTTAACAATGTGTATCTGTGTATTTCTTTCTAACCCCCCCCAAAACAGTCTTTAGGACTTCATTGTTATGACGCATATATATATATTGTTATTCATTGTTATAAATATATGTGTGTGTGTATATATATATATATATGCTTAAGCTTAATTTTAAAACATGTCTGCTAGCACATACTGCAACTACATCTGCATATAGTCCTTTATAATGTCAAGGCCAGTTATTTGTGTTGTTATAACAATGAAGTCCTAAAGTCACTGGATTTGTTTTTTTAGAAGGAAAACTGACTTGTTTCTCATGACCTGACAAAATTATAGTCGTTAATATTTGCAATTCTGACACATGATTAAAGCAACAATCCTTAATTTCCCTCTTTCCTTTTTCTACTATCAAAAGCAGGAGCCATATCTGGCTCAAGTCAGAGTACAACCATAAGAATTAGCATCGGCTTTTTATGAGACTGAAACGTCCCAACCATCTACTATCTCTACATAAGAACCAACTCTAGACAGGAGCACTGTCCTATACCAGCTCCAGCTCCTAGTACTTTTCCATACGCTCCAGAAGTAGCAGAAACAACCCTTGAAGAATTCAGAGCCATAAAAGGGACTACCTGCCTCCTGAACACCCGTAACAGTCAGAACCAGAGTAATTAATAAGCAATAACATGTGCTTCTTGGAGGCATTTGATATTTCGCCTAAACAGGTAATATTAGTTAATATAAAGCTTGTAAGTTTGTAAACTGCAAATGCAACTTGTCTGTCATAAGCTTAACCAAAATGATAAAATTAGCTGTTCATGAAACTGACTGGGTCCCATAGGCAAAGCTGTAGCTGTAAGATTAGGAGACCTAATAGTTTTTTGCTCAGGGTTCAGCCTTGATGATAAAACTGGATCTAACTGCCTGGCACACCCAACACATCCCAAGAAAGCGTATTGAAATGAAGCCTAAAAGGAATTGGAACCAGGGCGGAGCAATGTCAATTTCAAACCTAAAGGTGCTGAATCATAATTTGCTTATTGGATAAAGCCCAGTCTGGGTAATAACCTTTTATGATCATTTTAACACCTTTCAGTCCCATAGGGTAACAGCTATAGGGCAACATTATGAATGGCTCTGAGGCCATCAGATTAACCTAAGCCTAGGTATAAAAAGCACATGCATCAGGTAACCACCAGGAAGGAGAGACCAGAACAGTCATTTCTGTTCCATGCCCAGACCCCGGATTCCCAGTGTGAGTGACGATTGGATCCTGATCAAGGGACCTTCCCCGGTAATCCCTGTGACATCATTGATTGAGGGACACCTGACTTCGCTAGAATCACTTGACTTGTACCTGGCATTGAGGAACTATCCATAAGTTGCCAACCCATGTCTGTCTATCTGTTGTTTTGAGCAGCCTGGTGGCTAACACCCTCACAGTGCCCAGTTGGCCTGCAACAGAACTGATCTGTTGTTATTATCTGTTGTTATTTACTATTAGCTCTTTAATATTGCATTATCTGCTTATCACATTTATCTTTCTGTTAACTATTGTGTGTGTGTAAAGCTATAATAAATTGCCTTTACTTCACTCCCAACTTTGCCTCCTCTATCTGAAACTGAACCGAACAGCCCAGTTGGCCTGTGATAAAATTGATACACTCACAGAGCCCAGCTAGCCTATGACAAACACCATGCTAAATTTGAACACCAAGCCTCCTAGATCAGATAAACTAAACTTTCTAAAGCCAGACTTCCTATGTCTTTATTGTGTCCTTGGCTTTCAGTTCTGCCTTCAGCCTCTTCCTCCCCGGTGTATTTCTTCTTATTCTGGAACTATCACCAACAGTTGTTCATCGTCTCTTCATGATCATTACCGATACTGTTAACAGGTTGCCAGTTTGGACAGTAGAGTTTCAATTAGAATTATGCTGCTTTCAGTAAACTATGTATTACTGATCCAGAAGCATAAGGCTTTATATATGATTAGTAAATTCTTATCCCTCACCAGCAAATAACACAAAGGATATGTCTATATAGCAAAATGTAGGTGTGACTGCAGCATGTACTAGTATATATGTACTACATAAATCTAGATAGCATGGGTGAAAAGGGGAGTGAAAACACAGTGGTACAAGCTTCATCACATTCACAACTCCTGGCAATTTGAACAATGGTTTGTAGGATATATGCTTAAGCTTAATTTAAAACATGTCTGCTAGCACATACTGCAATGACATCTACATTTTGCTGTACATACGCATGCGCACCATTGGAAAATCCTGTTATGTTGTCTATCCATCATGACTGCTAAACTCGTTTGATGGTCACTCTTTTACAGAATACATTTCCCCTGTCATTTAATATGATGAGCTTAGTTTGTTTTTAATATATGTTCTTGTATTCAACTGTATTAAAATGTATTATCAGACTGAATATAATTATAATGCAGTCCTAATCACTGTATGGAACTTACCTATCCGTATCATTTGTAGTGCTCCACAAAATTATGTGTTACCTGTAAATTTTCCTAGCAATGATGGATCATATAAAAATATACTGGATAACACTGAGCTAAGAAAACCATTTGGGTCTCTCCTTTAAATGAAGTTTTCCCAGTTTTAATTGGTAAGTGATTGTGACCTACCTAATAAGCAGTTAGTCATAGGCCAGTACCAGAAAACTAAACAAAGGTTGATTCAGGATGTAGCTGGTAAAATATTAGAGGACAGTGAAATCTTTGATGCTGATGAATGACTTTTTTGTGTCTATATTGCCTCTAGACAGCTCCTGAGGCTGCCACCAAAAAAAAAAAAATTAAAAACATAAAAAAGCCCCATCCACGTATTCCCATTGCAACCCAGCTATGTTGTGGTGAAGACACTTTGGAGTTCCCTGCTAATAATTTTTAGATAGTCTTGAAATATGAGGAGTTGTTTAGTAGGCACCCCTAAAACAACATCATCTGGAATTCTGGTTTTCTCTGATGTTAAAAAAAAAATCCCCAGTTTTCAGATATAAAAAAGGAACCCAAAAATCACATTTTTACATGATTAAAATTAAACAAACACTAATATATATCTATATCTAGAGAATACCAGGATCATCACTGCCTCTGTTCTGGATTTAGAGAATCCATTTTGGCACTTTTGCACAAGATGTGATCCTGTTCCATTTGCAGTTTACAAGTGTAAGCATTCACACAGACCCAGGCATACTCAGTAAGCTATGTTCTGACTGGGCAGGTATATGGTTCATGAATATCTATGCAGCAAAAATCCATGTCTAGCAAATGTTCAATGGAGGAAGAGGAGGCCCAGTAGCTGAGTAGTTAAGACATTTGCTCAGAAAATAAGAGATTGAAAACAGCCAATGCAGGGCTGAAAATCTTTCACAGGACTGCGTAAAGTTGAAATAAAATTTAGTCTTAAGAATTCCAGAAATGCTAGGCAGGTTTAAGGTCACAGGTTTAACATGTGCTATCCTGATTTGGTATAGCAATCTTTTAATCAAATTATCATTAATTTCTGACAGATTTCTTAGAAAAGATAAATTATGTTAAGGAAACATCATCGTTTTTGTCAATAGAACATATACATAAAGTGTGTCCTCCCCACACGCAGGGGCATGAGCTTGCAACAGCAAAAATAGTAGTGGCACAAATTTGTGCCACTATAATTTTGCTACTGTAAGTGTACACCCCTGCATATGCACTTTTTACCGCAGTGCAAGGCCCCTGCAGATCCACTTTGTTGTGGGACAAATTGCCCTGCTTCAGGTAAACTACCCTTTCCCCGTGCCTCCTGGGTCTCAGCATGGTGGAGGAACCGTGGCACAACTAAAGGAGCAGAGGCACTCAGGAGACCTATTAATCTCTGTGAATCAAATCAGAAGCCTCCAATTCAGTTCAGAGAGATTTGACAATCTGCACATAGACACAGCTTTATATGTTTTTTCTACATACTTCAAGGTACCAGGTGGCTCATGAACCCTGGGATGGTTGCACAGATAGAGCATCCCATGAGAGTGGGGATGGGGGGAGTGTACCCCAGCGTGCTTGGCAGTGAACCCAGAAGTGGACCAGAAGCACTTCCGGTCCCCTTCTGGGTCTGCCATAGAGCGTGCGAGGAACCTCCTCCTACCCACCGGCTCAGCAACTGGTGCCTCCTGAGTCTGGAGGAGCACCCAGGGGCCCCTACAGCCAATTGCTAAGCAGGAGGGCACACAGGGAGGAACCCCTGGGTGCTTGGCAGTGGACCCAGAAATGGACCAGAAGTGGACCAGAAGCACTTCTGGTCCATGACTGAGCATGCGGTGGGGGGGTGCATTCCTCCATCTCAGCATTCACAAGCCACACCTGGTACCTTGAGGTATGCAGAAAAAACATATAAAGCTGTGTCTATGGCCCAAATCAGAATTGAATCTTTGGATTCAGCTGAATCAAAACTAGACAGTGATCCAATTCAACAAATCAAATCACTTTCCCCTGAATTGGGCCAAATCCGAATCAAATATGGCCCACTTTGCACACCCCTATTCTTTTCTAATATTTTTTGTTGATTGTATCCTCTAACAGTCTTTTCATTATTTTGCCTGGGATTAGCCAACTGATTTATATTCCCTTCTTGCATATTAACATTAATACATTAGTTTTTTCAGTCTAAGAGCTCAATTATGCAAGATTTGCTGATGTTATTTTTGTGATGATGCTTCATAATTTTATTTTGAAAGGTTTCTACTACAGACAAAATGTTGTTTGAAGAAATAAGAGAAAAATTGATCTTTTCTTTAGTGGAAAATTGTAAATACGGTGCTCATGCTTTTGAAAAATCAGATTGGTTTCTCTCTAATAACATACAGCCCCTCCTATACTCCCTAAGTGTATTTGTATTACTAGCACAACAATAAGAATTAAAATCAAATAAAAAGTCTCTGTTTTTATTATTTTAGTCTAGTATTGTAAAATGCTAAATTGCATCTGTTTTTGTACCACAATATATATTGTTCTGTTTTAATGTATTAAACTGATAAAATGTGAAATCTTATTGTATGTTTTTTACCAATAACCACCCATCATATTATTTTAGTATTACAATTATTATAATTGTATTATTATATAGTGTATAATTCTCATTACCTATTTACTGGATTGTTTTAGTGAAAGTTGTAAATAAAATGCCACTATGATAAAATAAATATTAGGTATATTTTTTTAATTAATATTATGCATAAAAGACTGATAGATGTTAAGTTCTTGTTCCTTTTACCTGTTTTTTATACTTTTCTGCCTAGAAATTTTATATCCCTTGTTTCAAGCATGATCCCACTCTTATTGAGCAGTTCAGCAAGTTTTTTTTCCCCCCTGAAATTTGTCTAGTTTTCTTTTTCTTTATTTTTTTTACACTTTGATTTACAAGTAGTGACAAGATGCTTTTTATATACATAATGCACTTAGCTTGAGCGAATTAAATTTCATTTCCTTGAATAAAGGAGGTAAGTAATGAACTAATTAATAACTACAGTGTAAAGTTAATCACAACAAAGAGAAATAAAGAGATACTACCCTACCATAAATGTCAAGCTAATGAATTCAAAAGTTACATTTAAAATATGTGTTATCTGGAGACAAATGTATATTTGACAAAAAGGAAGGATTAAATTAGAAATTTATGGGGGAAATGGAGCTATTGAAACTGTATATTTATCTCTTTTTTCCCTTTTCATCTATATCCCTTAAAATACAAACTATACGTCCTTTAACAACTTAAGTTGTGTACACACACACTAACTTTCTGCCATTTAAGCCAGCTTAACTTTTTAAAACTGACTTAACTGTCAGAGCATACACATGTATGTGGAGCACTTGACTTAAATCCAGTGCAACATTTTACACCTCCAAGGTGTATTATCTTGAGCTGCATTAGTTAAGCTGACTTACCTTACAAGATGGCTGTCACCATATCAAGGAGCTGTACGTGTGTATGCTCTGATATGGCTTAAGTTGGCTTAGTTAAGTTGCCTTTAAGGCTGTTTGTAGACAACAACACTTTTTAGTGGGTTTAAAGTGGGTTAAATGCCTTTTGCACCACTTCAACGGCATTGCTGTTTGTACATTCAGCAGTGTATTGTGCATTAATTCCAGCCACTGTAGCACATTTGGTGGCATAATGAACCTTAAATGACTTTGGGATGTAGCAAATGACCTTAGGATGCTGCAAAGTAAAACACCTCTGAGGAGTATTAGTTTCTGACCTACAGCCGCAGAGGGAAGCACCAGGCTCCGTGGAGCTCAGGAGCTGTGCAGGCAGACAATACAGGCAGCCTGGCAGCAGCCCAGGAAGGCAGGCTCCAAAGAGAAAGTGGTAAGCCTGTTTTCAGCCCCCCATCCTTCCCCTGGGGCTTGCATGCCTGCCTGAGCTGCATGAGAGCCCAGTGCTCCCCTGCACAGATTCAGTGCCCCCCGGGACTGCCTAAGCTGGGTACCTGAGGGTTGGTGCCACCTAGTGTGAGGGATGCTGCTGCTGTGGAGGGAAGGACCACCTGCCCCCTGCCACCCCCCGCCCACACACAGCTCAGGGACCACTCTGCCTGCCAGCAGCTCGCTCTCCCATCCCTGCTGGTGGAAAAGCAGGTAAGAATCAGGCTCTGACATGGGTGTACGAGACATGGGGGTTTACTTTGCCTAAAACTGAAGCAATTTAGGGAGAATTAAACCCCCGTGTCATCTACAAATGCCCTAAGTTACTTAGTATGTGTGTATAGACTTTTAGACACTATTAGACAAAGAAAGGGTGTGTCTGTGGGCCCTGTTGCACATTGCAATTTAAGCTGCTCAAAGTTGCTTTGTTGTTGTGCTAGCTTGAGTTTGGAGCAGTCCCATCGTAAGGTTATAATTCTTCTTAAACTATCCTCAACCTGTGCAGCTGTGACTTGTTACTAGAGAATTGGTGAGGACTGGGGTTGGACTAGGAGCTATAGCTGCAACTTGCCTCTAGGAAGCTAGTGAGCCAGGACAAGGTTTGATCCCTGCTTCAGGTCAGGTGTGTGAGACATTGTGGATTGGGAGGAGGTGGCAGGAATGTGAAGCCGGGAGACAGAGTTAGTAGGATAGAAGTGGGTAATATAATGGGAGGTGCAAAAGATACGAGGATGAGGGACAGGTGGGAAAGTGAAGGAAGTCAGCCACTAAAGGATAAAATAAAAATAAAATAGTTTTAAAAGAAATAAAGGGAACTCTTTTTTACACATTAAATGTAATAAAAACCTCTTTGGAGCCAGTTTGTGCAGTAAATACATCCTCTATGTTATATACTTAAAGAATGTGAAAAGTAATGAAGTTATCAAAGCTTAACAGTTAGCCTCAAATAAATCTTTCAAGCTCCAACCTTTATAATTAATTATAAGCCTTAGAGTTAGGAACATTTCTTGTTTGGAAGTCATCCAAAAATGATGTTAACAATTATCATCATCCTTCCAGTTTTTTCACATGCATGACATTTGCCAGGAAAAGGATAAGGAAAAACCATGCGTGAAGATGTCTTGAACAGCACTGAAATCATCCCCTAATGGGGAAAACAGTCAATTCAAGTATGTGAAACAGTCAAGTAGCAAAAATGGCATCCATGCTAATACTTTAAAATTAGATGATGGTTATTTATTCCAGCTCTATTTTTTTCTTAATTAGTGTAGCCTTCAGTGTCTTCAGAAATAAGCCAGTGTTTGTAGGCAGAACTCGAGTCTATTTTTTCATTCATGACACAATAACATTTGCCTAATAACAAGACATTGGGGCACTGATGCCACAGGGATAGAGGAGGAAATATGGCACCTTCTCAAACATCAACAGCGCATCCTGCAACAGTCTGAATTATGATGATCAACAATGTATGTTCAAAAACATAACTTTTTTATTCTGTTTTATTAGACTGCATGACAGAATTAACCAACAGATTAAAATCTGTTCATTTGCTTTACTGCTGCTATTCAGTTTACAGTCAGAAGGATGTGAGCGTTCACATTGTTGTTTTCGCATATATATTTTTGATACCTTATTTTTAACATCTATCATGAAGATATCTTCCATAATTACTTACATTGCACCTATAGAAACACCTTCACAGTTTGTGTATATTCAAGGAGAGAGATTCACATATTCAAGAGAACCTATGCAATGATGGTTTCAACGGTGGATAGTACAGCTTATATATATATATATTTTTTTTTGCATGCTACTGATGCTGCAACCTTTTTGCTTATCTCTGGGATTTCTTCATTTCTGATATGCTACATGATAAATTACTCTTTCTTTCAATGGTCAGTCTTGTCTTTGTCTTTGCTAGAGGACACTGTGTTCACATCTGCAGTAATGAGATGCTGAAGGAAGTTGATGTTGAGATTTAGAGCTTGGCTGGTACAATGTTTTAGTGGTTATTATTAGAACTTTTATATTTGTGGGAAGACTGGGCTGCAGGAAGCAAAATAATTTATATTTTCAGTATACAGAGTCACTGGATAGAAGGGCAAAATATTAGGCACTTATTTTCTTTCAATGGGTGTGCTTTTACCATTTTGTACCTCTATTAGCTGAATTCATTCTTAATATTGTAAATGAGAAAAAAATTGTATTTCTCTCTTCTTATTGTTATAGTTTGTTTTTAAATACTTTAAAAAGTGTTCCTATTGAAAATTCAAATACACAAGGAGATGCATATCTGAAATTTTTTTATGCTTACTCTCATATCTAATTTTGTAAGGATTAAGGAAGTGATGGGTTTGAAACTTTGGAGAGGTTTTTTGTTTTTCGTTTTTAGGGAAAAAATAAATGCACATTGCTGAGCTATGGAAATTGTAGAATACTGAACATTTGGTCTTTGTGATTTTTTTAAACTGTTGTATATTTTTCTTTTTAAACTTTGGTTCAAATTTTATAAACTATTAAAGGCTTAAATTGCTTTATCTGCCTAACTACATGACAGCTGTGTAAGTGACATTTTTGACACTTATGCAGTTTCAGATTCTATTTTGCCCTCAACTAAAATATTTTATTTAATTTTCCCTCTAGCAACATATTATATTTTAACTTTTTTCTCTGTTGAAATAGAATTTTTATGCACACCTGTTTGTGCCTGCCCAAAACAAAGTCGGGGAGGAAGGTTTTCTCAGGGTTTTAATGCAAGAATCTACTGATTAAGCCTCTTACGCAGGAAATGTGAGATACAGGTTCTAAGCCATCCTCAGGCATGGGGGAATGAACGTATACCCCTTGCTTACCAGAAGCTGAGCTCAAGTGTAGAATATTTCCTTTTAGTCTTAGTTCCAACACTGGGCATCTGTTTTTCCGCCCCCCCCGTTACTCAATGGGCTCAATTTCTTGTTGTATAAAGTGCTTCCTAGAAGGCCTAAGTACCATAAAGTATTCATGGGAAGTGCTCTACATCTTTCATGATCAAGCTGTAATAGGTAAGATAAATGGAGCCCTGCTTATTCAAAATGTACGTATATACTCCCTTAAGGACCTCCTGCTTGATGTGAACATTTCCACTGTAATCAGTTTGACAAATCCCTCAGCTTGCTGCATTGTCAGCATGTAGCCCAGCCACACATCCATAGTGTGAGTAATAAACCAATATACAGGCATGTCATACCTATGAAATTCTACCCAATAACCTCAGAAAAAGAATCTATGATTCCAGTTCCCCTATTGAAATGGAGGTCACCAGAAAGTCAGTTATCACATCACATGTTACATCTGAAGACATTGCTCATCAGTTGGGACCCTGGTTTTCTCTGATAAAAACAAACAAGCAAACAAACAAAACAACCCCCCCATTTTAAGATTTTAAAAGGTAATTCAAAATTCACATTTTCCCATGATTAAAATGTAATGCCACTAATATATTAGCAGCTTTACATTTTAAATGCAGAAAAATGTTAATATATAATATATATCTATAATGCGTGTATATGCATGTATGTGTGTTTCATTTTGATCACAGAAAAATGTGGATTTGGGGTTACTTCTTCATCCAAAAATTGGGGATATTTTTATCAGAGAAAACCAGGATCCTTACTCATTACAGTGACAGCATAAGTGTCAGCAGCTTTTTACCTCTCACATCAAGAGATCATCAAGGGAAAAGCTGATAGACATATCTAAAATGTAACCATTATTTGGCAAGTGAGTACTCCATATAAAACAAATTAAGGGAAGATAGCACACAGCTTTGTGTATTCCAATTAGCCATGCCCGCAAACTAGATCTTTTGTGGGCATTCTCCTATTATGTGGAAGCCATAGGTGCAAGCCACTTCTCCAAAACAGGCTGAGTTAGTATTTGATCTCCCAGATGATTGTCCCAACCACTGGCTTGCTGTCTGTAATAACATGGATTTCACTTTCATTCCATCAGCAAGGACCAGCGTTCCCTCTAAGCTGTGTGGTGTCCATGGCTGCACAGGTGCACCTGTCAGCATGGCATCAGCGTGCCTGTGTGGCTGCATATGCCACACAGCTTAGAGGCAACACTGGCAAGGACTAATTTCTAGGGCTGTGTGAACCTGTGGTAGCTAATTTGATTCAGAAGAGATTTGGCCTGATTCAACACTGAATCTCTGAATCCGAATTGAATCATGAGACCAAATAAAAGCTCTAAATCAATTTGAATCATCCAAATTGATTTGGAAAAGATTCAGCCACATCAGAGATTCAGCAATACTAAACTGACTGCTACCTCCAGCTGATAAGTCTTTTGGGGTTTGGGGGAGGGAGGGGGCATGAGGGAGGGAGGGTTTGGGTCTGTGGCTGGGACTGGGACAAGCTGTCCATCTGGGGCAGGGGGTGTGTTACTTGGGAAGGCGTGTGGGAGGGGTGTGGGTGCGATAGTGCTGGAAGCAGGGGCTGTGCCCTGTTGCCTCTTTTCCAGCCCGGCTGGGAGGGGGGCAGGATACAGGTGCAACTCACTCCAGGCAGAAGGGGAAAAGTGGCAGCAGGGCAGAGACCCCACTCTCAGTGCATACAGGTGCAGCAGCACTGGGAGAAGGGGCTATGTCCTGCTGCCACCCTGTGTGAGCCACACCTGTAGCACACTCCTCTCCCCTTGCCCCATGCTGGCTGGCAAGCAGCAGCAGGGCAGAGCCCCCATGGCTCCCCCCACCATGGCAGAGGCAGGGACAGCTAGAGAACCTGAGGGAGAAGCCCCCATGGCTGCTCTGCCCAGCCCCATCCCACAGCCGGCCCAGGCTCCCAGCACTTACAAATAAACAAAAAATACCCCGCACTCACTGCCTGCAGAGGTGGCAATTGGGGCCTCTGGGAACTTGTGAGAGAGCACCCCTACACAGTACAGGGCAGTGGGGGGCAGTGGGGATTGCTCCCCCCACCTGGCAACCACATGGCAGTGCCCCATGGCACGGGTGCAGTGCTGCTCAGCAGGGTGCCACATGCTGTCTGGGAGCTGGGGAACTCCAGCGGTCAGCCACAGCTCAGCAACACCCAGCCCCAGCTGGGAAAATTGGGCAGCAGGGGCTGTGGGGGGCAGGTCTCTGCCACATAGCCCCAGACTCCCCCACAGCTGCTGCTACTGCTGGTGAGTGTGGAACTCTTGTTGTTTGTTTGTTTTTTAAGTGCTGGGAGGCTGGGGCCAGGCATGGGATGAGGCCAAGCAGGGCAGTCATAGGGGCTTTTCCTGCAGCTACCCCACTTGTGGCGAGGCAGGCATAGCTGGAGGAGCCATGGGAGAACTAGCAGCCGCCTGGCTGTGCCTGCCTTTCCCCAGCTTATCTGGATCACTGTCTCTCTCCGAATAAGTGCCGAATCTTCTGAAGCTGATTCAGCCAAATTGATTCAGGACAGTGATCTAAATCTCCTAATCGCAGGCTCAGGGGTGATCTGATGGCCACCTATAAGTTTATCAGGGGTGACCACCAGGATCTGGGGAAATGTTTGTTCACCAGAGTGCCCCGAGGGATGTTGAGGTCGAATGGTCATAAACTACTGTGAGACCATTTCAGGCTGGAATAATTTCTTAACTGTCTGAGTCCCCAAGGTCTGGAAGAGCTTGTCATCGGAGGTGGTTCAAGCACCTACTTTGAACACCTTCAAAAGCAAATTGGATGCTTATCTTGCTGGGGTCCTATGACCCCAGCTGACTTCCTGCCCTTTGGGCAGGGGGCTGGACTCGATCTTCTGAGGTCCCTTCCAGCCCTAATGTCTATGAAATCTATGCAATTGATGAAATAATCAAATCACTGTCCTCTGAATCGGCCGAATCCATATCAAATACTTACCTGTTCACACAGGCCTACTAATTTGGTTTTGCCATTAAATTCCAGGAGAGGTTGAGAATCCCCAGTGGGGATAGATGCCTACCTCTGGCCAATAGTTAAACACTAAACTGCCCTTGAAGTGTGGGACTTGAAACATAGTCTTCCCCTTAGCCTTTCCTACTAAAGAGCTTAATTAGATTCCACTCAAATTCCTGACTTCTAGAATCTGCTTCTTACATATCAAGATCCTATGTGGAGCCTATATGGAGCCTTTTTTATGCCTAACTATATTTTAGTGGAGAGCTGGGTGTCTTGAAGTTTTACTTTAATGGTGAGTATTGTAATACTTAAGCCCCTTTGTTGGTTTAGCCAAAGAAGCCTAAAGTAAAGTATTCTGAATTTGACCTGAAAAGATCCTGATTATTTGCAGATGTCATCAACTTTAATTGTTGCTAGGATGTTCAACATTTTTGAAGATCAGGCTGAAATTGGGCATCTTCAGATTGAGGTTTAAGTTACACTGGATATGTTTACATGCCATTAGTGCATGGTGCCTACTGTGCACGAAATTTAGTACTTGCAAAAGGAAGTACTAAATTAATCTAGAGTAGGCTGCCCTACTCTAGTAGGGCATTACTCTAGTACTCTGCGTTAGTATGATCACATGTTTTTTTCGTGATGGTTAATGTGCAGTAGACTAATACTACTGTGCATTAGTCTAATAGCATGGTTTCTGCCATGATGCTGTAATGCTCAGTCAACCATTCTACTGTGTGTTAAGTATCTGGTGTAGATGTGCCCATTATCAACATTTGGCCATCATCATCATCTCTCTCTCTCTCTATGTAGACTAATCTACTGAAGAATAAACATCACTAAGTAACCATGTTAATAAACTACTGCACAGTAAATTAGTAAATACTGCACAGTTTAGTAGTTGTAAATACTATGCAGTAGGGCTCATGTAGATGCTGACTGGGAGCAAATTTGCTCAGGCAGCCACGCTACCTGGGGGCCCAGCCCTGGCATTGCTCAGGACTCAGCTCCTGAGCTGATCAGCACAGGGACATGGGTTCTTTCTGCCCCTCCCCCTTGTCCTGGCACTCTGGTGCTTCCAGCTCCCCACAGGAGCAGGGGAGGCTGAGCGGTGAGCCTCTGTTTGGGTGGGGAATCCCTGCTCAGCTGTGGGTGGTCAGGAGCTATAATGGTTTTTAATTTTAATCACAGAAAAATGTGGATTTTTAGTTAATTTTTTTAAATCCTAAAATTGGGGGCGGGGAGGGGGTTATCAGAGAAAAACATGATTCATGGTTATTAGGAACTTCAGTTCAATTGTATTCCACCCTGCATGAATTCCTGAAAATGTATTAATGCAAAAAGGTGGATAGGTCCTCTTCCTCCCCTTCCCACTGCTTTATTGTGACTCAGGCTTTAAGGTAAAATGACAGTGTGTTACAAAAGTATATGGATTAATTGATTTTCACCTTGAACAAGGTGGAATGCAATTGCAATTGCACATCAGCACCAAAATCCACTTAGATGCCTAATGCCAGAATATGGCATTTAGTCCATTTCTAATACATTTTCCTTCAGTAGAAGATATTCAATATAAAAAAAAAAGCAGGCATCTGGCATTTATCATTTATATGCTATTTTGAAGAAAAAATGCATATTTATAATACATCTTGATCATTGAAAGACATTTATTTTCATTTTTTGAAAGCTGAAAACACTTTTTTCACCTTTTACATCACTTTTCTCATTCTAAACAGCTTGAAAAGGGTCAATGTGGTCCCTATTTTAAGAAGGGTGGAAGGAGGATCCGAGCAATTATAGGCCAGTCAGCCTCATCTCCATCTTTGGAAAAGTCTTTGAAAAGATTATTAAGGATCATATTTGTGGGAGTCCAGTGGGAAAAATAATTCAGCAGGGCAACCTGCATGGAGTCATAGCAGGTAGATCATGCCTGACTAATCTGGTTTCATTTTATGATCAGGTCACAAAACGCTTAAACACAGGAGTAGAGGTGGATGTTGTTTTCCTGGATTTTAGGAAGACCTTTGATACAGTATTTCATCCCATTCTCATAAATTAAGAGGCTGTGACTTAGATGTTTACATGGTCTGGTGGGTGGAAAATTGGCTTAGTGGTTGCACCCAGAGAGTGGTAGTAGATGGGTCAGTATCGACCTGGAAGGAGGTGAGTAGTGGGGTCCTTCAGGGCTCGGTCCTTGCACCTGTACTCTTCAATGTCTTCATCAGTGACTTGGATATGGGCATGAAGTGTACTCTGTCCAAGTTTGCAAATGATACTAAATTGTGGGGTGAAGTGAACACTCTGGAGGGTAGGAAATGATTGCAGGTGGACCTGGAGAGTTTGGAAAAATGGGCAGAACACAATAGGATGCAGTACAACAAGGATAAATGCAGAGTGCTTCACCTAGGGCATAAAAATATCCAGCACACCTACTGGCTAGGAAATAACCTTCTCCTCAGCATAGAAGCAGAAAGGAATCTCAGAGTCATAGTGAACTCCAAGATGAACATGAGTCGTCAGTGTGACAAAATCATCAGCAAAGCTAACCGCACTTTATCATGCATCAGCAGATGCATGACAAATAGAACCAAGGAGGTGATACTTCCCCTCTATGTAGCATTGGTGAGACTGCAGTTGGAGTACTGCATCCAGTTTGGGGTGACATACTTTAAGAAGGATGTGGATAGCCTTGAGAGTGTCCAGAGGACAGCCACTCATATGGTTAAGGGTTTACAGGCCAAGCCCTATGACGAGAGACTGAGGGACCTGGACCTCTTCAGCCTCTGCAAGAGAGGGCTGAGAGGTGATCTTTTGGCCATCTACAAATTAATTAGCGGGTCACAGCAAGGTATCGGAGATGCTGTGTTCACCAGGGCGCCCCTTGGGGTAACAAGGAACAATGGTCACAAACTGACAGAGCAGATTTAGGCTAAACATCTTCACAGTGAGGGTGGCCAAAATTTGGAATGGGCTTCCAAGGGAGGTAGTGCTCCCCCTTCCTTGGGGGTCTTTAAGATTGAAATAAAAGGGGGCTGAGGTGGTGCAGGTGCTAAGGTGCCAAGTTGACAGCCAGAGGTTGCAAGTATGAGGCCGTAGCAGAAGTGCTCACAGCGTGGCTCTGTCATATTCCAATAAATCTGTGAATTATGCTAAATACCTTGTCCCAAGGACACAAAAAGGAAGGATTAATATCAATGGTAAAACTCCCAATATGTAAGTGAAACTAGAATAAGATCCTACAAGAACTTGTCTGCACACTGACAAGCATGTGTTTCTATGAATAAACACATTTCACTGGGACTTCTTGCCTGTGTGAAGCAAGACTAAGACTATGTGCTTGTTTTAGATCTTGCATGATTCTTAAAGAATCTGGGTGATTGGTGTTTTTATATGATGAAGATCTTGGGATTAAAGAATAGCTTTTTAGTTAAAGAACTAAATTAAGTATAGGGAGCAGCAAATCAACTTCTATTTAAACTCAGTATTAGAGTCTATTAATGTAATTTTTTAATGCAGAGATACTCAACCCCCAATCTGTGGCCAAATTCAGCCCCCAGAGCTATGTCATCAAACCCATAGATCAGGGGTCAGTAACCCCTGGCACGTATGTCGAGCATGGCACACAAGGCCATTTTGCTCAGCATACCACTACCAGCCTGGGCTCCAAGCAGCTGGAAGCCACAGAGCCCAGGCCGCTCCCAGAAGGCAGCTGGGAGGCTGCAAGCCCTGCTGCAAGCAGACTGGCCTCCGTGGGCTGGCTGCATCCAGGAGGCTGCAAACAACCGGGCTCCGGAGGCTGCAAACTGCCGTGCTCCGACAAGTTGGCACTCTGCACTTTCCAAAGTAGACATTGTGGTTTTTTCAGCATTCTGGCCAAAAAACTTTGCCTATATCTGCCATAGCTCCATCCATAGATCCATGAAGAGCCCTGCAGGCAGTGGTCATACATGCTAGGTTGGCTGCACAGCATAGTGTGGAGCCTGATCTGAGCATGTACAACTGGGTCAGGGAAAGGTAGGACCATGGAGTCTGATCCTGGTGGAAAGTGTTTGATTCCAGCATACAGGGATGATGCAGGGACTGATCTAGCCCACAGACCAACCCAGCACCTTTCATCTCATCCACAGAGTCAAAACTGAGCACTACTGATTTAGTGGGATATAGCCCAAGGCATGATAACACTGTAATCATGTGAAGTAGTTACTATTTCGTAACTTGTAGATACATTTTCCATTTTCTTTAGAAATTTTTAATCTTCTAGACAATACACTTGGGAACAACGCAAGGTATAAAACATCTGGAATTCATAGTAGCTCACAGAGCAAAGTTAGGCTTTTTTTGTGTATGTGAGTCTGAAGTTTCAAAAACTAAATCCTTGAACTGATCTGTATTAAAACCATGAGCAGACCAGAAACTGAACTAAAATCTTCAGAGTTGTTTGCTTCAACAGATGTCTTGTTTGTTTTCATAGGATAAAACTATGTAAAACAATATTTCTTTCGTAATTGTCAAGCACTTTTAAATATTAAAAACCCTAGTAAGTGTCCTTTCAATTTTAAGCACACTGTAATTTCAAATGACTGCTATTTAGCTTTGACTTTATAATACAGGATGTTACAGCCTCAAAAATAGCAGTGAAAATTCATACCACCATTTGCTTAGCTTCTGTGCTGCCATAAAAAAATGGATAGTAAGCAAAGGCAGTGTCTATTTACAACCTTAGTGCCCAATTTGTAAAACATAAATTCACAGGAGTCCTCTGAAAGATGTGTTACTAATACGTATCAGATACTGAAATACTAGTTTGAATAGGGCTAAACACATAAATTATGTATGTGTAAGTTTTCTCTGGGAATTACTGTGGGAGTAGATCCTTCCAGGTATTTGTGATTATTGATTCTGGATCTTTTACTGTTTCCAGTCATCTTCTAATGAGGCTTTGCCCAGCCTCCATTTCCTCATCAGACAAAAATTTCCTCCACTCAGTAGAGTTGCAGGAACAGAACAGACATGAATACCTTGCAGGCAGAATCAACTCCTGCATAGGTTTCTGATGAGTGTTTATAGGAATATGCCGTAGATGGTTGCTGGTCTTTGTGACATTGATACTGTTCCTTCAATAGCCCTTATGTTGTTTACAGCAAAACACCAGCTAATTTTCTTGGACTGCTGTTCTGAAATTACCACATGCAAATTGCCTCTCAGCAGAATAAATTGAGAAGAGTATAGAAAAATTAGTTTGGCATCAAGGAAAGTAGTTGAAGCAGTAGAAGTCAGGAAATCAGCTTCTAAATTATACTCTACAGTTTTCTTTGCAATCCATTTAAATAGGATAATAACACAATCCATACCGATAATAGTCATTGTGAAGATATATTCACTTTTGCATATAAAGTCCTTGAAATCTTCAAATAATACTTCTAGTGCAAAAAGGAGGGGGAAAAATCATATTTTGATGTCTCAGAGTTGTGGAAAAAATAGTTAGAAAATTTTTTATTTGCATTTCTGATTGAGTCACAACAGTTAAGAAAGATGGTCCCTTCCTATAAAATAAAAATGAGGTAAACACAAAAGTAGTAAAGGAAAGGTATATACATTATATAATGTGTGTGTGCATATAGAGAGAAATAGAGAAAAAGAGAGAAAGGAGGACAACCAATACTTCTCAAATCAGAAATTCAAAACTGTTTGTACATGATATGACATTCTCCAAAACCAGCTCACCAAAATAATGTAATGTATGTCTTTCAACTTCTCAGTGTAAAGAAACATATTGAAAGGAAAGCTTTAGCTTTCCTTTCAAATTCAAAGTTATTGTTAGTTTAAGTTAGACCCTGGGGATAGATGTTCAGTACATTATCCAAAGACATTATGCATCTTACTTTAACAGAATCGGGAGGCACAGAGCTAAATCCCTACACATTGTGTTGAAAATATTGCCTTCATATTATTTTAATGCATTTTGTGGGGTTGAATTGCAGGAGATATTGAGATGAGGAATCAAGAGAGAGCTAAAACATAAAATAAACTTCAAAATGTAAAAGTCCTTAATATATGCACTGTGTTTTAAGTAACATTGCTTTTGAGATACTAGTCTTTTGGGGTACTTTAATTTTAATAACATAACAGAGGGAGTTTTCCACAAAACTAGGAAATGACTAGCAATTCAGCACATCACAGTACAGAGTTTAACATCTGGAAGAAGAAATTATTTGTTAGTTTGTTTTCTCCTTAAGGTAGGATATCATGACAACAGTTAAAAAGGGATTTGGTAAATGGATGAATAAAAAAAAAAACAGAATTCAATAGAAAATAGAATCCATTCTTTTTATGATTAGAGTCTGGAATTTATACAATTTTAAGAAAGTTTATTAGGCAACTTCTATACCTGGCACAGACAAGAGATTACTTATAACTGAAAAAACAGTATACAGGTATTAAATAAAAGAAGTCATACTACATAATTATACAAGACTGAGTAGTCTTTTTTAACATGAAATTCAGTAAGAGTACAGAACGAATGTGCTGCTCCCTTTATTAAGTACCCCCTGCTAGCTCATACTGGGTGCATCTACATGAGACACTGTACTGTGAAGTAGCACAGTTTACTATACAGTAGGCATGTGTACCTGCACATGCACATACCAACTGTGCAGTAAACCTTGTTAATCAAGAGTACATTTGCTCCTTGCAAATTTACTTGTGATTTACTAACTATGCAAACAAGCTCATGTAGACACCTGACTGAGAATAAATCTGCTCCATCAGATGGCCACCAAGGGGTGGGAAATTTCTCCCTGCCCCCAGGAGCTACCTGCTACTCAAGTGGGCTCCTCTATTGAAGCCCAGGCAGGGACTATGTCCCCCTGTCTGGCAGCAGGAATCTCCAGATCCCCTCCACTTTGCCATTACGATTGGTGAGTGGTGGGGCTGGGAGAATCTGCTATAAACTCATGGAGCTGAGCAGGAAACAGGCTCTCCAGCCACTACCCTGCAATCACAGAGGAGGGGCTGGGAACTGTCCTGGTCAGGGATGAGGTTTGGAAAAATCTTCAGGGGTAGGGCAGGTCCCAGTCCCCTATCCCATCCACTGGTGGGGCAGTTAGTAGCAAGCCCCTGGCTAGGTGGGAAATTCCTGCCTAGCCAGGGACTTGCTGCTCTGTTGGCGCCTGCACCTCCCCTGAAGCTTTTTCCAAGTCCCCTGCCCTAATCAGGAAGCCAGTACTGGGAGCTCCCTGCTGCTGAGGCAGGGGGAAATTACCTCTGCCTTGGCAACAGGCAGCTCCCTGGGGGAAGGGAGCAATGTCCCAGCCCTAGCCAGAAGACAGCTGTGTTCTGCTCTCTGCCAGCCCCCAGCTAGCACTCAGGGGGAGCCTAGAGCTCCCACTGCTGGCAGCAGGGGCCCACTGCAGGGCCTCAGGAAGCAAGAGCAGTTTCCTGACATTAGCAGCAAATCTTCTCCCATTTCCCAACACATGTAGATGCCTGCCCAGGAGCATTTATGCATGAGCAGGAATCCTGGTTTCCTCTGATTTAAAAATATCCTCAATTTTTGGTTTTTAAAAAAGTATATATATATATATATATATATATGTATATTTGTAGTGTTTCATTTAAATTATGGAAAAATGTGGATGTGGATGTGGGTTTGTTTTTGTTTTTAAACTGAAAACTAAGGCTTTTTTTAAAAATCAGAGAAAACCAGGAACACTGCTCATGAGTAGCTTACTCATTACTAAACTGCTCCTAGATCGAATGCACATGTAGACACACACACTGGGCACATCCACATGAGTGTGCACATGCCCTTTGCCCTGCCTCAAACCCCTTTGAGGCAGGGCAACAGACACATGCAGAAACAAAAAAATATTTGCAGCTCAAGGAGAAAATTATACCCTTGGATATCCAGGGGTCTAAAAAAATTGATGTTTAAAAAGCTGAAGGAACCAGAGGCTGGGTCCTCCATGGAGGTGCTCTAGCTGCCAGAGCATCTCTATGGTTGGCCCCTCACCCTGGTGCTGAAACACAGGGCCAGCCAGGCCACATGCTTCAGCACCACGGCTCCGGTGCTGATGAGTAAGGGGTTAGGGGGGCTAGAGGAGGGGGGAGGGGACTGTGAGGAGGAACCCCTAATGGCCCCACCCACTCCCCCAACCTCTGACAAGGCTGTCCCACTGCCAGTCCTTTGAGGCCCCCCAAACCCTGCCAGGGCTAGCACCTCCCCCCACCAGCCCCCCCAGGGCTCCTGACTTATGCTGAGGCTGGCCCCTACCCCTGCCCATCCCCCAAGGCCCTCTCCCCCTGCCCTGGCTGACCCCATCCCCCCAAGCCACCCTGATCCTTGCCCCCTCATACTTAAAACAAAAGAAATGTCCCCTGGTACTTGCCGGCAGTTGTAGCTGCCGTTTGGCTGACTGGGGCCCTCCCCTCACAGTGAGGGGCAGGGTGACAGCTCCAGAAGCCTTACCCCAGCCTGAGCCCTCCTCCTCCTCTGCTGTTCTATGCTGCCTGGGGGAGGCAGGGGCTCTGTCAGGAGTCCCTGGAGCCCCATCTGTGCTTCTAAGGTAAGTAGAGGCTTTTTTTTGTTTGTTTTTTTTAAGTGACAGTGCCTGTGGTTGTGAGGGTAGCCATGAGGGCCTGGGGGTGCAAGTTGGGGGAGTGAGGCTGGGTGGTGCAGCAATTGGGGGACTGCAACAACTGGTGGGGGTGGGGCCACGGATGCAGCAATTGGTGCAGCAATTGGCAGAGTGGGGGTGGGGCTGGGTAGGGCAGCCATTGGGGGCTGCAGCAATTGGTGGGGGATGGGGCCACGTGGGACATCAATTAGGCTGGGGTGGGGCATGTGGACCTTGCAAGGGGGGTGTTAGCTTGTGGGGGCCCATATACCTTGTTTGGGGTTGAACTCCCTGTTGGGAAGCCAAAACCTCTGTTGAGGGCCATACCCCTTGTGTGGGTGTTGAACCCCGTTGGGGGGCCATAACCTTTGTGAGAGGGCCGAACACCCTGTTGGGGTGGCTAAATCCCCTGTTGAGGGGGCAAACCCCTTGTGTTGGGGCCATCACCTGTGTGAGTGGAGTAAAACATGTATTCATTAATTCATGAAACATGCATTTAGAGTTGACTTTATTATTATGATAAGAGGCTTGTTTTAACACTGTAGATACAGCAATAAAACATTGTCCAACTGATCACTGTCTCTGTTTTTACAGTGGTCTTTTCTTTTACTTGTGGAGGGACATGGATTTGGGGCGATTTTACGCATGGATTTGGGATTTTTTCATCAGGGATTTTTCAGTTTTCCAATAGGGAACACCAGAATTCCTCCTAGGGAGGCCAGTGGCAGGACCCTGTCTGCTCAGAGCTGGCACCTTGGACTCAGATGGCTGTGGCTGTCCTCCTGGCCAAATGGAGCCAGGAGGACATGCTTTGACAGTTCAAAGCAGGCCACCACAGCCAGAACATCTTTCGGGTGATAGCTGCCCAGATAGCCAGGCAGGGGGCACAAATGGCAGAAGTGCCACAGAAAGGCCAACCCTGCAACCAAAGTCCACTGGCAGCTGGCCCAGAGGGGCAGATGACTCTACTGGCTGTGCAGTCCCCATCCGAGGCTGGCAGGTGCACAGCAGGTCACAGCCAGGCAGCAGCTCCCACTACCAGACCCCTGCAGTGGGTAGAGGGTGCAGGGAACTCTCAGGGCTGCTGATATTAAACAATAATTAAGTAGCCATTTGCATTCCTATAGCTACCAATAACACTACGATAAAAACAAAATAATATTCAATGAAATTTAAGAATGTAGTGATAGTCAATCTGTGTTTAAGCATTTGGATGAATAGGGATTATTTTCTGGATTGGAATCTTTGTCTATGTTAAAGATAGACAAATAATTTTCCAAAAATCACTTGAACAATATAGGTAAGTATACTTATAATATTAAAACAGAAGGCAATATTTTGGAAAATTCCTCATTAGTTTAGGAAATAAAATTATGTTTTCAAAATAACTTAGGCACTTTGACACTTTAATAGCATAAGTCTCATTAGAAGTCCTTGGGATTTTGGCGCTTCAGGGCCATATTTCCAAAGATATGGAGGTGCCTAAAGCTGAAGATCAGTGATTAATAAGAAATTCAAAAGGGTAGATGCCATACTTTCTCAAATCCAAAACAAGATTTTTTCCTTTCATTCAGCATGGGAAACATGTCCGTTATACTGGATTTGAGTATAAATTGGCTTTCCTTACTCCTTCCTTCCAAATAGTGCCACTCCAAAGTTGCAGGCCATGTCCAACTCTGGCACTGAAGTCACTGAGAAGAATGATCTTGTCCTCCTTATGAATGCTAATCAGTGTCAGTACATGCTTAAGGTTGGAGTAAAATTGTTCTTTGACATCATCGTCAGCATCAAGCATTGGGATGCATGCACTGATGATGATGGTGTATTAATTGTTGCTATACTTAAGATGGAGGGTCATAAAATGTTCATTAATTCTGACAGAGATCCATATACTGACTGATGAGCTGATTATTGATGGTGAAGCCAACTCTGAGAACACATCTGAACTGAGCCAATTTTCACATCCCAAAGCAGGTGTGGCCTCTTCCCTCAGCTGAGACTCATCTGGTCATCTAGTCTCACTCAGAGCTGCAGTGTTGATGTTCCATCTCACTACGTCCCTGGAGACAATGATGCTTCTTCTTTCTGGTCATTCATTGTCTGGGTTATCCTTCAAGGTTTGAAAGTTTCATATTGTGAAAAATCATTGTCCTATTATTATAGATTCATAGATTCATAGATTCATAGATGCTAGGGTCGGAAGGGACCTCAATAGATCATCGAGTCCGACCCCCTGCATAAGCAGGAAAGAGTGCTGGGCCTACATTACCCCAGCTAGATACACATCCAACCTTCTCTTGAATACCCCCAGGGTAGGGGAGAGCACCACCTCCCTTGGGAGCCCGTTCCAGACCTTGGCCACTCGAACTGTGAAGAAGTTCCTCCTAATATCCAATCTAAATCTGCTCTCCTCTAGCTTGTGGCCATTATTTCTTGTAACCCCCGGGGGCGCCTTGGTGAATAAATACTCACCAATTCCCTTCTGTGCCCCCCTGACGAACTTATAGGCAGCCACCAGGTCACCTCTCAACCTTCTCTTGCGGACTCTCAACCTTCTCTTGAGGCCTCTCAACCTTCTCTTGCGGCCTCTCAACCTTCTCTTGCGGTTATTAGGGACGTACTGAATTCATGGCAGAAGAGGGGTGTACAGTGGCTTTTCTAATCTTGCATGTTCCCCACTTTTGCCCCCCTTCCTCTGATTGGCAGAGCAGCCCAGCAACTCGGTGCTCCCCACTCTTCATTCCCCACTCATTTCCAATTGGTGAGGAAGTGAAAACTGCAACTTTAAATATGGCACCATTTTTGCCTCCCCACTGTTCAGCATCTATCAGTTGGGCCACCAGAGCCTAGCCTCTCCACCAATCAGTGGCAGGAGGCAAAATGGCCCCATATTTAAAACCACAGTTTTCACCTCCCTGCCAATCAGGAGTGAGCAGTGAGTGGGCAGGAGCAGTGGGGCCTCTCTAACAATTAGCAATGAGGAAGTACACAGAGATTACCTGTAAGATTAATGGAGCAGCCATGCACCCCACTTTGCCATGAATTCTGTAGGTTCCTACTTATGATGTTTTTGACCACAGAGTGAGTGATCCTGCTAAGATAAGACCAGATAAGACAGCCCAGGTTTAAAGCAATGTTTTATTGCCTTCTCCATGTCCCCTACCCCATCCAATGGTGGGGCAGCTAGTAGCAAGCCCCTGGCTAGGTGGGAAATTTCTGCCTAGCCAGGGGGTTGCTGCTCTAGGGCTCATGCCTTCTCCATGTGGGGTGAGCTGACGGGACCCTAAGTATGACTGGTCAGTCACAGTAGCAGATGACAAATTGCTAGCCATTCCAGGCTACTCTTGTCTGGCCTTTATTTCTCTCCCTCCCCTTTGTTTTGGGTATCTCCTATTTCAAGGTCTCTTTGTATGGTCTTTGATGTTGTTATATGTTGCAAGTTGTGTGTGCTACCTCTAAGGGAATTTAGGCAGCATTAAAGTTTGCATCTGCTATTAGCAGTTACATGTTAAGAGTTAATGCCCTCTGTAATGTCCACAGCTCTGATTTACCAATAGAGGGCTGGGGCATTGATAAGAGCTTCCAAGTGTACTCCATGGTTACCTGAATCTCCAGAAGCTCCCCAATCCCATCCCCCTCCCCCCACCCCCACTCTCCATCTTACCCTCTGCTTCCTAGAAGCTCCTTACTCACCTGTCCCTACCCCCAGCCATGGCTCCCCACTTATCTGCAGCTGTCCATTTCCCCCTAGCTCTCTGTCAGTCCAGGGCATTAGAGTTCTGGGTGATAGATTGTCATGGGAGGACTGCAGATTGTAACTGTTTTATTTTTTTTCTTCTGTATAACTGCCGTGTGGCACTCTCACATTTATGTAACCTTGAAGTCTTAACTAGTAAGCTAAATGAGCGCTTTGTATTTTTCTCTGTTGGCATTAAGTTACACATGCGCATTTTGTAGATTTCATTTCTTATCTAGAAGTGTTATTTTTGCAGAAATGAAACTTATGTAGAAAGTCTGCCTAGCAATTACTATGTAAAAGAAACTATCCTATCCCTGTATGCTCAGCTTATATCATAGTTAGTGTCACAGAGGCAGTCCAACCAACATCTATAAAGAGGCAAAGAAACAGAAAACAGCAGAGACGACGACCGGAAAACTCTATAGGCCCGATCACCCTATAGACCAGTTCTCAGCCTCTCCGTCTGGGCATACCCCAGCAAAGACAAAGGCCTCGAAAATCCGACAACTGACAACGATTCACTGTGTTACAGTTTTGTACTGTATTTCCCATTCATGAGCTGTTGACCAGTTCTGGGACTTAAAGAGCCGGCAGCCGCACCTAGCTTTGGACTAGCTCCACTGTTGGAACGCAAGGGCTGGCTCTGGAACCCCGTGAACCAACAGACCCCCTTTGTATCCAGCATACTGTAACTGAAGAAACATCGGAGACTCCACTCCTCAACTGCCTCTCATCGTAGCATAGACAGCATATCTATGCTTGCTATACTTATATTTACTGCAGCTTCGTTCCAACCGGCCTCCCCTCTTATTCGTAAGAGGGTGAGGCCAGGTGAGTGAATAAAATCTTTTTGTTTTACTCTATATCTACTCTGTAATAACTTTTACTACTAACAACCCATATCAATGAGCCGTTGACCAGTTCTGGGACTTAAAGAGCCGGCAGCCGCACCTAGCTTTGGACTAGCTCCACTGTTGGAACGCAAGGGCTGGCTCTGGAACCTCGTGAACCAACGGACATCCAATAGAATAAGAAAACTAACAACTTACTCTAAGTCGTCTACTTGTGCCAACTCGGCGAACCTTGAGGGCGGCTATAAAGCTACCTCCAATCCCGGCCCACAAGCCACGCGCTTGCACAGCTCCGCAAAGCCCGCGGCTCCCCTAAGCGGTGCCGGAACCGCTAGCCCGGCATTCCGCCACACAGATTAATGGCATTGACCCCTTGGGGCAGACTGAAATTACTGCAGCATAAGCCACCTGCTGGGGTAATCCTCACCCAAAGAGGTGTAATTTTGAGATGTTCAGAGGACATTTACAACCTGTTTTCCTTCCTTAATGCATGGACACTCCCATATTAAGAGCATTTAACACATGAGCAAGGTTACATCTAACATCATCTAACCTTTTCTCTCAAGCACCGTCCTGAACCCAGGAACAGAAGCATGCTATCATGAGCTTCACTTGATGTATCAGCATAGGCAGAGTAACTCACTATTGCTTGATGTCCCACTACCCAATAAAAATAGAGCACTTAAGCATATATCCATAGTTCTAGTCCCAAACACAATTAACCCTTCTTTTTCTGTGTACAAGCTATTCAGAGAAATGGAAACATGCAATATTATTATAACATAGGCACATTTAAACCAGAAATAAAGTAATACTGTAATCCATCATAGTAAGTGCTCATTGATAAGTAAAGGTTAACAGAATACTTGCTAAAATTGTAGACACTTCTGAAAATGTTACTGTAACTGTTTATTCACAAATAAAATGTATTTTGATTGGTTTATACATTTTCTTCTGTTTTTTCTTTCATAATGCTTATTTTCTTTCTTTGTGTTTACTATATACATACTTTAAAAACATGAAGATGCTTGCTAAATTCCCATCCATTTAGTATTAAAGAGGGGATATTTATGAAGAGTATGACCCGACAGCATTCTTTTAATAGGAAATAGATAAGAGACATTTCTTTAAAACAAAAAACAAAAACAAAAAAACTCCACAAATCATTATGGAAATTAAACTATTTTGTGTGAGAGTTTTTTTCCCAAGGAAAATGTCAATATCCTTGTTGTTTCAAAGAACTAAGACTTACCAGATAGATGCAATAGTCATTCCATTACCAATAGGTAATTAACTGATTGTTTGACCACCCAAGTTTGTTTAAATACACTACTTTACAGAATACTTGGCTAGAAAGCTCCTATGATGATTTTTTATAACATATGTGGGCTTTCAGAAACTATATGAAGTGATTTTGTGAATGACATTGCTCATAAGCCCTGTTACTCCATGTTCATCTTGTAAAGGTCACAACCTCATTTTTCAAAATACTGAGTTATCATTCTTCATATGAATTCAGGCTCTTTTTCCATCCTCATCTCTCTTCTACACTGCCAGCTCTTGCAGGAAAGAGCTACAGGTTAATACAACTGATGTATCCATCTCCTGTTCTAGTACCTCATAAATTTAGGCATCTATCCTTTGGGGGTGCATGGATACATTAACAAAAATGTATCATTCTTTCATTTCTGAACAACAAATATAAGGATATGTAAGTGCTCAACTCCCTTTGATTTCAATAAGAGGTAAGAATCTGCATGCTTTTAATGACTGTCTCTGTCTGTGTTAGACTTTTGACATGTTATAATTGCTTAAAATTATTTTAATTTCTGTTTGATTAATCAAAAGGACAACTTGTTCTATTGGAAGAATGGTTTTTGGCTTATCTTTTGATGAGCATTCTGCTGATTCTGTTTATTTTTGTTGTAGCTTCACTGGGATTGCTTTAAGTACTTAATGTGTTCCTGCCACTGATATTTATTCTATATACTGCTGTTCAGAATTGCTTGCAGAAACTCTCACTGCATCACACAATTTTTAGAGATAAAACAAAGGAGATAATGTAGAATAACAGTTAAGAAAAATAACAAATATGATGAAGTTGGTCAAGGTAAAATTAAAGAAACCTGAAATATACAATAATATATTATATCATTAAAAGGAGTTGCTTATAAAATTTTCCATATACCATGGTCTAATTAAGTGAAAAATATTAATTTAGATTTATTCACATTAAATATTTTCAAAGGAAACATACTATTAATTTTGATAGGAATTTTTTTTTTTTAGAATTAAGCCAAATATAAGTAACAATTTACTTTGTCAATAGCCCTGATGACTTCAGTGTGACAACTCAAGAAGGTAGGCAACAGCCATCAAAAATTAAGGGTATCATAATATAAAACCACATTAATATTTTTATTATGTTATTTAAATTAAAATTAGGAAAGCTTTCAACAGAAATAAGGGAAAAATCATATTATATTTGGGTTGGCTTTGTACATACTGTAGCCATTTCACAATTGTACTTGGTCAAATGGCAAGGGAAAATCAGTCATTGCAATTAGTTATGTTGGTAAAATCTTGACCCTCCTTCAGTGTCCTGTTTGATCATTAAAGAACATCTTAAAAACTAAAGCATTTATCATCTGGCCAGCACATGAAAATGGTGACTGGCAATTAGGATTTTAATGAATTCAGTGAGAAATCCTGATTCAGGATAGTTTTCTTACTGAGGGCAGTCTTTTAGTAAGTATTTCCTAAATCAGGGGAGAATGTGTCAAAAATGAGTTATACTAAGGCTGATTAAACTAAGATTAGTTGCAGCAAGGCTATAAATGTGTAGACAGAAGTAACCAGTGTCTGGTTGGGATTATTTTTAGGGGTACACCACTAAAGTTTTTCTTGGTCGATACCAATAGCTAGCTATTAACTAGCCATATCGACTGATACTGACCCAATGACCGACTTGGTTACATGTGATGACAAAGGCTGCTGGAGTGCGCCAAAACAAAAACAACAAAAGTTTATTTATGTCAGTACTTAAAAATGTACTTATATAAAACCAACTTTTTTTGGAACACTCCAGCAGCCTCCTGTGTCACATGTGTCAGTATTCCAGTGCTTAAAAATGCTGGTGAAGGCACTTTAGTTCAAGTGCCACCACCACCATTTTTAAAGTGCATGGATGTTTTTAAGTGGGGCAGAGCCAAGCAGGGAGAGAGTGGTGAGGGCTGCCTGCTGTGGGCTTGGGGCTCTCCACTGGGCTGCCTTTGCCCTGGGAGCCACATACTGTCTGCATACTTTCTGCCTGCCTGGCAGCAGGGGGCAAAACTTGCTGCCCCCACTGCTGCTGGTCAGTTAGGGGGAATGCAGCCAACATGGGGCTTCTGATGGAAAGACAGCACAGTGGAGAGCCCCAAGTGCATAGTGAGAATCCTGCATCTATCCCATGCACAAATCTTGGGGGCACATGCTCCCCATGCCTCCCCAGGGGGTGCACACAGTGACAGGGAGCCACCTCCCTCACAATCCCTGGACAAGCTGCTCATGGCTCCTTCCCACTCCCCACGCCAGGGCCAGGTCCTATGCACCACCCTGACAGTGCCCCTACCTCCTTCCTCTGCCCCACTCCCTCCCTTACTGTGGGGACATCGATCTGCCCCCCGCAAATCCCCGTTCCCTTTTCCCTCCATACTTACCTGCAGGGAACAGCTCTCCATGCTTCCCAGCTCTATTCCTGGCCACATGCATGTGTGCAGCTGTACTGTGTGTCTCTCTCCCAGCAGCCCCAAGCAGGACCCCTGCAGGCTAGAATTCTGCCTGCCCACAAGGGGAAACCTGATGTTTTTCAAGGGAATCCAGGCATCTTGGGTGGAAGGACGGGGTGGGGGGGGCAGCCCCATAGGTGAAAGGGAACCCAGGTGCCTGAAAGTCATGACCAGAAGGCATAATTAACTATATTTGTCAGAGAATATTATCAGTTACTATAGCCAACCCCCCACCCCCAACCAGTATTGTAAATTTCCCTCTTATGGTGCTGATTCAATATGCAACCAATATATTGATGCACCTCTAATTATTTTATGATAAAAGATATGTTTTGCAAAAACTGAGTATCTTATGGTGTTAATATATAGCAATTTATTTTTGACAATGTGCTTGGCTCATTTATAAAGTGTCATGAAAATTTAACATGGACTAGTTTCCCATAAGAATGTAATATAAAATGATATATGTTGTTAGAGTTATAGAACTGCATAAAGAACCCCGAAATAAATGCAGTTGTGCACTGATGACCAAGCTCAATGGATGAGAGTCTAAAAGAAAAAAATAGCATAATGCCAAGAAGCAACAAAATAAGTACGATTGAGAGAATGAGAGAAAAAAATGAAACAAAAACATTATATGGTGGCTGATTAGAAATAAATGTGGAATAGATCTTTGAAGGAGAGCAAGAGTGAGTGGCCTGAAGTCTCAGATTAGAGCACAACCACCATAATAAATGCTATGACACACATGCAGCTGAGCTGCTCAATGATCAATACATAAATTTTTCTTTTTCCAGAAAGTCTTCCTCTCTTACAGTTAAAGAATGCAAAGGATGATTTTGGAATACATGGGATGAAATCCAGATTGATCTTAGATATACCTGAAGAAGAATTTCGGGCCTGTTTTTAGGTGCTTAAATCACCAAAGGTGAACCAGTTTGACCACTACCCATTAGCTAAAAGCCATATTAGGAACTTGCATTCATTCTATGCCTACCTTATTTTTCTCAGAACCCCTTTTATTTTGGTTTCTGGACATGCCTAGAAAAGTGCCATTTTGTATGCCTGCACACCTAGGGCAGAATTCTATTTCCCTAAATAGCAATTTTTCAGCTATCTGCTTGGTCATTTTTGATCCTGGGTTCACTCTAAAACAGCATAAGCATACACCTGTAGATTGAGCAATCACAATATTGGGCAGGTAGACACCTATTCCAGAAAACAAGTTAAAAAAAAAGTGACAGAGGCTCTCTTATGGTTTAGCCCAAGAAGGTGAATGGGTGATGAACCTGCCAAGGGAACTGCCTGTAGTCTAGGTTCAGGTCTCTCCTTTCCTAAATCCCTGAAAGACCCCTTTACACCCATAGGTTCTAGTCTATCTCTAGTCTTGGTCTAAAGAAGTTTTGAACCTGAATTACTCTGTCAAGCACAGTGCTCTAACCACCCCACTACAGTTTAGAAGTTGGTCTACTGGGCAAGACAGGAAAGTATATAGAGCTAGGACACAGTGAAAAACCCGGACAGTATGTAGCTCAGAAAACTGGAGGCTGCCCTGGAAGGTAGCAGCTCCTGGCTTCTCATCTGAATCCTTACTGTCACTGGAGCAGATCACAAATAACTGTGATCTGCTGCCTCTATCCAATAACTGTTAAATGCAAAAGGTAATGATTCAGCACTGCATACCAGAGAGTGTTTTGGGTAATACCAGATCACTAAGTAATGGGAGTTAATGAAGTATTCTGGAAAGTCAGATATACAGGTTGAAATTCATTCTTAGTGAAAGGTGAGGGGAGGGGCTGGGCTGAGATCATGTGAGAGTTTTGTTCTTCACCCCGTAGCCATGTTTCTTTCTGGCTATCTTTTAGGGATTTAGCCCCCACACATGACCAGCTAATGCATAGCCTCTTTTTTATGGCAGGCCTTCAAGTATTGGAAGCCTGCTTTCATGTCCCCTCTTAAGTACCTTTTCCTCAAGCTGTACATGTCTAGCTCTTTCAACTTCTCCTTGTATGACTTGCCTTCCAAGTCTTTTATCACTTTTGTTGCCTGCCTCTGGATGCTCTTAAACTTCTCCTCATTCTTTAAAAAATGGGGACCCCAAAACTGCACAAAATATTCTAGGTGTGGCTTAGCCAGTGCTGAGTAGAGAGGCACTGGTATTTCTTGTGTCTTCCACCTAATGCTTCTAGTGATGCATCCCAAAATCACATTTGCCCATTCTACAGCTGAATCACACTGCAAATTTATATTGAGTCTGTGATCTACCGAGGCTCCTAGATCCTTCTCCGTAGTGCTGCCATTGAGCCAGACTTCACCCTTTCTTTTTTTTTCATTTCTAATTATTCTTCCTGTGGTGTAGCAGGTTACATGTGTCAACATTAAACTTCATCCTGACAATTCTAGGCTATCTTTCCAATCTGTTGAGATCCTTTTGAGTTGTGCTCCCATTCTACAACTTGTTCTCATCCTTCCCACTTTTGTGTCATGTGCAAACTTGCTCAAGTAGCTTTCTTTATCAACATTCAAATCATTAATAAACATTTTAAACAGCACTGGTCCCAGCACAGACCCCTGTGCTGGGCCCAGTGCTCCATACAAAACCTTCTGCTATTCTGACATGAATCGTTTTGCTTGCGGCTTTTGTCTGTCCACTTTATAGTAGCTTTGTCTGGCCAACATTTCTCCAATTTGTTTATGAGAAGGCCACGTGGGACCTTGTCAAAAGCCTTGCTGAAGTTCTGATACATGCTATCCACAGCATTCGCTTCATCCACCCAAGTAGATACTCTGTTAAAGAAGATACATTTTATTTGACATGATTTGTTCTTAGTCAATCCATGCCAGCTGCATGTGATCAGCCTTTCCTATTCCAGTTGCTTGCAAATGGACTTGTTTAAGATATAACTTCCCAGGTATTTAGGTGAAACTAATCAGTTTACAGCTCCCCATGTATTCTTGTTTGCCTTTTTTAATGAGGGGCATTATGTTAGCCCTTTTCCAGTCCTCTGGTACCCAGCCCATCTCCCACAACTTCATGACTATCATTGCCAGGGTCTCCCAGATGTCCTCTGCCATTTTTTTTTCAAAATACTGGAATGGCATTTACCCTGCTGGATTGAATTCATTCAGACCCATCAAAAGCTCTCTGACCATTTCTTTTGTTATCTCATCCTTTATTCTGTCCCCTTCCTTATCAAACTAATCATTATTAATTAGGTGTCTAGCTGCAGCTTTTTTTTTTTTTTTTTTTTTGTGAAGCTAGAGGGAAAGTAGCTGTTGACTGCCTCTGCCTTCTTTACATCTTCTGGTAAGAGTTCCTTCTGTCTAGTTTTCAGGGAACCTACAGCTTCCTTAGCCTTTCTTTTCTGGTCAATATACTTAGAGAATCTCCTCTTTAGTGTCCCTTGCCAGGTTCAGCTCATTTTTTATCTTTGCCTTCATGATTTTGTCCCTGCAGATTATTGCTGTTTTCCCATAAGCTTCCTTGGTGGCCTGCCCATTTTTCCATTTCTTGTATGATTTTTTTTTTTTTTTTTTGAGAATTTGACAACACCATATCAGCCACACATTTGTCTGGACTCTTGCCTTCCATGGGCAAGATCAATGAGAATGCCGTTTATGCTCCAAGTTTCTTAACCCTCCTGCCAAAAGTCTCATAGTTGCATCTGATCTGTTCAGTGTTGTTCCTGCAATATCATTGGTGGCTACATGGAGAAGCAGGAAAAGGCAGTGGTGTGACGGATGGATGAGCTTAGGCAATCTCCCTCTGAAATCCTGAATTTGGGCTCCAGCCAGAGAGCACACCTCCTGTAACACCAAATCTGGATGACAAATTGGTGACTCTGTCCCCCACAGAAGGGAGTCATCCACCACCAGCTCTATTGTCTTCCTTCTTGGTGCAGTGGTCCTTGAGCCCGATCTCTGGAGCTCTGCAGCTCCTGCTCTCTAGAATGCTGAGTCTTCTGCATCATACCTGGAGATGTCCTCTCCTCTAGCTTTTCCCCATTTATGAACCTGCAAAGTGTTTGAAAGAGGTTGAAGACTTCAATTCACTCCTTTTCATTTCTGGAGCCCTCCCTTTTCAAGTACTAATTTGCTGCAACTTCTCCTCATTTCCCTTTGGCATCTCTGGTACCAATGTCTCATATCTCTTGTCCAAGTAATCTTCCTTTTTCTTGATGTAATGCAGCCTGATCACATATGCTTCCAACCTTTGAATGTTTTCCTCCAAGGAAGGGGTTGACCCTCTGGGAGGAATAACATGGCACATCCCATGGAGACAACAACTACTGAACTAGCCTCCATTTGTGCCTTCTTTTCTCCCTGGTGAGCACCTAAGCTGTAAACAAAAAATACAAGAAACAAAACAACAACAAAATAAAACCACACCATGAAAACCTACACATAAATACACTCACTTGGGCCCATGCATGCATTCATGCACACACAAACATGTGCCTAAACATACACACAGAGTCTCCTATTCTCTGAATCACTCCTATGGAAAAGCCCTCTCTGTTTGCTTCCTTCTTTTCCCTGCTCTCTCTGTTCACTGATGGATGCCTTTTTATTTGGCTGCCCATCCTAGCTTCTCCCCTCAATTAGCTACACCAGTTCCACACAGAGCAATTCCTGTCAATTAGTCACTCTAGAGGGAAAATAAAAAACACACACACATTCACACACATCACAGAAAACCATGCACACCAGGTACTAGGCAAGCCCTCAAACACCAATCAGACATCTATAGTCACTAGCTCTCAGAAAATCAGCCAAAAGGCAGTTCCTCTCTTGAGCTGCTCATCTCTGAGCAACTGTTGTCTACTTACTACTCTGTTTATTCAATAGTATTTAAGGATGAATATGTAAGTGGCATTTTTTATTGACTGGGCCCCTAAAAGTGCTCTACAGCCACAACATAACACATGTGCACAACTGAAGAGTACTTTTTAAATGGCTGATTGCACAAACACTTTAACCCTAGTCAAATAAGATAGTACATTAAGGTGCTCTAAAGAACAGTGCCTTAGGGAACTTGTGTTCCCTTCAGATTTTGTCTGGGTGGGTTGTTTTGTTTTGTTTTAGTTATTTATGCATGGGGTGAAGTTCTGGGGTGGTGCTACCAGTTCAGTCCTGCCCCTGGACTGTCAGGTTTGAAGGACAGGAGAGGAAATGAGAGAGAGCTCCTGGCTGCTTTAAATGGCCAGAACTAAGAGGGAGGGGTGGAAAATGAATCCCCCTCACCTTGTGGGCATCACCCATCTGGGGTACTTGGGGGAACTAGGCTGGGATTCTGAAGAAGTCCCAGCCTGCCTCTCCTTCAGCTCTGACCATTCAGCAGTTGGAAACTGCCTCCCCTTCCCCCTCCCTCTTCCCCTTGAGTTGGGGTGGGGGTGGGGGCTAAGGAAAGAGGCAGTGTGGAAACCTCCTCAGAAGCTGCTGGAGTGCCCCTGCCTGCTAGCCAGGGCTGATGCAGACCAGTTCCAGCTCCTCTCCCTCACCCAACAGTCAAATGTTTATTGCCCCTGTGGGGGCTGTAACTCATAACACTTTACATAAAGTGCCATGAGTTAGAGTGGGATGTTAATATCTGTAGGTACTCTAAGTTTCTCTACTGACAGTATAGGGATCCTTTGTATCTCTACCCTGGGAAACTGGATCACTCTTTCATGCTAAGGAACCTAGATTTAAGTTTTTGGAAACAAATTGGATCCGGTCTTCTGTGGCTGAAATTTGGATAAAAATTGTTGTGTTGTATCTTTGTTAGATTTCATGTGATGGGATTACTGTGGAGCTAAAATAAATCCAAGCAATTGCTGGTCTCTAGTTATCAATTATATGTTTATAAAAAAAAAAAAAATCTAAGACTCCATAGTATATGTATCATTTTCTGCAATCATGACATTTAGGAATCTATGTCCAGTACTTGTTTTTCATATTTGCAAAGATTAATGTAAGTGGATATTTTTGTCTGTACCTGACTTTTTGTATCTTGTGCATTAGGAATGATTCTTGTTATCCTAAACACTACAGCATTTTTTTTTGCAGCAATGTCACCCTTCCAATGTAAAAAAATGACCTGAACTAAAGGCATTTTGTGGACACTGACACTTTATTTGATTTGTACTCTGCTGCTTTGTCGAGACATCCTAGTATCCTGTTAGCCATTTTTACTGTACTGATATGCTGACTTCTAGGACTCTTCTGCTATACCCCAAAGTTCCTTTCCTGGTCAGTATGCTTCATGACTCTTCCATTTATTAAATACTTTCTATTTTGGTTTGGAATATCAACACTTGAAAGAACACTACAACATGCCAGTATAAAAGCTTTAGTGACACAGTTAAGTCTAGCAGTCTTATGATAAATATTTCATAAACAATAATAATGTGGCCATGTTGTGTTCTTTTTACTATGTTTTGCTGTTTTCCCTTCCACTGAAGAATTAGTAATGAAAACAAAGTGATCTTTGAAAAGCAGTGTTGTCAAAAACATTTGGCTCTACAGTCTAATTCAGGGATTACCTCCAGTTCCAGGGTGAGTGGGAGTGGCATTTTGTTAATGGCAGTGGCAAGTGAAATGACACCGTGTCAGTTCAGTGCACTGCAGGTGTTAACACAGCAATCTACAGACAGACAGAATTCAACTCTACCTAAACTATGGACCCACAAACGATAAGCATCACAAAAACCTTAAGGAAGATATTGAAGCCACATGGACCTAAATCTGACTCAATCTTTAAATGGATAAGTAGCACATACGCAGGTAACTTTAGCCATGTATATAGCATTGTGAATCATTTAACTAGATTTTAGTCCTTCTCATCTCTGGGATGATGCACAATTCAATATAAGCTGTGACTGAAGGAGATGAAGGGCCATACCATGTTTTACAATCAATAACATAGTGATTAGGCATGCCCAGGAAAGTAGAGAAACTGTTTCTGAATGTATACCCTCAGGAAAGTTCTTGAGCTACCAAGCCATAAGGTAAGCTTTGCAAGTGTTCCCTCCTGTTGAAGGAGATCCATTGGGCAGCTAACAGGAAAGGATACATGGGAGCAGGAGAGCAAGTCAAAGGGAGCTTGCATGTGAGCTTGGCATTTTCTGAAGGAAAGAGGTATTGGGATTTGTCTTCTGCCCCATGTTGGGCAAATTCTGTTCCATTGCTGTAGATCTCTTTTATCTGATGACTATTAAATGTAAAATGTAAAAACACCATTGGGGCCAGAGCCTGAAACATTTTTCCTTCCAGTGAGATGGAGCGAAGTGGAATGGTGTTCTTTCAGTGAGTGAAGCTTCCCCTTGGCCCAGAGCAGCACAGACAGAGCAGGAGGAAGAGCCACTGTTGAAGGCAAGGAGAGCCAAGCAGCAGCTGCGGGGGGAGCAACCATGCTGGAATCTATGCATGCTACCCAGGCCAGTGGCTTTACAGGGGCATGGGCTGCCCCAGACAGGGCTTGGCTTCGTGAGAAATACTGCAAAGGCAGCTGCAGGCCACATATAATCAGTTGGGAGGTACCCCTCTGCGAGCCGGATCCAATCAGTTAGTGGGTTGGATCCAGTCAGTGGGCTGTATTTTGTCCACTTGTGGATAAAACCCATCCTTCCTGGCTCCTTGAGGTATCTCCCTGCTTGCCACCCTTCTAATAGCATGTCAGAGATGTTCAGGCAAAAAACAGTATTAACTTTTAACATATTCTAACTTTAACACTACTTAAAGCATATTAAGTCTGTGGAATGTTAAGTGTAATGCGTAACTTTACCTTTTAAGGTATCCAAGGCATTTTAAATACCTAATAGATAAACTAGTCTGAACTTGATGGTATTTTTCCTCTGCAATTAACATTTCAGAAGTTTATACACTTACTTTGCTATAAGTGGGAAGGCTACAGAGTATAAATAAATAGTGGATCCTTGAAGGCATGCACAGAGAATATGGTGAGTTGTGCAGGGGAGAGTAGAACATAATATCCTTGCATACTCTTAAAATAACTAAAGGCAGTAAAGTACTGCTTAAAAAAACTGGATTAGGTCTTGATGTAGAAGTAGGTAGGAAAGGATACTAGATAAGGAGCAAAAATATTGAATAAGTTGATACTCAAATACAGTCTGTTAATTTTTGTATATTGGCATGTGTGTCATGCAAGAGGCATTATGTTCATCATTCAGTCTACATTAGAAGTAATATTATATACTAGTTGAACCCACACTTCACTGCGGGGAAGATTAAATTAATTTTAATAACCTTTTGTCATAATGATCACCATCATCATCATCTTCACTTTATGGTTTATGCATCATTTTCTGTTTCAACTTCAAACCTTTTCATACCATTGTTTCTATCTGGTTTCTTCTCTTATAGACTGAAATTGATTTTTTTTGACATGGGTGAGCTACCAATCCTCTGCACTATCTCCAACCTGGTGGACCAAATCAGAGGCCTTTAGCTGATGCTTTCACAGTTCTCTGGGGAGGAGATCTTCATGGCACTTTAACAACATAATGAACATTACTAGATGCACTGTAACTGGTATCTCAGCAATATTGAATTTTGAACAAAGCATTTGCTGAATGACCCTTCATCATTATATCACTGTGACAGGTAGGAACTCCGACCAGCAGGGTGCTGGCCACCTACCTGTCTTTGGGCAATACTGCCCATCTACTTTCCTGTCACACCTTGACTGTAAATAAGTGAGTTGTTAATTAGGCAGGAGGCTGCCCTTCAACTGCCGTGTTGACAAAGGCCAAATATATACACTCCTACCTCCCTTATGTATTCCATGCCTTGCAGATGTTGCTAACAGCTGTGCTATGTTCTGGCCTGAAGCTGGGTCCAACTTGAGTATTGAGTCTTTTTCTGCCTGTTGTGTGCCAGTAGGGGGCACTCCTGCATTGAGCCACCCACCTCCCTGTACCTGACCACTTTCCAGGCTCCAGCTGCCTCCCTAGGGATGCCTCATGTCCTCCTGACCCCCTTCCTGGAGCACACTCACTAACCTGGGATTAACGTAAGCTGCTACCACCCCATGAAGGGACTCTGTCAGCCCTGTGTGCTTGGGGAAACACAGGCCTAATAGTCCTATGGGTACTCAACCCAGTACAGGCACTTGGGGCACTTCCCCAAATCGGGGGCCAAAAAGGAAAGTCTCCCATAGTCTGCAGACCTAAGGGGCCTCTTAGGCATAATTTAGACCACCCCCTCAATAAGTCTCCTACACCAGTCACAAAGGAGAACTTTATTCATTACAGGGGGTAGGGTGAAAATAGGGTACAAGATAGAGCAATATCATAGAAATCCCATAGGGCAAAACAGTCTGGCTGGGGTAGCCTTTTGATCATGCATCTGAGTTACTGCCAGCTATATCTCTAGTCAGATCTCGAGTAGCTTACTCACAAGCATCATCCAGAGGCCATTGGAGATTCCCTCTGGAGGCAGGCCATTCCTAGCTCATGAGCTATGGGAGAGAAAGCCAGTTTCAGATGGTAAAACTCCTCTCTAAATCTGAGTCCCCTGCATGGCTGCTGCCCCCTCTTCCTGGGCAGTCTTAACTTATATAGCCCCTGTGACCCCATTCACCTGGTCCAGTGGAGTCCAGCTCCAGTTGGCTGTCGGCCAACCAATTTGAAATACATCACTAGTTGCTGGGCAGACTCTAGCCCACCAGGTAGATGTCCCTCACCCAGGTAGCGGATACCAGTCACGTAGGCAGAGGGAGCAGGTTTCCCCCATCCCTCAGGAATGCAGCCAGCTCAGGTTACCTAAAGAGACAGGGTAAATGTCTGTCTCCTCTCCTGGGCCCATCCTAATCAAATTGTCACAACACAGAGATTTTGGGGGGAAACAAAGATGGCTTCCTGCTACATTGCCCTGCTAAGGGCCATACTCATACCACGTCTCTCTCACTGAGGCCTCTCACACTCCACTGACTCTTACCCAGTCTCTTTCATTCCATCCTGCCTGGGCCTCACTCATACCACCCCTTCTCTCTCGGGGACCACACTCACCCTGCCCTCTCCTGCAGGGTCTTCAGGCTTGATACCCTTCATCCCATGGCCAGAAAACACACAGCCTTTTGGGCATTTCCCTCTACCCTCATTTGAGCAAGTGCTGGGTGGTTCACAAAATACAGTGATGACTCTGCCCCGGTCTCAGACTGGTAACTCCCCCAGCTGCTCTCCATAAAGGAGTCAATGGCTCACCTCCAGTTCTCCTTGTGGCTCCTCCTCTGCCACCCTCCAATTGGCCTCCAGCCCACCTGTGGCCTCAGGCACCTGAAGGCCTACCTGAACATCACTCAGGCCCCCATGCTAGCAAGGCCTCAGCTCAGGTCTGTGCCCACAGGGCCCCAACTCATCCCCCTCACTCACAGAGTTCCACAACTACTACTCCTGTGCAACACTTCAGGTGCCCCTCTGCATCCTACTTTACACCACTGCCTCCACTGAGGCATTTACTGTACCCCAAACTCTGGTCTGAGGGGGTTAAATGCCCCCTCAGACTCAGGTGCCACTCAGCAGCATGCCTGGCCCACAACTAACTCCCTCTCACCAGGTTCTCATCTACTTACCCCCTCTCTCAGGACCTCAATTGCTCCCCTTTTGGGGTCTTCCACCCCTTCAGTCTCAATCATTTCTCAAAGGCAACCTGGTCTTGCACCCCAGTCTGCTCAGGTCTCTCTTATAGATATCTCTGGCTTGACTATTCCCTCTGATGTTAGACTTGTAACCCACTGGGTGGGCAGGGATTTAGGTGCCCCAACCCACCTTACACTAGGGAGGTCCTCGGTCCTGGCACTTGCTGGCCACTGCCTCACCACAGGCAGGACCATCAGGCATCCCTATCCCAGCAGGGTGCAGTTTTAGATCATGCCCATGACCATTGTTTAGCAGGGAAGGCATTTCCTTGCTGCTCCCAAAAACAGGCTACTCCTGAGACTGTGATAGCCCTAAAGTGGTGAGCACCCCACTGGTGCTCTGCCACATACATCCTCACTAAAATGAACTCCTCAGGGTGCCTCTATGCTGCCTTCCATACAGGCACTCCTGAGCCTGATGCAGTAGCAAGCACCCCACTGGTACTCTGCAACAATCACTATGAATTGTATGTAGGACAGGGGCAGACAAAATATGGCCCTTGGGCCACATTAAGCCAAACAAACACTTTCATCTGGTCTGCGGGGGCCCCTCAATAAATTGTGCCCACAAGGGTGGCAGTGAAGTGCCCACATGTACACGCAGCTCCAAAAATGTACTCTTTTGCCTGGCTCTTACTCTTGTGGATGGAAGGGCCTGGCCAGCCACCATGCAGATTCCATGCAGGGCTCTTGCTGCTGTAGCTCGTGGGACCTCCTCACTCCCCCAGTCTCCTGTGCAGCTGGGAAGGAGCCCAGAGCATGTGGCTGGGGCCGGTGGCAGCACAGAGCCTGTGCCCAGGGGGACAGGGAGAGACAAAAGTGTGGAGCTGAGATGGACAGTGTATGGGTGTGAGGGTGAGTGTGGGTGCAAGGGTGTGGAGACCCCCCCACAAGCCCGCCATGGTGCACAGCCCCAGCAGGTGGTGGCAGCAGGAGAAGGTTGGGGCTCAGGGCACAGGTACTCTGTGGGGTGTGACTTCAGCCACTGCTGTACATCACAGTGAAGGGTGGAACCTCCGCAAAGCTGCCTGTATTGTCGGTTTTCCTTGTCACTCATGTGCAGCCCCTGCACTGACTCAGAAGTGAGGGAAGCCCCACATACTCGAGCCAGGTTTCTTCCCTGCCAGGGCCAAAGACAAACTTCAGGTTCTGGAGCTAACTGCTTTCCTTGCCTGGGGATTCCCTCCCCTGCAGCACAGCCCCTGTGGGGAAGGCAGCCAGTTTCAGCACCTGAGGCTGCTCTGTGGTGCTGCACAGCTCCAGGAGTGAAGACACCTGGCTCCAGCACATGGGGCTTCCTTCCCTGCTGTACTAGTGCAAGGACTGTTCATGTGTTACAGGAAGCACCAGCACTACAGCTGCAAAGAGGCTGTACCCCTCACACCATGGGGGGAGTATGGGAGTGTCCCCACACACTGCCAACCTCCCTTACACACACAACCTGCCCCCACAACCTCCCACATATACACAACCCCCAACATGCCTGTAACAGGGAACTCTAGCCCTGTTACCAGAAGGCAGGTCAGTCCCTTTAAAACCCGAAATTTCTGGGCACAGTGTGCTGGTAAGGTGGGGGTTAAAAGCTGAGCCAGGCCAGCTGTAAAACCCCTCGACTGGGCAGCAGTAAGGAGCCAGCAGCTGAAGGGGAAGGAGTGAGTATTAGAACTCCATGGAAAGGCTTGGTGAGTGGTCCAAAGGCTAGCAGAGGGGAACTATGGAGGACCTGGGAGAAGTAGCAGCACCCCCAGAAGAAGGACTGTAGCCAATGGTGGGAAGCAGAAGCATGAAACCCTGAGTAAATGTAAACTGGTGTGCTGCCTTGTTTAATCATATTTTTTGGTGGTGGTTATTGCCCATGGACAGAACAATTCATATTTTTTTGTTATTGAATAACCCCAGTGGTTTGGTTAAATCAATTTGGGGAAGGAGGAAGCCTCATTGGAACCCTACTATAGTGCAGAGACTTTGCTGTTAGTGTGGGTGCAATATTTGGGATGCACAAGCCCAGCAACAGAGAATGCACAGTATTTGGAGGCACAGGTCTGGCACCAGAGAGGGCAATCCTGAAAGACCAGTGTGACTAGGTGCACCCAGGGGATGACTGGAAGCTTTTTTTTTTTTCTTCAAGACTGGGATGGTGGAGTTGTAGCTGTTAGCTAGCTTTGAACTTGCAATCCCCTAGCTGTGGGACTGGTAGACAAGCCTCTGGGCCAGGGTGGTGAGGCTCTAGATTGAAGCAAAAAGGAAGCCTACAAGCCCCAAGATTAAACAGCTAGAGCCTTGGAGTTGAGTCCTATCTGGTGGGTTTAGATGGGAAGGCCTAGCTAAAGAAAGACTGGGGTCAAGGCCAGTGGTAGTGGAGGATCCCAGCATACAAAAACAATAGGCAGTCTCCTGCTTACAAGAACGTTGTTATAATATTTCCATCAAAACATGGCAGGTGGCTAGAGAGTGGGACACAAAAAACCTTAAGGGGTCTCCAAGGGCACCCCACATAGAGTGCAGATAACACAAAAGATGGGGCTGGTGAGGGCAACCTGTTGGAATATCCTATACCCCCTACACACAACCCCCCCCACCATCAGTAGATGCAAGACAAATAGAACCAAGGAGGTGATACTTCCCTTCTATGCAGCATTGGTTAGACCACAGTTGGAGTACTGCATCCAGTTTTGGGTGCCGCACTTCAAGAAGGATGTTGATAGACATGAGAGGATCTAGAGGAGGGCCACTCGTATGGTTATGGGTTTACAGGACAAGCCCTATGAGGACAGATTGAGGGATCTGGACCTCTTCAGCCTCTGCAAGAGAAAGCTGAGAGGTGATCTTGTGGCTGCCTACAAATTTATTAGGGGGATGCAGCAAGGTATCGGAGATGCTCTGTTCACCAGGGTGCTTTTGGGGTAACAAGGAACAATGGTCACAAACTGACAGAGAGCAGATTTAGACTAGATATCAGGAAAAAAATCTTCATGGTAAGGGTAGGCAAAATTTTGAATGGGCTTCCAAGGTAGGTGGTGCTCTACCCTACCTTGTGGGTCTTCAAAAGAAGGCTGGATAGGCATCTGGCTGGGGTCACCTGACCCCAGCGCTCTTTTTTCTGCCTAGGCAGGGGGTCGGACTCAACCTTCCGACCCTAGCATCTATGAATTGCACATACCACACACTTATCACACACACACACCATGAACCCCCCTCCCACACCATGCACAAACCACATGCACACACCTCCCCACAATATATAAAACTAAGAATTTATATGAAGCTATTATGCAATCACCCCATATACATTACGCAAACATAAATCATTATGAAAATATATTTTTAAATATATTTAATATCTGTCATAGTAGGTGTTTGACTCTTAGTGTATGATCTGGTTGTTTTTTGGGTTGTTTTTTTTTTCTGTTTCCAAGATGGCAAACTCCTTCCTAAAAAGAAGTGTTTCTGGGGGACAATGGGAAGGATTTCTAGTGACAAAGGTCAGGTGTTGGGGTGTGGGACTTCCAGTCCCAAGATGGTGACAATGTGGCATGGGAACTGTCAAGGGGCAGGACTACCCATGCAGCCCTCAACAGCTCAGCAAAACTTGTTAAGCAGCCCTCCACCCAAAATAATTGCCCACCCTTGGCATAGGCCAACAGATCTGGCCTCTGGAATAAGTGATTTAATTTATATAGCTAAAAACATACATATTACCTGACCACTTATAAAATGTTTTGGTTCCCCCCATCTTCATAACTCTTAGTCTTACTTCTACAAAGTATATGATTGTCTGCTACCTCTTTTGCAGTGGTATTACTACACACAGCATCAAAACAGACTCTTAGCGAAATTGTTTATATGGATCGAATATAGTCTTGATTTAATAGTATAGTAAAAATCAGTTCCAGGAAATAAATCTTTAAGAAGTAAAATATAATGAAATGCTTTAAGTTCAAAATGTAATAATTTACATGTTAGGATAGTGTATGAGAAGTGTGTAACCAGCACTTTTGACTAAATGTTTATTCTGGTTGCACACTTGCTTTATATAAATGATTTGTTCTTGAATATTGCTTTACACTGAATTTCTTCACTAACTGTAAGCTTTCTGAAGGCTCAAAGCAAAAAATGCTTCAGCTGGTAACACATGATCAAATACCTCACGGCATTGATGAACTTGAGCTCATTTAATTTATTCCTGCAACTTTGTCTCTTTCCTTCCCCTGTGCTGAGGTTTTGCTTTTAATATTTGGCTCTGTTCAATTTCCTGTTGATCTTCAGCTAAATTCTGTGTTGACTTCATGTAAAGATCATGTCAAAAACCTTGAAAACTTCAGTAAAGCAGAACATATTGTTTCTAACTAAAAAAAACTGGCAACTTTTCAACACTTTTTTTTTCACCTTATCATGCATCCAATTGAGATGTAAAGGCCTTTGCTTCAAAGTAATTCCAGAAAATTCTAGCACCACTCAGGATTAAACATGTAACAAAACAGTCCAATTACCTTTTCAAATCACATATTTAACTCACAGTAGGGTCATAACAGGATTAAAACACATAATTTAAACACACACATAAGCAGGTTCAAATATTTTGCAAGTTATGAAGGGAAGAAAAACAGCATGTGATAATAAGTTCAGAATTATAATAAAGCTCTTATTTGAAGGATTTAGCAGAATACAAAGTTTTTCATGTAAATGCCTTCAATGCTTGCTAATATTCCTTGACTTTATGTCTGTATAATTTGCATGTTCAGATTGTTAAATAATTTCACTCTTGACATTGCAAAATGTAGCTACTTATGTCCAAACACAGGCTGTAGTAGGTAAGCACCTACTCCATCAAGTGTTTGACCTTGGCATTTGTTCAGAGACATTTCAAAGTTATCCTAATGGGAAATTGCCTCCTGTGTATCTTAAAATGTATAATATAATGCTTGGCAAAATAACATGTTTTCCAACAAGCTCTACTGATATTATTTTGAACCCTATAGTGTTGTAATAAATTAATGTTACAACTTCTTGTGCCATTGATTTAAGTAAATTGAGTTTTCATAATTTGCAACCAAATTACAATGGTTTCTACCTTTTATAGCACAAGCCTGTGGGGAAGCAAACTCCTTATTCTCAAACTGTTGAGAAACTCAGTTGGATATTGAATATGTTTGTTACCTTGTTCATTATCTACACAATCTATGTTTAAGTATACTCTTTCTTCTCCAGTCATTCTGGCAATTATGTCCTCATTCATATCATCATGGTGTTTGTTTTGGTGGCAAACATTGCAGAATTTTCATTGCAAAAAATAGCATCCTATGAAAAGATACTGCCATAGACCCACTTGATTAAATTGCCCTCCTTTAATTTTTTTTTAGTACTCTGATAAGATTTGAACAATCCCTATTTGTAAGCTTTGTCTCCTCTGTGATCCTTTTGAGATGAACAGCAAAATCACCTGCTCCAGCCATTGCTGTCATGTTATGGGAAAGTTTCAATATTTTTAAATGGTTCCACAATGCTGATGCCTTTCACTATTCTTAGTCATAAATGTGCATGAACCACAAAGAAAAACAGGCAAAATCTGTCCCAAAATCCCCCCTGCAAAAGTTATAACTTTCCTTCCTAATGAACTTTCAGTGTCCATGATGTTGAGCAAAAGTTGGTCAATGCATTGTAACAACAAAGCAGGGGCCACTGGAGCTACATTTTATGAATGAGTTTACATTGAACAGTATTTGCTTCTATACTTTTTTTAGACTTTGATATTTGAAGGGCAAATTTCAGTTGAGTTCAATGGAAGCTTAAAGCAATTATGTACAATTCTGCCTACTTGTAACAGAAATGCAAAGTACTCCATGTCCATGGAATAGACGGAATAGACATATGTAAATAAATATTTCACCCGTATCACCAAAGTCTATCTATGAAAAATGTCTTGGAAACTGGTTCAACAGACTGAATGGCTTCAATTATGATGTCCATTACTTTCTGCTCCTCATTGGACATAGTCTGCGATTGTTCTCCAACAGTGTTTTAATCTATTTTGCTGTGATTTTACGTCTGTAGTAAAATATCTGTCATTTGTTATCAAGCAGGGATTTGGGTTTTCTCGGGGTGGGGGGGACTCCCCAATTTTCACTTTAAAAATAACCTGAAATCCACACTTTCCCCATGATTAAAATGAAACCACACACACGTGCACACACACAGAATTTCATTTTAATCATGACAAAATGTGGATTTTGGGTTACTTTTTTAAAAAAAAACCTTGAAACTTGGGCATTTTTTAATCAGATAAAACCCGGATCCTGGTAGTCTGGTACATTTTAGGGTCAGTGTAATAGAATCTACACTATTGACTCACAAACATTCAGTTATCTCTACTAGCATCTACCTTTTTCTCTTACTGATTAGTTGTTCTTACAAATTTTTCACAGAAACTGCACTTAATTTGCTTATAAAGTTACCTGGAGTCTCCTGACAGTTCAAATACATCTGTGTATGTAGCATTTGGAATGACAATACTTCCACTAAGACACACTCTCAGGCTGCATCTTTAAATGTCACACTTCGTACTTCATTAATTGTGCACAACTCTGAGAACGATGTAGCTACTGTTACATGGAGCAGAAGCATCCTTAAGTAGTATCTCTTCAGTTCCACTTGAAACACTGCTTATGTGTCCAATTACCTTATTGCCTCCTCTTTGATGAGGCTTTTAAACTTGTGTGTTATTAAATTATACCAGACAAAAATGATTGGGGATATTTGGATACATATATTGTTTCACATGAAGTCTCACAGTGGACTGAAGCCCAGCACTCAAGAGCTTGCTTAAGAATTCACAGGTGGCATAAGAACATGCACTCTAGGTGCAGCTACACATGTATCTACTCTGGGGAGATCATCCTGGAGATGTGTGGGGCCCTCCAGGTTGTGCTGGAGGATACAGTGCTCCATATCCATGACCCCTGGTGGTGGTGGCAGGGTTCCATGCACTAGTACTCCTGTGGTGAATCAGGGCCCTGGATGAGACTCATATCCCTGTCACATACTCACCCCATGGAGACCACCTTTATTACAGCCACAGGGAATTTCACTCCATGGTCCTGCAGGCCAGCATGGACCACCGTGGCACATTCACCCATAAGAGCACCAGCTGGGTGGGCAGCGTGCATGATGCCCATGTGTTTTGCAACTCTGACCTAGCAGGACTAATGGAGAGTGGGTGCTTCACGCTGGGGATTCCAGGCTTGTAACTGAGTGCTGTGGTGGACCCACCTCTCCTCATTGGGGATGCTGCCTACCCACTCCTGCACTCCTGGCCTGACTGACATAGCCTTACACCAGCCATCTGGGCCCCCCACTTTAACCACTACCTGGGCTGGACCTACACAGTGATGGGGTGCACCTTTGGCCACCTCAAAGTCTGTTGCCACTCCTTCATTGCCTGCCTAAGGGTTATCGAGGCCAACCTCCCCTTTGTTATTGTCACAGCCTGTGCACTACATAACATCTGTGAGGACTGGGGAGAGCTGTTACATGAGGCCTGAATGAAGGAGGTGTGGCAAGCAGAGAGCACCTGACAGTGGGAGCAGCAGCTACAGTGGTAGTGGCAGCAGCATGTCCCCACTGCTGAGGCACCGGGAGAGTCATGCAGCCACCAGCAGTCCTGGCCCCAGTCCTGGGAGCTCCAAGGATCTGTACCCAGGTGTTGGGTTGGGTTACAGTGGACCTAGGATGGGGGCCAGGCCAAGGGCTTCTGAAGGCTGGAGGCAGTGCAAGAACTTTTGCTAGGCCCAGGCAAGGGCCTGTTGCTCGGTGATGGGCAGCTGTTAAGGGATGTGCAGGGCTAGGGTCAGGGACCAGGCAGCTGGTGGCATGAAGGTAACCACCAGGGCCAGAACAGTGTCCAGTACACAACAGTCATCATCCGTGGCTTGTATTGCCCAGCCCAGGATGGCATTCTGATACCAGAGCACCTGGGGCATCTAAGATGCTCTGCACCAGAGGCCATGCACTGCCTGGCCTCAGATCCCTGTCCCACAGGGAAAGGCCGGCTCCTGGCAGCACCTGCTGCTGTGGCTCCAGACCCCACTGCCCCTCCCTCCTCCTCCAGGCCAACTGTTCTGCTACACTGTCACCCAGACCACAATGCCCAGATTTAGGGGTGCATGGGGCTCCTGGACAACTGGGATGAGAAGCTGCATGGACCCCCACCCTCCATTCAGGATACCTTTTTGGGAAGGTGTCCCACTGCCAGTGTGCTGCTGTACTGCTGCTGGGCCCTAAGCATGCCCCTGCCATGTGTACCCTGGGCTGTGCATAGACAGCTGTGTGTTAAGGTATGCCCGACCCACCACGCCCTGCTGACAATGATTCTCATGATGCCCCTGGTGCACCTGCACTCCTGGTGTGGGACCATGATCTATGACAGTATGAGTGAGAAGCCTGGGTTGCCCCACAACCTCTGCCACTGCCTGGAGGGCAATTTGTGGCTGTGATATGTGTCCCTGCCCCCCACTGCAAAGGAGGACATCACCATTGGCATTGACACATTCCTTAGCATGTGAGAGGCCCTTGCCCACCTAGCTGTTGGGGGCACAGGCTGCTCAATAAAATTCCACACTGTGTCCCACCTCTCTACATGCTGTGGAGGGAACCTGGGGTCAGAGGGGTCCAGGTAGGCCAAGCAGGGAGGGGGGAACGCGCCAGGGGTAGGGGCAGGAGCTGGGGCTGTGGTAGGGAGGGCCCTCCCCCCAGTGTGGGGTTTACCCCATGGCTGGGGTTGGTAAGGTTGGCATCTCAATGTGGTCCTACCTGTCAGTAACAGCACGCGGCTTTACCTGGTGTTCTCATCCCACAAGGCATGGTGTGCAGGCAGCCAGCTGGGGACCCCCACAGGGAGGAGATGGCACTGCTGGTGACTGGCAATGTCATGGCCAGGTGCACATTGTAGCTAGCCCTGGGACTGTGGAGTGTGTGAAGCAGGCACTGGCCAGGACTTTCTGAGCTGCTGGTGGAAGCTGCACTGGGGGTGCCAGGCTGAGGTGCAGGCTCAAGCAAGCCATTCACACTCGTCTAAACTGCATGGCTGTGGGCTGGGCCCCAGGAGGCCAGAATGGTCACCAGTTGCTGCATACAAGGCATTGTCTTGTGGCCATGGCCAGACAAATGATTGTGATCAGTCATGGCAACCCACTGTGCTTACAAGGCCTTGACCTTTATACGGTACTGCTGTACTGACTGGTTGTGGCTTCAGTCCTGCATCGAGCCTGACATTGCCTCATAAATATGTATATTGGAGCAGCCACCATTCTCAAACTGGTGCAACACCTCTGCCAGAACCTCTAGTGCTCTCCCCAACTGCCATGAGGTCCACAGTCTCCTCTGTACTTCAGTTGGGACTGTGGAACCCCGATGGAGGGCATGGGCATGAGTGTGGACAGGGAGGAGGCCATGGTTGCACACCAGCTCTCTGGGCCCCCACACAGCTATCCTTGAGATTCTGGGCCTGGACAGCTGCCTTCAGTGTCTAGCATAGGGTCACAGCCAAAGGACATGTAGCTGCAAGCAGAAGCTAGGCTGCATAATACCTGCAGACACAGGGCAGGATACTGGGGGGTGTGCAGCAGGCAGCTGGCTCTGCTGTCCCAAGACTGCCTGCAGATGACCCTGGAGAATAACAAGCCTGGCCAGAGTCTGCAGAAGTCTGCAGCACCCTTCAGCGCTCTACTGGTACTGAAGGCACTGCCCTGGCAGCCATGTGGCAGTGTGGTACCAAGCACATAGCAGCAGTGCAAGGTTGCAGGCAGGCAAGCACAGCTTGGCTGTGGCCAGCCCAAGGGGGCACACAGGGTCTACGGTGCCCTCAGGATCCCTGGTGAGGGTACCCCAAGGCACCAAAAGTCTGCAGGCTTTTATAGCCTGCATATAGGGGCTGCCATAGAGGAAACTTAAACTTTCAGTCAGGGGCAGCCCACAGACAGGGCAGTCCTTGAGCAGGAGAGGCTCCTAACCCACAGCACTGGGGCTTGGCCTCAGGCCATTCCCTTAGTGGCTGGGCAGACCTGGGAGCAAACTTTCTCCTGGGTTGCAGCTATATGAATGCTACTGTGTAGTAAATAATCCTGCTTAAATTTGCTTAATTATATGTGCAAGTTTGTGCAAATATGTGCAAATAGCAAATGTAAGCAGTATTAAGGGTTTTTACTGTAAAGTAAGCACGCATACATGTAGATGTTCATACTTAGTGCCCAGTAAACAGTGGTGATGTGCAGTAACATGTCTCATGTAGATTCAGTCTATATTACATAATGCTTTTTCTATGGCCACTTTTGTATTCATAGAGTCATAGATTCATAGATGTTAGGGTCGGAAGGGACCTCAGTAGGTCATCAAGTCCAAGCCCCTTCCCTGGGCAGGAAAAAACACTGGGGTCAGACAAACCCAGCTAGGTGCTTGTCCAGTCTCCTTTTGAGGACCCCCAAAGTAGGGGTGAGCACCACCTCCCCTGGAAGCCCATTTCAGATTCTGGCAACCCTTACTGTGAAAAAGTTCTTTCTAATGTCCAACCTAAATCTGCTCTCCTCTGATCCCATCTTGATTATAGAAGATGTATATTGTTCCTTAACATAGAGAACAACACCTCACAGTTTTTTCCCCACTCTAGCCCATCTGTAGAACCTTTAACCCTCAGTGCCTACTGTCCAATCATGAGTAGGGTCCCACCAGGTTTCAGTTAGTCCAACCAGGTTGAAGTTGTTGCTTGCAATCAGGAGTGCAAGTTTCTCTTGCTTGTTCCGCTTGCCCCTAGCATTAGTGTAGCTCCTGATGGGTGCCCTTGGTACCCTCATGTTCTGATGTCTATCAGGCCCCTTAGTACTTACCTTAGTGCATAGTTGGGCTGATCTAGTGCATTGCTTATGGTTCGCTGATCCTAGGTTCTCCTTATCCTCTGCTTCCCCATCCCCCAATGAACCTAGTTTAAAGTCTTTCAGAGGAGATAAGCCAACCTGTAAGAGACTATCTCAACCCCCGTTGCCTCTCTCATGCAAGTGTGGATCATGGTTGTAGAAGCCACAACCCACATGATGGCACCAACTCCAGAGCCCCAGGTTGACTTCCCTGATGCAGGCGACCTGATGCTGGCAGAGACTGCTGAAAGGAAGGATGGTGGAGAAGTCCACCTTTACCCCCGACTTCCTATGACTGGCCCCTAAATCCCTGTAGTAACTCATGACACAGTCCAGACTACTCCTGGCAGCAAGGATGAGGACCATGGGCTAGAAATCAGAGAGCCAGATGAGGTTGGGAATCCTCACAGTGATTTCCCAGATCCTGGCTCTGGGTAGGCAGCAAACCCTGCCATGCCATGGGATTTGATTGACAGATATGCCCCTCTGTGCCTCTCAGGAGGGAGTTGCCCACAAGAATGACCTGGCGTCTCTTCCTTCAGCTGCTTGGTTGTCATTCAGCCTGCCTGGTGTTTGTTGCAGATGTGTCTTCTCCCTGAAATTTTTTCAGATCTTTGGGAATTTTAAAATTTTGTATAACTCTACACTCTATAACCTTTAAAATGATATATAATGTGTGGGTAAGCACAGACTCCTTAAAATGTTCTTAGACCACCTACTACTTAGAATATTATATACCCATCTACCCCAGTTTTCCAGTACACTTTGGCTGTTCTGTGTCACTTGTCTACAGAGAGAAACACTGAAACCAGCTGCAACAGTACCACATAACATTTTCATAAGCAAACATGTAATATACAGTCTAGAACTAAGTACAGACAAGTCAAAAAGTCCCAGGCTGAATCAATTCAGTCCCTGCAGGGTTTTTTTTTTTAAACTGCATAGATTGAATCAATAAGCAAGTGAACTGACATTCACTTTTCAAAAAGGAAAAGCAGCCTGCAGTGGCCCATACCAATAGTCAGGGGGCACTAGAGCACACCCCCCAGCCTGCTGGCCACTTTAAAGACCTGGAGCCCTCTGATTCCCCAAGTCACATCCCTGCCTCAGCCTCCCCACTGGTGGTGGTGGTAGTAGGGGAAATGTACACATCCTGCCTGGCTTTGGACCTACAGCCAGGAACAGCCCAGAAGGTGGGGGAGGGGAAGTTGAACCTGGGGGCTTTACTGGGGGAACCACCCCAGATGGGAACAGGGTTGGAATATCCTAGATACACCCTCTTCTCAGCTTTGGAGCCAGCAGAGGCAGTGGGGGAGGGAAGTCTGTGTCTGGGATTGACCCTGCCCCCATAATAGGGAGCTGGGACCCATGCCCCATCCTCAGCCTGGGGCTGGCTGAGGGAAGGAGTGCGTGTGTGGTGGGGGAAGCCTGCAGCAGGGGCTTGACTCTGCCCTCAGATTTGGAAGCCAGGAGTCACACCCATGCCTCAGCTTTCAGGTTGGATGGGGAGAACGACCAAAGTGGGGCTTGGCTCCAAGCCCCACAGAGCTTGGATCAGGACTGGAGGTCCCTAGTCATGTCCCCTTCTCAGCCTCAAGGTAAGCACTTGGGTCTGCCTTCCCCCTCCTCCCCAAGTTGGGAGCCATGGACCCTTCTTAGCCTCCAGGCTCTCTGGGATGAGGGATAAGCCTGTACTGGGGCTTGGCCCCATCCCACAGACCCAGGACCAGGGTTGGAGTCCTCTTGTCACATGGGACGGAACGCATGATTGAGCGGGGAATGTCAAGGGCTATAGGCTGTACAGGAGGGACAGGATAGGAAAGAGAGGTGGGGGCGTGGCGCTCTATATTAAGGAGGAATACACATCCTCGTTAATTAGCAAGGAGTCAGGGGAGGGGCACTCTGAAGTGCTTTGGGTTAGAGTACAAGGCAGTCGAGGGGAAAGGGACTTAACGGTGGGAGTCTACTACTGACCTCCCAACCAGGGAGAAGAGTTTGACCAGGAATTCTTGGGTCAGCTCACAGAGGTAGTGAAGGCTAAGGATGTGGTAGTCATGGGGAACCTGAATTTCCCGGACATCTGCTGGGAAGAACAGTCAGCCAGGTCTGAACGCTCACATAGGTTCTTGGCCAGAGTGCAGGACCTCCATCTAACCCAGGAGGTGCACAGCCCCACCAGGGGAGACACCTTGTTGGACCTAGTGCTGGCCATGGGTGATGACCTGGTGAGGGGGCTGTGGGTGCTTGACCACCTGGGTGACAGCGATCATCGCCTGCTGGAATTCACCAGCCAGCACAAGGTGGTAAAGGCATGTAGTAAGGCAGCGGCCCTAGATTTTAGGAGGGCAGACTTCAACAAGCTAAGGAGGATAGTTGGAGAAGCGTTGAGGCCCTGGAGGGGAGGGGAGCCAGGCGTCCAAGGAGAGTGGTCACACTTTAAGGAGACGACCCTCCAAGCCCAAAGGAAGGTAATCCCAACGAGGATCAAAGGGAGCAGGAGAGCACACAAGCCTCCGTGGCTCACCAAAAGCATCCAGGAATGTCTCCTTCCTAAAAAGAAGGCTTACACCCAATGGGTCATCACCAGGGAGGACTATTCTGTAGTTGCTTGGGGATGTAGGTGGGTAGTTAGGAAGGCCAAGGCAGAGATGGAACTGGGACTAGCTTCCCAGATTAAGGACAATAAGAAGTCCTTTTTTAAATATGTAGGGGGTAAAAAGAAGGTCCCGGGTAATGTGGGGCCCTTGCAGGACGCGATGGGAAACTTGGTCGTCACACCAGACGGCAAAGCTAACATGTTTAACGATTTCTTTGCCTCCGTCTTCCTAAGTCGGGACCAGAACAGCCACCTCCCTGCTGGGCCCCCCTCGGGCCCCGGGGGAGGCACACCTGGGCCACGGGTTAGCGAGGATTTAGTTAGGGAGCTTCTGGAGGGGTTGGACGTATTCAAGTCAGCCATCCCGGATGATCTCCACCCTAGGGTTCTAAAGGAACTGGCCGAGGTCATTGCAAGTCCCCTGGCACAAATTTATGAGCACTCGTGGTGCTCTGGTGAGGTACCAGAGGACTGGAAGAGGGCCAATGTGGTCCCCAACTTCAAAAAAGACAGGAAGGAGGACCTGGGAAACTATAGGCCGGTTAGTCTTACCTTGATCCTAGGCAAGCTGTTCGAGACAGTTATGCTGGCACCCATCCAGGAGGGGCCAGCAGGGGACTGCATGCTTAGGAGCAACCAAAATGGGTTCATCAGTGGCAGGTCCTGTTAGACCAACCTGGTGGCCTTTTATGATCGGATCACCAGATCATTAGATGCAGGGGTAGCAGTGGATACAGTCTTCCGGACTTCCGGAAGGCTTTTGACACTGTCTCTCACCCCCTTCTCATTAAAAAACTGGGGGGCTGTGGTGTAGGCACCCACACAGTCAAATGGGTCACCAATTGGCTGGTGGGCTGCACCCAGAGCGGGGTGGTGGATGGGTCCTTCTCAACCTGGAAGGACATGGGCAGTGGGGTTCCACAGGGCTCAGTCCTCAGGCCCACACTGTTCAACATCTTCATCAGTGATTTGGATGAGGGGGTAAAAAGCACCCTGTTCAAATTTGCTGATGACACTAAGATGTGGGGGGACGTGGGCACACTGGAAGGATGCAACAGTCTACAATCAGACCTAGACAGGTTACAAGGGTGGGCGGACAAGAATAGGATGGGTTTCAACACAGACAAGTGCAAGGTGATGCACTTCGGGAGGAACAACCGGCACCATACTTACAGGTTAGGGAACTCCCCTCTTGTCAGCACGGAGGCGGAAAGGGATCTGGGGGTCATCATTGACTCCAAGATGAACATCGGCCGGCAGTGTGGAGAGGCAGTTAGGAAGGCCAACCACACCTTAGCATGCATCCACAGATGCATCTCGAGCAGGTCCAAAGAGGTGATCCTCCCCCTCTATGCAGCACTGGTCAGGCTGCAACTGGAGTATTGCATCCAGTTCTGGGCACCACACTTCAAGAGGGATGTTGACAGCATGGAGAGGGTCCAGAGGAGGGCCACTCGTATGATCAGGGGACAATAGGGCAGGCCCTATGAGGAGAGTCTACGGGACCTGAACCTGTTCAGCCTCCAAAAGAGAAGGCTGAGGGGGGATCTTGTGGCCTGTTATAAACTAGTCACGGGGGATCAGCAGGCATTGGGGGAGTCACTGTTCCCCCGAGCCCCGCCAGGAGTGACCAGGAATAAAGGTCACAAGCTGGCAGAGGGTAGGTTTAGGTTAGATATGAGGAGGCGCTACTTCACAGTCAGGGCGGCTAGGGTCTGGAACCAGCTTCCAAGAGAAGTAGTGCTGGCCTCTACCCTGGGGGTGTTTAAGAGGAGGTTAGATGAACATCTTGCTGGGGTCATTTGACCCCAGTATTCTTTCCTGCCATGGCAGGGGATCAGACTAGATGATCTGCTCAGGTCCCTTCCAAGCCTAGAAACTATGAAACTATCAAACTATCCCCTTCTGAGCCTTTGGGGTGACTCACAGCTCTGGGGGGCAGAGCCAAACCCTGCTGTGTGCATCTGCCTCCCTCTCCTTCAGCTGGCTCAGACACTGAGAAGGGGATGTGGTAGGGGATTGCAGCCCTGCTATGCATTCTAGGGCATGGAGTCAAGCCTGATACAAGCTTCTGCCACCTCCCAGACAGCTGGGAGGCTGAGAAGGAGGTGTGGATTCTGATGAGCCAAGCTCTGGTGCAGGTTTCTCCTCTCCCTCATTCCCCCATTCCTCTCTCCCCTCAGCCAGTCCTAAGACTGAAAAGAGGCTGGGGCTCCTGGCTCTGGGAGGCAGGGTGAAGCCCATGCTGCAGACTCCCATTCCCTTCTCCAGGCTGGCAGATAGGGTTCTGGTTCCCTCCTCCCCATTTCTTCCCCCCACCTCCCACCTATCAGCAGCACCAAGCTGGGGGTCTGGTGCTGGGCTAGAGGGGTGAGGTTTTTTTTTCCCCCCCACCCTCTCCTCAGCCACCCAGAGTGATAGTGCTGCAGCTACAAGATAGAGGGGCAGGGCAGGACAGGGCAGGCCCTGCTTGTTGCAGAAGATAGCACATCCCAGGGCTGCAAAGCATCATGGGATGCTGGGGAACTCTGAGTTAACTTGAACCAGGAGGGGATTTGGGATAGAAGTTCCATAAACTGGTTTTACCTACATCAGTTAAGCCCAACCAGGTTTATCTTAAACCATTTTCAGCCATTTTGGAAGCAGTTTCAGTACACTGAACTTCTGTTCTGTTACAGATTTAAGCTAGTTTCAGATCACTTAAGCCAGTTTATGTGTAATATGTATCCCTAGCCTGTATGAAATTGTTTTATGGAGGACATAAAAGTAGCCTAACAGCAATACTCAAAAAAGTAATAATCAATGGTTTTCTGTCAAACTGGAAAGATATATCAAGTAGTGTAGGGATATATCACAGGCACTCTGGAAAACAGGATTAGAAATCATAATAGTTGAGATAACTGGAGATACAATCTGAAATCAACACATTGAAATCAAATAGACATTTTTCAAAGTGTGAGATAGACAAATTTGGAACAAGAAGACAACAAAAAATAAAAGGCTTAGAAACCATGAGAATTTTATTTATATATATATATATGTGTGTGTGTATATATAATAAAGGCCTACTACATCCTGAGTGGATTTAAACAAAAATAATTCACTCATCACAGGCCAGAGAGAGAGAGAGAGAGAGAGAGAGAATCCTTGTGGTTTATATATATATGCAATATATAGATATGTGTGTGTATACATGTATATACATATACACATTCACACAATTTTTCTTGCATGTGCGCTTGAAAGATTTCAGCAGGGTAATGCAAAAAAGCATTGACTTTAGATGTACACAAAGAATATGTCTAAACCCAGAAAAATACCCAGAAAAACATACACTATATGATGAATGATTTTTTTGGAACATGTCTCCACTGAATCCAGCAATGTTTCATTTGGGCATTACTCCTGAGTATAACTCTGTTTCTTCTCACACTGAGACATTTCTATTGCTGCATATTCTCTTTCTTCTTGGGCAGTTTTATATCACAGAGCAATGGAAATAGGAAAAAAAAGTGCCAGTGGTGAGATGAATAGATTTCAGAAGCTACAAAGAGTTACTTCCATGCACAACCGACTCAAGCTGAGAAAAAACAACAAATATTAACAAACAAACAAACAAACAAACAAACAAAAACCTGTCTGGATATAGTGGCATCAGATTGATGGCTCCTCATTTGTACTGTCTGTGGCTTAATCCTGCTTTATCAAGATCCAGTTATGTGGCTCCATGAAAAATGCAATAGATTTTAGAGTTTCTTTCTCCTAATTTAGAGAGGTATAGCAACTACATTAATCCAAAGTCAGGCAGAAGGTAAATCAGGGTAGTGTCTTAGGACCCTACTACATGTTTAAATTGAAGCTTACATTTACAGGCACTAACTTTGTAGCTGGTTGGCTGTTTTTATACCAGGATGGACGTTTCTTGTTATGTGATAACCTGTATGTGAGGACAGTCTAAATGTATTGTGTCATTAAAAGGGATCCTGATTTTCTCTGATTAAAAAAATATCCCCAATGTTTGGATTTAAAAAAGTAAGCCAAAATCCACATTTTCATAGACTTTCATAGATTTTCATAGACATTTGGGCTGGAAGGGACCCCGGAGGATCATCGAGTCCAGCCCTCCGCCCCAGGGGCAGGAAGTCAGCAGGGATCATAGGATCCCAGCAAGATAAACATCCAAATGTGTTTTAAAGGTGTTCAAAGTGGGCGCTTGAACTGCCTCAGGTGGCAGTCTGTTCCAAACCTTGGGGGCTCGGACAGTGAAGAAGCTCTTTCTTATGTCCAGCCTGAACCAGTCACAGTGGAGTTTATGACCGTTTGATCTTGTCATCCCTTGGGGGACTCTGGTGAACAGTTGTTCCCCCAGATCCTGATGAGCACCCCTGATAAATTTATAGGTGGCCACCAGATCACCCCTGAGCCTGCGCTTTTTCAGGCTGAATAGCCCCATTCCTCTCAGCCTCTTATCATAAGGTCTGTTTTCCTGCCCTCTGATCATGCATGTGGCTATTCTCTGCACCCTCTCAAGCTTCTCCACATCCTTTTTGAATTGCAGAGCACAAAACTGGATGCAGTACTCCAGCTGCAGCCTCACCAAGGCCTACTACAAGGGGAGAATGACGTCCTGGGATCTGCTTGAGAAGCATCTATGGATGCAAGCCAGAGTTTTGCTCGCTTTACTAGCTGCAGCATCGTATTGCAGGCTCATATTCATCTTGTGAAGTCCCTTTCATCTGTAGAGATAATCCACGTAGCACTACTGAGCCTATATGCATGGTGCAGGTTTTTCCTCCCAAGGTGGAAAACCTTGCATTTTTCGCTGTTGAACACCATCAGGTTCTCATCTGCCCATTTCATGAGTCTGTCCAGATTCACCTGGATCACCCTTCTGTCCTCAGGTGTGGATGCTTTATCGCAGAGTTTGGTGTCGTAAGTGAAATTGGCCAGTCCACTTCTGCCACCAATGTTCCCATCATTGATGAGTATGTTAAACAGTATAGGCCCTAGAACAGGGCCTCGTGGGACCCACATGGTCACAGCACACCAAGACAATTGGCTCCTGTTGACCACCACCCCCTGGGTCCTACTGCAGAGCCAGTTCCCCAGCCAGCAGATCGTGGTGACATCAAGGCTGCAGTTAGCCAGTTCAACCAAGAGGTGATCGTGGGATACCAGATCAAAGGCTTTTTTAAAGTCGAGATATATGACGTCAATCTCTTCCCCTTTGTCCAGGTGATAAGTCACCTGGTCACAAAAGGAAATGAGATTGGTCAAGCAAAACCTACCCACAACAAACCCATGCTGGGTATCCCGCAGGATATTGCCTTCAGCTACTCTGTTAAGGATGGCCTCCTTGATAATCTTTTTCAAGACTTTCCCCAGGATAGAGGTCAGGCTGATGGGCCTGTAGTTTGTCAGATCTACTTTTCTCCCTTTCTTGAAGATAGGCATGACATTGGCCCTCTTCCAATGTCACCAGAGTGCCAAGAACTCTCAAAGATCGCCAAGGGCTGAGCTATGATGCTTGCCAACTCCCCGAGAGAGGTCAGTTTTGATGGAGGGCAAGCAGTCTCCCCCATCCAGGCCTCCCTGACCCATAGTGGGCAAGGCCGTCCCATGGGGCTGATGGAAAACTGATGCAAAGTACCCATTTAGCAAGTTGGCTTTTTCCTGGGCATCAGTTGTCAGTTGCCGCATCTGGTTTAGCAGGGATCCAATGTTGCCCTTGCTTTTCTCCAGCTCCCCACATATCTAAAAAAGGACTTCTTATTTTCCTTGATATTTCTAGCTAGCTGGAGTTCCATCGCGGCCTTGACTTTCCTGATTTGCTCTATGGAAGTCCGGACTAATGCACCAAGTATTCTTCCTTGGTGGCGGTTCCAGTCCTCCATCCTTTATAGGTCTTCCTTTTAAGATGCAGGAGGTCCGCCAGTTCCCTGGAGAGCCAAGATGGCTGCTGTGCCCTCCTGCTGCCTTTCCTCTGAGACAGAATGGACTTTGCTTGCACATCCAGGATTGCTCCCTTGAGGAGCATCCACGTGTCCTGAACTCCCCTCTCCATTGGGTTGTGACCTTTTAGGGCCTCTCTGACAAGCCTCCTTAGCTTGTCAAAGTCAGTTTTCCTGAAGTTGAGGACTTCTGTACAAATGACTGACTTGCCAGCTTTATGGCAGATGGTGAAGGTGATCAGTTCATGATCACTGTCACCCAGCTTCCCTTTGATTGTTAGGTTGCCAATTAGGTTATCCCCAGTTGCCAGTATGAGGTCAAGCAGTGCTTTACCTCTTGTCATCCCCTAGACTTCCTGTGTCAGATAGAGGTCATCCACACATGAGAGAAAGCTTTGCGGCCATTCAGATTTGGCCAAGCGCTCCTCCCATGAGATATCTGGGTAGTTAAAGTCTCCCATGACAACTATAAACAGGGATTGTGCAGCCTCAACCAATTCCCTGCTGAACTTCTGGTCAAAGTCCTGACTCTGGGTAGGAGGTCTGTAGTAGACCTCCACCATAGTATTCCCTGTGCTGTGTTCTCCATGGATTTTAACCCAGAGGGTCTCAAGTCGTCCACCATGGGTGCCAATGTCAGCTTGCAGGGATGCGTAGCTTTCCTTGACCTAGAGAGCTATGCCCCTGCCCCTTTTGTCCACTTGATCCCTCCTGTACAGGGTATAGCCATCTATACCCATGGTCCAGTCATGGGTGGACTCCCATCGGGTCTCTGTTATCCCAATGACATCATAGTTATTTGCATTTAGGAGGAGAACAAGTTCCTCCTGTTTGTTCCCCAGGCTCCTTGACATTCATGTATAAACACGTAAGTGTCCCTTTAGGGGCTCTTGCCTTGCCTACATTTCAGGCCTGGGGCTGGGGTGGGATCCCTTATGTGCCTTGGCTTGCTGGCTTTGCAAGGGCAACTTGGTGGGCCAGCAGTGGTAGTAGTCCCCCTGTCCCCTGGCGGGCTTAGTTTAAAGCCTGGTAAAGCAGGTCAGCCAGTCTAGCTGAGAAGAGCCTCCTCCTCAATGGAGAAAGGTGGAGGCCATCCCTTTCCAACAGCTCACTGCCTCTCTCTCCAAAGACTGGACTGTAGTCATGGAAGCCAAAGCCTTCCCAATGACACCAGCGCCACAGTCTTTGATTGACTATGTGGATCTTCCTCTCCCTCCTCAGCCCATAGTGGAGACTGGGAAGATCAAAGAAAACACCACCTTTGTCCCCAGACCCTTTAGCGCTTCACCCACATCCCTGAAGTGCCTCATGACCCAGCAAACTTCCCAGGCTAAGGGGTCGGGGCAACAGATTGCCCCCTCAGTCCACCTCAGGATGGAGTCTCCCACAGCAAAGACTTTGCATTTGGTCCTGGAGAGAGTGGGAATGGTAGCTACAGTGTCCTCTGTGTTGCCTGTAAACTCAGCAGGCTCTGCTGGGGCTGCAAGAGGCTCATACCTGTTGCAAAGCTCCAGCTGGGCAGGGGCCTTGGTGCGGCGGGCCCTGGAGCTCTTGGCCACCTTGGTCCAACCCCATGACTGGATAGAAGGGGAGGTCCCCGAGTCCTCCCTTGTCCTGGAGGAAGACCGTGGTCTACCCTCTGCCTCCTGGGGGAGAAGGGCCTGGCAGTAGGAGTCTATCTCCTGCTCACAGTCCCTGATGGCACGCAGTCTCTGGACTGTGGCCTGAAGTTCCTCCAGCTGGTGTGCCAGAGACCCCAGTAGGAAGCAGACCCCACAAGGGAAGGTGGCCATGCTCCCAGGCCCCAGAGCCTGAAAAAGGGACAAGCAGCCCCCACAGCTGAGAGCCAAAGACTCTGTCTGCATGAAGCCTGGGACCATGGGCTCTGTCTGGGTGGCCATCTCTGAGGTGCCAGATGGGGGGGGTGCACAGACCTGGAGGGGACCATCAGGGTGTGGCACGTGCCCATCTATGTCATGACACTGGTGGGCTGGCTACGGCTGGGACTGCTTACTTTGGGGAGCTCACAGGCAGGCCCTCCTGCTCACCCTCCTATGTGAACTCCCATGCTAACTCATGCACTGGGCTCAGGGGCGCGCCTGTTTGTATCATAGTATCATAGTAGCTAGAGTCGGAAGGGACCTAGGTAGATCATCTAGTCCGACCCCCTGCCTTGGCAGGAAAGAGCACCGGGGTCAGATGACCCCGGCAAGGTGCTTATCTAACTTCCTTTTAAAAATCCCCAGGCTAGGAGCCTGCACCACTTCCCCTGGAAGCCGGTTCCAGGCCCTAGCCGCCCTGACTGTGAAGTAGCGCCTCCTAATATCTAATCTAAACTTACCCTCCGCCAGCTTGTGACCGTTATTCCTGGTCACTCCTGGCAGCGCACGGGGGAACAGGGACTCCCCCAATACCCGCTGATCCCACCTGACCAGTTTGTAGCAGGCCACAAGGTCCCCCCTTAACCTTCTCTTGTGGAGGCTAAACAGGTTCAGGTCCCGTAGCTTCTCCTCATAAGGCTTGCCCTGCTGACCCCTGATCATACGAGTGGCCCTCCTCTGGACTCTTTCCACATCGTCCACGTCCCTCTTGAAGTGTGGCGCCCAGAACTGGACGCAGTACTCCAGCTGCGGCCTGACCAGTGCCGCATAGAGGGGGAGGATCACCTCCCTGGACCTGCTCGAGATGCATCTGTGGATGCATGACAGGGTACGGTTGGCCTTCTTGACTGCCTCCCCACACTGCCGGCCCATGTTCATCGTGGAGTCAATGACGACTCCAAGATCCTTTTCCGTCTCCGTGCTGGCAAGAGGGGAGTTCCCCAACCTGTAAGTGTGGTGCCGGTTCTTCCTCCCCATGTGCAACACCTTGCACTTATCAGTGTTAAACCCCATCCTATTCTCATCCGCCCACCGTTGCAACCTGTCAAGGTCAGCTTGTAGCCTATTGCACCCTTCTAGTGCATCCACATCCCCCCACATCTTAGTGTCATCAGCAAACTTGAACAGGGTGCTTTCTACCCCCTCATCCAAGTCACTGATGAAGATGTTGAACAGTGCGGGCCCGAGGACCGAGCCCTGCGGAACCCCACTGCCCACGTCCTTCCAGGTCGAGAAGAACCCATCCACTACCACCCTCTGGGTGCGGCCCTCTAACCAGTTGGCGACCCATTTGACCGTGTGGGCATCGACACCACAGTCTCCCAGCTTTTTGATGAGGACAGGGTGAGAGACAGTGTCGAAAGCCTTCCGGAAGTCCAGAAAGACTACATCCACAGCAACCCCTGCGTCTAATGATTTGGTGACCTGATCGTAAAAGGCCACCAGGTTGGTCTGACAAGACCTGCCACTGATGAACCCATGTTGGTTGCCCCGGAGCATGCATTCCCCCGCAAGGCCCTCCTGGATGTGTGCCAGGATAATTTTTTCAAAGAGCTTACCCAGGATTGAGGTAAGACTAACTGGCCTGTAATTTCCCGGGTCCTCTTTTTTTCCCTTTTTGAAGATAGGGACCACATTGGCCCTCTTCCAGTCCTCCGGCACCTCACCAGAGCACCACGAGTGCTCATAGAGCCGCGCCAGGGGTCCCGCAATGACCTCGGCCAGTTCCTGTAGAACCCTAAGGTGAAGATCGTCCGGACCAGCGGACTTGAACACATCCAGCCTCTCCAGAAGTACCCTAACTAACTCCTCGCTAACCCCTGGCCCAGGCATGTCTCTCCCGGGGCCCGAGGGGGGCCCAGCAGGGAGGTGGCTGAACTGGTCCCTACTTAGGAAGACAGAGGCAAAGAAATCGTTAAATATGTTAGCTTTGTCATCTGGCGTGATGACTAAGTTGCCCATCGTGTCCTGCAGGGGCCCCACATTACCCGGGACCCTCTTTTTACCCCCTATGTATTTGAAGAAGGACTTCTTATTGTCCCCAATCCGGGAAGCTAGTCCTATCTCCATCTCTGCCTTGGCCCTCCTGACTGCCCCCCTACATCCTCGGGCGACTGTAACATAGTCCTTCTTGGTGATGACCCCATCTCTCCATTGGGTGTATGCCTCCCTTTTAGCAAGGAGACATTCCCGGATGCTCTTAGTGAGCCGTGGGGGTTTATGTGCCCTCCTGCTCCCTTTGACCCTTGTTGGGATTACCTCCCTTTGGGCATGGAGGATCGTCTCCTTAAGGAGCAACCACTCCCCTTCGACATCTGATTCCCTTCCCCTCTGGGTCCTCAGCGCTTCCCCAACGATCCTCCTTAGCTTGTTGAAGTCAGCCCTCCTAAAGTCTAGGGCTGTTGCCTTGCTGCAGCCCTTTGCCACCTTACGCTGGATGGCGAATTCCAGCAAGCGATGATCACTGTCTCCCAGGTGGCCCATCACCCGCAGCCCCCTCACCAGGTCATGACCCGTGGCCAGCACCAGGTCCAACAAGGCGTCTCCCCTGGTGGGACTGTGCACTTCCTGGGTTAGATGGAGGTCCTGCACTCTGGCTAAGAACCGACGTGAGCGATCAGACTTGGCTGACTGCTCTTCCCAGCAGATGTCTGGGAAGTTCAGGTCCCCCATGATGACCACATCCTTAGCCCTCACTGCCTCTGTGAGCTGACCCAAGAATTCCTGGTCGAGATCTTCTCCCTGGTTGGGAGGTCTATAGTAGACTCCCACCGTTAAGTCTCTCTCCCCTGGACTGCCTTTTACTCTAACCCAGAGCACCTCAGAGTGCCCCCCCTCTACCCCCTTGCTGATTAACGAGGAAGTATATTCCTCCTTGATGTAGAGTGCTACTCCTCCACCTTTCCTTCCTATCCTGTCCCTCCTGTATAGCCTATAGCCCTTGACACTCACCACCCAGTCATGCGATGAGTCCCACCACGTTTCTGTGATCCCTACTATGTCGGGGCTGGTGACAGCTAGGAGAAGGGCAAGTTCCTCCTGCTTCTTCCCCATACTTCGAGCATTCGTGTAGAGGCATTTGAGGCCTCCAACGGTTGTGCCCACTGACCCCCTAGTCTCAGCAATGCCCCGTCCCCCATCACTTACCTGTTTCTCCCTTTTGACCATTGGTCTGGGCTCGCTGGCTGTTGCTGGGCCTGGTAGTTCATTGTCTCCTCCGCCCTCATCTTCCCCCTCCCCCGACAAGCCTAGTTTAAAGCCCGCTGAAGGAGGTTCACCAACCTGGAAGAGAACACACGCTTACCTTTAGGGGAAAGGTGGAGCCCATCCCATCCCAGCATGTCTCTCATCACGATGTGCCGGTCATGGCTGAGGAAGCCAAAGCCCGCCTCGAAGCACCATTCCTGTAGCCTCCAGTTGGTCTCCGCTATGCACATCTCGTGGCGTCTGCCTCGACCGCTCACTGGCAGGATGGAAGAGAAGACCGCCTGTGCGCCCATCTCCCTCAGCACGCCTCCCAGAGCATGGTAGTCCTCCATCAGGCGATCAGGGGCTCTCCTGGCCACATCGTTAGTACCCACACGGACAAGGACCATGGGGTAATAATCGGTGGGCTGGATGATGGACTGGAGCATCCCCTTCACATCCTGAATCTTCGCTCCGGGCAGGCAGTAGACCTCACGTGCTGAGGGATCCTGGCGACAGATGGGGCCCTCCGTACCTCTCAGGATGGAGTCACCAATCACGATGACGCGACGCTTCCTCCTCTTAGGCCTCTTGACTCCCGCCACCCGCACAGGACATTGTGTGCGCAAAGTCTCCTCCCTGGTATCTTCCACTGCTCCCTCCTCCTCCAGGGCTGCCAGGGCCTCATATCTGTTCTCCAGATGGACAGGAGGAACTGGTGCCACAACATGGTTAATAGCCCTGCCGCGGGAGACCGTCTGCCACTCAGCAGTGGAGGGCTCATCCCGGGCTGCCCTCTCCTCTGTCGTACCACCCTGCAGAAAAAGAAAATACATATCAATTTCCTCCTCTGCCTCATGGATTCCCCTCAGCCTGCTAACCTCCTCCAGGAGCTCCTGCACCCGTTCCTCCAGGGTCCTAAGGCGGATACCTACAGGACAGGTGCAGGAGTCCCCAGTCCCTGCCCCCCCAGACCTTGCCGGGCAGTTCCCGCAGGCCAGGGGGTTGGAGGATGGCAGCCCCCCCGAGGGCTCCGTCTGGGTGGAGGCCTCGGACAAGCCCCGGGAAGGCCGCGCCCCCCCGGGCAGGGGCCCTGGCAGAACTCCGTGTCGACACCATCGCAGGAGTTGCTGCCCTTACTAGCAGAGCAGGGGTCAGCCTCTGGGCCCCGCCTGCTCACCTGCCGGTGCGAACGCCGCCGCAAACGCCGGCGTGCTCTTACAGACCGCGCCTGTTTGCGCGCTTTGTTCGCGTGGCTCGGGAGCGCGGCTCCCTACCAGCTCGGCTAAGAGGGACCCGGGGGGCTTCCCCTCTGGATCCGGCTCAGCTGCGCCGGCCCCTCAGTCCCTCAGCCCCACTTACCTTAGGGGGATCAGCTGCTGCTGCTCCCTCAGCTGCTCCGCTCGCCGCCGCCACTGCTACTGCTGCGCTCTCCTCCGCTCCGGGTCCAGAAAGGAGCCACACGTGTGGGAAGGACACACGTGCGCCTGTGTCCCTCTTCTCCCCACTGCTCCTGACCTCCAAGTGCCGAAAGCTACGTCAAACCGCCGTTTATAAAAGGAGGCGGTTTGAATTACCCGCCGCTGCCTTACCCACCAATCAGGCGCTCCGGTGTCACCGGAAGTGCCTGTCGATGATCCCGCCCCCTGAGCACCCCCACTGGGGGGATCTGGTGAGACTGGAGCCTGCTCCCCTAGGCTAGTCCCGGGGGGCACTCCCTGGCTTGGGGGACAACCCCCTAGCCCTCACCTGTTTGCGTGCTCTGTTCGCACGGCTCGGGAGCGCGGCTCCCTACCGGCTTGGCTAAGAGGGACCCGGGGGGCTTCCCCTCCGGATCCGGCTCAGCTGCGCCGGCCCCTCAGTCCCTCAGCCCCACACCTTGTGTGGCCTGTTTGCGAGGGTCTGGTTGCGTGGCTCCCGGGGGGGCTGGGCAAAGTAGGAGCCGGGGGTGTGTGACCCTTCTCGGTCCACTTAGCCCCCTCCCAGCTGGCTAGATCCCTCCCTCCACAGGCCCCTGCTTAGCTGCCAGCAAGCTAGGGCTTTTCAGGGGTCCTGGGGTCACTACTGGGGTCCCTGGGCTTACGGGGGTACAGCAGGCTTACACCTGCATGTCTCACACCAGAGCCAGGATGCTAATGAGGCTTATGCCATTGCTGGGCCCTTTTTAAACTGTGCACATGTGCAAAAGGGCCGGCCGGCACCTCAGTGCTTTTGAGGGGTTAAGGGGGGTCCCTCCCTTCCACTGAGGGAAGGAACAGGTGGGTGACTTCCCCCTAACCTGGTATGCATGCTTGCAGGGGGGTCGCGCGGCTCCCTGGGAGGATGGGCCAAGTAGGAGCCGGGGGGGGGGTGTGATTTCCCATGATTAAAATGAAATGCCCCTAATATATTTATATAATACATAAAAAATCCCCCAATTTTTAATTAAAAAGTAAGCCAAAATCTACAATTTATATGATTAAAATGAAACACCACTATATTGTGTGCACACGCGTGCATGAACACACACACACACACATAGTAGTGTTTCATTTTAATAACATAAAATGTGGATTTTGGCTTACTTTTTTAATTAAAAAAATGGGGATTTTTTAATCAGAGAAAACCAGGTTCCGTGGAGATTAGGGTATTCACATGAGAAGCAGGATACCTCCACTGAAAGCCTGCTACATCCAGGTACACAAACCATCTACTCACCCTACCCATAGGCTATAAAAGAGTTTAGCAGAGCAAACTTTCCATCTTTCGTGTTGACACTGGGCCATTGGGCAGTTGAAGAATGAAGACGCTTGGGGAACATATAAAGAGGGAGACTGCTTCTGTAGCCCTATGCTTAGAGCATTCCTCTAGGAGGGTTATAGATTCCAGTTTTTGCTGGTACCATTTGTAATATTTTTGCATTAGACTTTGAAAGAAGCAAAGAAGGGTTCAAATTGACTCAGGCTGAGGAGGGACTAAGTCACCCACATCTTGCATATATACTCTAATCAATAGTTTATTGGTTGAAATATGAGCACCTCTACCTATTTTCATGCAGAAAGTGGTGCCAGAGGAACTTAGACACTAAATCATTCATAGAGGTATGAGATTGTGCAGGCAAAAACTAACTTCATCTGAGCAAGTAAGTTGTTGCCTATGAAAGTCCATGCATCTCTGAACCAGTTAGTCTCTAAGGTGTCATCCTGCCTAACCATATGCCTGATTTAAGACAATATGGCTCTCTACCTATCATTATATAATTCAGAACATATACTGTGCATGTTGAACTACAAATGATTAGGGATGCCTAATGAACAGAGATCCTAGTTTTCTCTGGTAAAAAACATTCCCTGTTTTTTAATTTAAAAAGAGTAACCCAAAATTCACATGTTTTCTGTGATTAAAGTGAAACACCACTAAGGTAGGTAGCTAGATAAATAGATAGATAATGTTATATCATTTTGATCATGGAAGAATGTAGATTTTGGGTTACTTTTTTAATTCAAAAACTGTTTCTTTTTTTTTTTATCAGAGAAAACCAGGATCCCTGCTACTGAGTAGTTTGAGAAGTTCAGGAGTTCAGAAACAACTCTATGACTTTGTGTTTGACATTGTCTGCTTCCTAGCATTTCCAATTGGTCTGAATCAGTCCCCATTTTCTCTATTTAAACTATGATCAGGTTAGATGCCTAACTAGGTCTTTTTGAATTACTGGTCTAGGGTCGGGACTCAAATGTTAAATAGAGCAACACTTGTACTTAAGCACATACTGGCCACATCTATGTGAGACACTATGGTGCTACGGAGACATTGCATCAGCAGGCACTGCTGTTCAATTAGGCTGGAAACAACCCGTGCGCTGCTGGGACTGTGCAGTACTGGCAGGTACTATGCAGTTCTTTAATACTTGCTGAAGCAAATACTAAATGATTGTATAGTACCAACTGTGCCATGGGGCACACATGTAGACATGTCCATAGAAAAGGTTTTCATAAAGTCTCACTGCAACAGTGGGCATTGCCCTGTCCTCTATAAATAATATGTACTTACACATTTTGTAGTTATCAGTAAGTAAATATATATATACTTATACAAAACAATAGTCTCTTTTATATTTCATAGGAATCCTCAAATATTTTCCTTGTATTTTTCCTCTAAAATGTTTAAATCTAATCCCAAATCTTTTCAGCTGCTGCCAGAATCATCTCTCCCATCCATCACTTTGATCCCATTTAGAAACTGTGTTACATATCAAATTCTACTTTATGGTTCCTGCTTAGCAGATCCTACATCCCTCTTTTCTAGTTTCCCCCTATCATTGTTTATGTGCAAATGACTCCAGCATCTGTATCTTTTTATTTGCCTTCTGTTGCTGGGTGGGGGTGGGGATGGGGGTAGCGGGGGTAATCCACTAAAAAATGAGAATGTCAGTTGGCAGTGTCCTGATCTACATATAGAGATAATTAGCCCACTTGAAACAGCTATGGTGCTTCCAGGTCAGAAGGTAACTTTCCTGGAGGAATGTGGCATGTTTCAGGGAGAAAATACCTGGCACAGTAAATCTGCGGTATAGATAGGCCCTTATATCTTTTTTCCAAATTGTACATGGAGAACCAGCTCCTCAGTTTGGTTTGACACATCTTTTTCTGCCTTGTTTTAATTTTTTCTAAGACTTGACTTTTTTAATTGCTGCCACTTTACTGACAAGAAGTGACTGGAAGGAAAGTTCCCTTTTTCTGTAATCTTAATCATCACTTGTGTCACAACAAGAACTTTGGGGCAAGAGTTTTCACCTCAAATGTGCATACAACTCCCTGATGTCACCCAGATGACAAATGTTAAAAGGCTAATACCAAATTGTGCAGTTTTAATCTATTGGCAAATCTGCTTTAGGAAATATGTGTTATTGTAGTAACTTTTGCTGCAATCTCTGTCTTGGAAGTTTTAGGTTATTTTCAAGTTATTTCACTTAGGTCCCCCCCGCCAACCGGGGGTGGGTGGGAGTGGGCGCTTATTTTTTTTTCCCGTGTATTTTTTAAAATAGTGTGTTTCTATGATCATCTGAACTTTGATGTTCCCTTGGGTATGTGTTGTCACCTAATACAGAAACTAATGCTGGGAAAACTGAACTGAACTTTCAGACTCAATCTGGAGCCAAGGCCTCATAAAACTGGTATAATGTAGAATCAAACATTAATTATTAAGAGTATTAGGTGTCAAATATTTCACAAGATGCAATACAAGCAAATACATGATGAAAATTAAACATGCCAAATGTTGTGCCCCCCCAAATATTATCAATATTAAAAACTGAAAATGCAGCCTATGTTCCTCTAAGCTCAGAAGAAATGAAGACATCATCTGTTAAGAAGCTTTCTTGTTGTTAATTGCTTTTGCATACAGTAGCATATAATGAGGAGTGCCTGCCCTGAGTGCCAAGTTAGGAGGGGCGTCCCACACAGTTCATACCTCGGCAGCACTGCTATGCCACTGACTTCAAAATAGTTCCTGGCTGCTGTTACTGTAAGAATATGGAGCAACTCATCTGGGACTCTAGAAGTTTCTTGTATGGGAAGGGCTACTATCCCACCAGTCTCAACCCATGTTCCACCCCCAATCCTGGCTCTCAGAACCTGAGCCTCCCTCTCCATGACCCCCCTCCCTCTGTTCTTGCAACCTGCACATCTCCTGCTCACAGAATGTGTCCTATGGTCTCCCCTTCTCAGAATCCACGTCTTTCCACCTTGCAATCTGTGCCTTCTGCTGCACTTCTCCACTTCATAAATATGTCCCCCCTGCTCTCCTGCATGTTTTGTATAATATGCTAACTTAACCAGTTATAGCACTGCTTGTGTGATTTCTCTCATCTATTCTGACCACTTCTACATACTATACCACAAGTATGAGTAACTTTTTGCAAAGACTGGCAGGGAAGTTCTCTATAGAAATGGCAGATACTAAATTATTGAAGATAAATGTGGGATGTTTATGATAGCAAAAAAGCAAAATATTATCTTGGAATACAAAATACTTTCCTTTCATTTTGGAGCAGCATTGTGTTGCATAAGTATTCAGAGCAAGTAATGGCCATTTGTTAAAATATTTGAATGCTAAGAGCACTAATGCTAAGTTGTCCAAAAGGAAATGTTATTGTCATCACTTTCAATATTGTAGCCTTCCAGATATAATTTATAGTTGTCTTTTTCTATGGAAATAAGAATGTAAGTTAAACAAAATAAATTCCTCAATTTGTTTTCATTCAAAGACTTCAATTTAGTATTAAAGGTAAAATAATATCCTACTTTAAATTTACATAATCTGTATTTAGTTTGCTGGAACTATTCACTATATATATATATTGGTGATGGTGGCTTGGAGTTCATAGAAAAGGTTTATGTGAAATCTCACTGCAAAAATGGGAGTTCTAGAAAACATTTTATAAGGGAGGTGTAACATTTCCCTCAGCAGAGTCTGATGGATAGAGGAATTGGGTTGATATACTTTGTTATAGTTATTTATGCTATCTGGAAGATAAGATCATAAGAAGTGCCATACTGAGTCAGACCAGTCAGTCCATCTAGTCCAGTATTCTGTTTCTGACAGTGGCAGAAGTGGACACTATGGCCATGTCCGAACATGCAGGCATGTGCAGCCTGTGATGCTACAAACTGCACATCCAGAATGTTAAAAGGTGGCCTGCACTACAAATTTTCAGTATGCGGGCAAAATTTGCTACCAGGATTTCCTGATAGTAAAAACACAAACAAACAAAAAGCAAGAAAAAAAGTGGCATGGTACATGCTGCAATAGAAGCTCACACTATCAAACAGGGGCTCAGCCCTCCAGGGAGGCACTTTGGTGGCAAGCCAGAGCTTCTCTACTATTTCATTTGTGCCCTAGGTGCTCTAGCACTCTGGGAACCAGGAGAACAGGGAAAGGGGAGTTTGCCTGAAGCAGGACAATTTGTCCTTCACCAAAGTGCACGTGTGGGGACATGCACTCCCAGCCTCCACACCAGCTACTGCCACTGTGGGCTAAGGGCATGGCTTCGATGTTGGGGTCCATATGCAACCAGACCCCAGCCTCAGGCAAGTAGCACCAAGGCTTCAGTGGCTACCTATCTCACCAAGGATGTGGAGCTACTGGGCTGTGACCCCCTTGGCCTATTGGGCAACCCACAGCCAGATGTGGCAGGATCTGGCCACAGTTGCCTGGGAACACCTGTTCTGTCCACCAACTAGTGTTTCAAGTGAGAGGGTGTTCAGCATTGCTGCATCTCCTTGGATCCTGTTTTGGTAGAGCAGCTGGTGTTCCTGAAGGTGAACCTCCCACTGCTGGGGTTCCACAAGCTCCACCTGCGGATGGACTGAGTGTCACCCTCCTCACCCCATCTGAACCTATTTAATTAAAAAAAAAAAATAATGTCATGGTCTCAGAGCTGGAGGTGGCACTCACTGTATCACCAGCCAGCAGGGGAAGAACATCTGCCTGCTGAGTTCTCATGCCAGGAAGAGCTTGAAAATATGGGCTGGGGTAGGTCCTGGATATGACCTAAAACTGCACCCTGCCAGGGTTGGGAGGCCTGGTGGGATTGCCAGTGTCATGGTGGCCCCCAGGAAATGCCAGAACCACAAACCTCCCTGGCGAAAGCGGGGTAGGAGGTGCCTTATAACTTCTAGCTACCACACACATATACAGTCCTTGCTAGAGAAAGCCCATACCTGTAAGGTCTTTGAGAAGCCTGAGGATTACTGGTTGCAGTGGAGTTGTGAGGCTCCAGGTGAGCTTAGCAGCCTGGGGTGCCGTCAGCAAGGCATGGGCCACAGTGCTATGGGAGGTATGGAGCTATGGAACAGATGCATGTCACCCCTAGACATTGTGGCAGGCCAGTAGGGGGTGCTCCTCTGTTGATCCACCCACCTCACTGTGCCCGACTACCTTCCAGGCTCCAAGTGCCTCCCTGGGGGTGCTGACCCCCTTCTTGGAGCATACCTGCTAGCCAGTGATTCCCCATTATAGTCACTGAATCTCTCCAAACCAATGCCAAATCTTCTAAGGATGATTCAGCCAAATCAATTTGGGACAGTGATCTGAATTTCTGAATCAAATAACTCTTCCAGATCGGCCAAATCTGAATCCAATTGAATATTTCCCTATTCGCACAGATCTATTGTTTTGTTTTAAACAGACCTGCATGCGTGCCTGTTGCTGTGAATAAAGTTTCAAAACAGTCAAGGGGCTGAAGGAATCCAGGGAAACATAATGGAATGTTAAGTCTATTGTGTTTAGGTCTGAGCACTGAATGGTGTTGTGAATGAATGGTGGTGTGAATTAAGCTGGTTGCCTGAGTGCATTAAAAGAATGGAGTTGTGAATTAAGCTGGTTGCCTATGTGAACTGAGCTTGTTGCCGAAGTGCATATCTTACAGAGCATAGTTCCCTCACTCTTTTGTCCCTGAGAATGATTCTTGGAGCTGACAATCATAAAGACAGAAGCCAAAGTTTAAAACAGAGTGAGCACTTTCATTGAACGAGTTCCCCTGTGGGAGCCTGAGATACTATCCATAAAAGGGACTTTCATTCAACTTCATCAAGACAAAGCACTATTCAATCATTCCTCACAGGTGCAAAACATTTAGAAAAAAGTGTAAAGACCATATGCTTGAATATTTCTTACACTTTGTAAGTGCTCGTTAGCCTAACTCCATCTCTGGGAAGGAAAAGCAACTTATTCTACCCACAGCATCTGGGTCTTATGCTCCTTTTGCAAGTCTTCTTTGCCTGTCAATTTTTCCCTTACCTGCCTTGGGCAGCTTTACCTAAGTTCTTTCATATTTTAGACTCTTCCAGGCTTCTTAAAGAATATTACAGATATTTTACCAGTTTGCCAGAATTGTATTTGAACAGTCTATGTAATTTCCTCTCACCTCTTGTACCATACACAACTTTCTCAGCTTTCTACTTATGTTGCAACCCTCTTTTATCAATGGCAAAGCTGTGCACAGATACAGTTATGCACACACTTGTTCCTGTCAGTATTTGTAGGGCTGCACCCCCACCATTGTTGACAGAGCTGAAATGTTCCACCAGGAATAATTCTCCCTCACAGAAGGACTTAAGAGCCCTGAACTTGTAACCTCATGTGTGTGGCTGCGGGTGAAGGGCTCTGAATTGTCACACAGGTGGGGAGCTTCATCCCCACAGGGTACAAAGCTGACACCAACAGCTCCCTGAAGAACATTGCCAATGCAGGGCTCTGCATGTGACCCATGCTCCATACTTTAAAGGCGATAGGGGAGAGCATCTCTTCCACATAGCACTTTAAGGCCAGTGCAGTTTAAAGCCAGTGCCCCCGAAGTCCCCTTCCCACTTCTCACACTGGGAACACTGTGAGAAGTGGGTATGACACTTGTGACAAAGTGCGTGTGAGAAGTGGGTAAGGCACTTGCAACAAAGCCCCTGCCCCTTTCTCACTCTGTGGACTCTGTTCTGGGGGGTGGGCAGTTTGACCTTCCCTATCCTGGTTTCCAGCCCTCATGCTATAAATGCCACCCCCACTGCCCAGGGGCTGATGCAAAGTGTTATCAGTTGTACATCCCAGTGCCTGGGCTTTCCCAGCCTGGGAGCTAAAAAGGGGAGGGGTTTACTCTGTGCCCCTGCTGAAGCAATAGAATCCAACTGAGTCACAGAGTGTCTGGAGTTGGGAGCTGTGGGGTATGTCAGTACATGCTGGGATGCCAGAGGACAGGTGGGTGAAGCATTTATCAGTAAATTAGGTATGCACGTGTTCATTAAACCAATCTAATGCATATCAAGCTAGACTTCTACCTTCTCAGATGAGGTAAAAGTTTCTACTGGACTCACCATGTTTGATCTGGTAGAAACTGTGTAAACCCTTGTACATAAAGCTTTCTACTGGTGGAACTGTGATTCCACCAGTAGAAATGTGGTACTTGCACACACTTCTAGGAAAGAATAAGCAAATCCATGACAATAAAATGGGAGATACCTGGTTGGGTACTGTTTTTGAGAATAATCTGGGGTTTTTACTAGATCAGCTCATATCAAAAATGAAATTTTGGGTTGTATCAGCAGAAATACTAGATGTAAAACATAGGAGGTAACAGGACTGCTCTACTCAGCCTCATCTAGGGTACTGTGTACAGTTCTGGGTGCCACATTTTAAGAAGGATGTGGAGAAGCTGGAAAGGGTCCAAAGCCACAAAAAACGATAAAAAGTTTGAAAGACAAGCCATACATGGAAAGGTTGGGGACAAGGCACACTTAGCCTGCAGAAAAGACTATTAAGGTGATGGGGAGTGGGGGGAGGGGCATGTTAGTAGTCTTAAAATATCTGAAAGGCTGCCATAAAGGAGAGAAAGAAAAAATTAATTTTTCTTCTGCAAAGAGCAGAAAATGAAGCAATAGCTTTATATTTTAGCAAAGTTGGTTTAGATTGGGAAAAAAAACTCCTTCACTTAGTGCAGACAGGTAGGGAATAGAATGCCTGGGGAAGCTGTGAAATATCATTCACTGGACATTTTCAAGAGAGGCTAAATAAGCTAGGTCAAGAATGATTTAAGAGGAGCATTTCTGCATTTGTAGAGAAGGTTGCACCATATGACCCCTGAGGTCTAATCCAATCCACAATTCTAACATGTATTGCATTATATATGTAACCCATTCCCTAGGCACTGTACAGTAGTAATAAAGCTAGTTTCAAATTTAGGAGATGGCACAAACTTTCTAATTTGACTCAAGCACCTATATAAAAATCTGGAAAAATAAAGTTTAGTTGGGAGTCCCCAAGTGAACAAACTCACAATAATTAGTAAGTACAACAGGGGAAAAGGGAGGAGAGAAAAAAACCCTAAAAATCTGTAGCTGAATGACAAACAGTTATAGTCTAACACAGTCACAGTTACAGACACCCGTGGTGTCATACCTAGCACAGCCTGCTAGGAATGGACTCATCCCGAGCTGTGGTTGAGGGGCTAAAAGTGGCAAATGTTGGGCATGACTTTGGGTTGTATCAGCTAAAAGTGACAAATGTTGGGCAGGAAAGACCACCCTAGAGTTCTTGCTAGTCTTCACTGCATGGGTTGTAACTCTGCTTCTGAGACTCTACCACCTATGCCAGCTAAAGTAACAAGTGTTGAATTGGAAGACCTGCCCTGAGTTCATTCCCAGTCCACCACTGGGGTTGTTGTTCCTTCCTTTCCACTTTGGGCTGCTGCTACCCATCACTAAGGATCACTGCTGCTCAGGAGCACTGCTTCTATTCAGGTTGCTTGTGCAACCACACCCTTTTAAACCCTGACCCACCTCAATCAGGGTGGTTAGGGATTTTAGTTCTTCCAGAATTACTAGGTAACAGATTTACACTGTAATCCACTATAAGCATTTGTATCTATTGATACTTTCCTTTTGGGGGTTAAAAATTACAATGCCTTTCAAGGAATAGCATTTACCTAAAGCCTCTCCAACTCTTCACAAACTTCTCTCTACCTTGCACCTGAGGATCACCCAACTGCAGATTTCTACAGAACTCATAGTGGGTTCATCCAGAAGAGCATGCACATGCCTCTTGTCCCATGTTAAACCCCTTTGAGGTGGAGCAACATGCATGTGCAGGAACAAAAAAATGTTCCTTCCACTGCAAGTTTGCAGCCCGGGGAGAAAATTAGACCCCTGGATATACAGGGATCTAAAAAAATTAAACTTTAAAAAAGCAAAGCAGGCAACTGGGTCCTCCGTGGAGATGCTCTAGCTGCCAGAGCATCTCTGTGGTTGGCCTCTAACCCTGGTGCTGAAGCCCTGGCCGGCCATGTGTTTCAGCACCAGGACTCCAGTGCTGGTGAGTAAGGGGTTGGGAGGGTTGGATGACAGGGGAGGGACCATGGGGGGGACCCCCAATGGCCCTGCCCACTCCCCCAGCCCCTCTGACACCTGCCCTGGCCAGCGCATCCCCCTGCCAGCCCCCCTGAGGGCCCTGACCTCTGGCATAGCTGGCCCCTCCCCACACTCCCCTGAGGTTCTGGCCTAGCTCCATCTCCCGCAAGTCCCCCAATCCCTGCCCCCACCCCATAGTAAAAAAAACAACACCCCCAAAACCTGGCACTTATGGGTAGTTGGAGCTGCCATTTGGCTGACTGGGTCACCCCCCGCACACTGCTGGGCAGAGGGACAGCCGCAGAAGCCCCAGCCCAGGCCCTGATGCCCCCCCACTGCCCTGTGCTACCCAAGGGTCTCTGCCAGGAGGTCCTGGAGCCCCCTCACACTTCTAAGGTAAGTAATGGCTTTTTCCCCCTTTTCTTCCTGTTTTTGTTTTTTTTTTGTGATGGTGCCTGGGATTGTGGGGGTAGCCATGGAATCATTGGGGTCCATGTTGGGGGTGATGTTGGGTGGGGAAGCCATTGGGGAGGTCTGGGGGGAGCTGGATGGGACAGCCATTGGGGGGGCTGCAGCAGCTGGTGGGAGATGGGGCCAGGCAGGGCAGTAATCAGGGGGCATGTAGTCCTTGTAAGGGGGATGGTAGCCCCTTCAGGGGTCATTTGGCCCCTACTGAGGGGCAGTATCCCTTGTATGGGGGCCATAGCCTTTGTGTGGGGGCCATAGCCCTGTTGGGGGTCTGTAGCCCTTTTGTGGGAGCCGAACCCATTGTTGGGGGGCTGAATCCCTTGTGTGGGTCTGAACCCCCTATTTGGGTGGGCGTAACCCCTGTGTGGGGGCCTTTGCTCCTGTGGGAGGGCAGCCAAATATATACTTATGAACTCATGAAACATGTATTTAGAGTTCACCTTATCATTATGATAAGAGACTTGCTTTAACACTGTAGATATATCAATAAAACATTGTCCAACTGATCATTGTTTCTGTCTCACTCTCTTTATAGTGGTCTTTTGTTTTACTTGTGGAGGAACATGGATTTGGAGGTATTTTACAGAGTAACTTTGGGATTTTTTTATCAGGGATTTTTCAGTTTTCCAATAGGGAACACCAGAATTCCCTCTAGGGAGACCAGTGGCAGGACCCTGCCTGCTCAGAGCTGGCACCTTGGACCCAGATGGCTGTGGCTGTCCTCCTGGCCAATGGCACCAGACGGACATGCTTTGACAGTTCAAAGGAGGTCACCATACCCGGAACATCTTCCGAGCGATAGCTGCCAAGATGCCTGGGCATGGGGCACACATGGCAGTAGTGCCGCACAGAGGCCAACCCTGCAACTACAGTCCACTGGCAGCTGGCCCAGAGGGGCACATGGCTCTACTGGCTGTGCAGTCCCCATCCGGGTCTGGCAGGTGCACAGCAGGTCACAGCCAGGCAGCAGGCCCCACTGCCAGACTGCTGCAATGGGTAGAGGGTGCAGAGAACTCTCGGGGCTGCTTCAGCAGTCCAGCTGGCACAAGGGATGGTGTCCTCAAGTACCAATTGGCTGGGCCCCAGAAGCTCCTGAGAGCCCTGAGCTACTTGCCAGGGCAGCTTTTTATACTGCTGGGGACAGCACAGGTGCTGGCCCCAGGTTCTAGCTCCCCCCGGAAGCAGAACCAGGAGGAGCCAGGCAGGGTTCCTTTGCCCCAAGTGACACAATTTGCTCCAACTAAAGTGCACATTCGAGCACCTGCATGGAGGCAAAAAGCCCCAACTCAAATTTTCACCATTTTTATTTGAGCTTCTGCAAGCACACATGCTTGCATGTGTTGATACGCCCAGTGAGTGCTGATCTCTTTGTGACTTTTTGGTCCCTTTCCCTTTGTAACATTTTCTGTACCTTTACACTCCACAATTTTGGAAGGAAGGGATTGTAAACACAAAGATCTGATCCACCTGGCCTTTTACCTTTGCACACTTTATGCACAAACAGTAAAAACAGGTACAAGTAGCCCCCAAACATCCAGAAACACATACTAATAAAATCATACTCAAAGGGGAATACAAGAGTTATCATAACCTAACACATAAAACACAAGCAGAGTTGCATATAATATCCCATTTGTCTCACCTATTCTCTCTTCAGACCCCAAAATAAATCCAAACTAGCTTAATACTTTACAGCCACTTAGCTACTTTATTTTTGGGGCAGGGGAAGGTTGCATTTTTTTTGTTGTTGTCTTGAAACAAAATTCTGTCAAAACTTTACAGCGATAAATAAAAAAGTAAGGGTGTACTGATAGAGATTTTCAGGGCCAATACTAATAGCTGATATTTAAAGAGGCATATCGGCTGATACCAATCTGATATCTGATACAGCTGCCATCAGCTGGTAAGTCCCTCATGATGGAAGGAGAGGGAAAGAGCATAGAGGGCAGATCAATGCCCCCTGCAGTAAGGGAGGTGGCAGGGTCAGACACTGTCTAGCAGGGGTGGCAGGGCACAGGACTAAGGCATGGCTTGTGGGGTGGGGGCACCTCCTGCCAATGCTTGCACCCTGGGAGGGTGGTGGCAGTGCTAATATATGTACATTCATAGTGTTTCATGATAAGAATGGGAAAATGTGGATTTGGGGTTACTTTTCTTAATCCAGATATTGTGGATTTTTTTTTTTTTATCAGAGAAAATAAGGATCCCTGTTTATGACACTGACTCAATTTTGAAAGGCTATTTTTTGTTGTCATTGTTAAAAAGGTACATGTGGTATGCTAGTAAATACTATAATATGCTCCCAGTCAGCCACTTATGATACCAGTATTAGCAGTTACTCCAAATTTTGCAGAATGTCATAATATGGTTGTTCCTATTCTTCCTTACATGTTTTAAACAGGAGTGAACAATACATATATATCATTACCACTGGGTATCTGATGAGATTAATGGGCAAGCTCACAGTTTACAGAGCAATTGTTATTAGCTATGTTCATGTTCAATCAGATTACTCTGTATCAGCTACAATGTGTTCATGTTTTCAAGATTATCTTTACAAATATGAAGAGATAGAAATGTTTGTTTGTTAAATGACTACATGGCATCTGAAGCACAACAGCATGGGTCTGTTTTGTTCAAAGAACATCTGTCTTTATATTTTCAAGCATAAGAGGCATTTATACAAGTTCACAGTGTCGGTTAAAAATATTTGCATTTATAGGAATAGGATTGGGAAAATAATTTTGAGAAATTTAGCAAATATTTGATGGGTGTAAATCAAGATTTCAAGATAACTGCAGTTCTTCAATACATGTAAGACCAAAATTATAGGTAAGATTGTTGGTTTAACAAAGATTATATGATACACTCTATCAGACAAGACAATTCAGGCTGTCACAGAGACTAACTGGTTCAGAGAAGTATGAGTAACTGATGACGTAGTGAGCCCATGAAAGATTAAACCTCTAGAAACAGGGAATGACACAAGTAAAGGCTATGTCTGGGTCCTCAGAGATATGTAGGTATCTAAACTCTATTGAGATCAATAGGATTTTTTTAGGTGTCAGTCTTGTCCAGTACCACCTAGAAGGTTTGTGGTGTATATCTACATCCCAGATTAACATCACAGGACTGCTAATCATTTCTTTTTTGGTTGTATATACTATATAAGATGTTTAGACATAAAGGATGCAATTTAGACTTGATCTGATTGAAAAAAAAAATGTATTTTTTACCATATCATTGCTCATGGTGATTTTTATAAGAAAACACTCTAGCATTATATACAATTTTGAAAAAAAAATGAGGGCTAAACTCCTAGTGTGTAACCTTTTGACCAAATCTAATAGATTTAAGCAGCACTAGGATTCCATGATAGGGCCTACTACTCTTCCCCACATGGTAGCCACAACATTTTTTCATGGATATTTATGTTGAAGTTGTGCACCACTGTGACTTCAAAAAAACTGCAGTTCAAAAATATTGGCCATTCCTTCTAATAACAGTTAGCCTCATGAGAAAATGCTGCAGGCTTGAGATACAGGAAAGAAAAGCTAAAATAGACAAATATTTTTCAAGGATGAAATTTTGACTATTAGGACCCAATTCTGCAACATTTGTTCACACAGGCATTTGTTCTATATGCATGTATCCCTGTTGCTTTCAGTGGGAATACTAGGATGAATTAAGGTTACACGGGGGATGCCTACATTATTTTATAAAACTCTGCATACATAATTTCATAGAATTCAAGCATGGAAGAAACAATAGGACTACACAGTCTGACCTAGAACATATCGTATCACAAGCCATTAAACTACACCTTGTATTAGGCCAAACTACATTTTGAGTAAAGCATAGCTTCCAGAAAGGACATTATGTCAACAACAGTACAAGTTAATGCTATTTTAGAGGCTATAAAAGCAATTCAAATATCTTTTTATATTCTTCCTATATATATGATGAGCTAAAATGAGGCTTTGATAATGCTGTAGCATATACAGTAAACATATTACTTAACTAACAGGAAACACTATTATCTACCCAAATATTCATAGAATAGCTATTTTTTTATGTTTCCGTACTACCAGCAGATCCAAGGTAGGGGGAATGAGGGCACTCAGTAGCTTGTAGGACAGGAATGACCAATTGGCAGCAGTTGGGCTGCATGTAATTCACAAAGGGTTAATCTCTGTCCCCCTGGCTGCTACTCCCCTCATCATCCTGCCTGCTGCTGAAGCTAGGGTCTACAGGCTTCCCATCTTTTTTCTCATTTTTACCTCCTGGTAAGGGGGTGAGGCAGGACAAGGTGGCAAAACACAGCTCCACTCAAACTGCAGTGCCAGGTGAGCTCATGGCATGGTGCAGCATGGGAGCTCTGAGCCAATGAGGGGGATCACTGAACCCATTTATGATCAGTATCTCCCACTTCTGTGCAAGATGCAGTGGTCGTGGGGAGCCATCCACCCACATTCATGGTGCAGCCACTGAGAGAACCACTGGTCCAAAGGGTACTGTCGGAGCTTGCAGCCAGGGAAGTGTGTGTGGGGGGATGGACTTTGCTGGTGCAGCACCATATTTTGTGGACCTTACTCCTGCAGCTCCAGGCCCCTAAGGAGTCAGAAGGTCTTGCTGTAGGAGATAAGAAGCTCTAGAACCAGGGATGCACATCTTGCAGCTTGTTGATTCCATTCACATCATTACAACACTTCTACTCAAGCATTTATTCTCTATATAGCTTGGAGGAGAATGCTTGCAGGAAAAAAAAATGTTTTGGTACCTGAATTTAAAATGTGTAAGCCCCATTGTGTATTGAATGGAAATAATATATATTGGGGCTGCACATCTGCTTGTTTTGGCTTTGCTCACTTATGGTTGTACATGTGAAATATTGTCTAAGTAAATAAACCAAGAAACAATTTGCCTAATGGCACAAGTATCCTTAAAACATAATGCAAAGATCCCTGGTAGTGAAGGCAAACAGCTGTTCACATTTGATGTCCAAACTGCTAGCAGCTGCCAGGATGATGCATGAATGGCTGGTTCCTTCTTTTTCAAAATCAAACTGAATGATGCATAAATATACAGGTGCTCTTAAGTATGTAACTTGCAAATCAACACTTAAAACTGTATGTAGAATACCTTTCATATATCATAGACTCATAAAGAAGGGGCACTTAGAACTCATCTAGGTTAACCTCCTTCCCTAAGGCAGAATCGAATTTACCTTAACTGGTTCTGACATATATTTCCATAATTAGCTTTTAAAAAGCTCCAGTGATAGAGTTTTCACCATCTTCCTATATATCCTATTCTAACTCTGAACTTTCCTTACAGTTAGAAAGATTTCTTATTGTTTAACCTAAATCTTGTTGCAATTCAAACCTATTCCTACTTGTCCTACCCCTATGGAGGATAGTTTATACTTATAAAACTATAGTTTATACTTATAAACTATCCTCCATCGGGGTAAGGCAAGTAGGAATGGAGTTGATATATATTAATGGTGTCATTTTAATACTGGAAATATGTGGGTTTTGGGTTTCTTTTTTAAATCTGAAAATTGGGATTTGTTTTTATCAGAGAAAACCAGGATCCCTGGTAATGAGTATTACTTGGGCATGCAGGGGTGAAATCAGGAAGGCAAAAGTGCAATTCGAGTTGCAGGTAGAAAGGGACAGGAAGGGTAACAAGAAGTATTTCTACAAGTTTGTCAGCAACAAGAGAAAGATGAGGGAAAGTGTGGGTCTGTTACCAAATGGGGGAGGCAACCTAGTGACAGAGGATGCAGAAAAAGCTGAAGTACTCACTGCCTTTTTCACCTCAGTCTTCATAAGCAAGATGACTTCCCAGACTACAGTACCTGGCAGTACAGTTTGGGGTGGAGGTGAGCAGCCAACAGTGGCAGAAGAGCAGGTTCTGGGCTATTTAGAAAAGCTGGACATATACAAGGCTGAACAGGATGCACTCAAGGGTGTGGAGGGAGTTGGCTGATGGGATTGCAGAGCCATTGGCCATTATCTTTGAAAATTCATGGCAATCAGGAGAGGTTCCAAATGTTTGAAAAAGGGCAAACACAGTTTCTAACTTTAAAAGAGGGAAGAAGGAGTATCTGGGGAAATGCAAACCAGTCAGCCTCACCTGCTCAATCATGGAGCAGGTCCCCAAGGAATCCATTTTTAAGCACTTGGAAGGGAAGAAGGTGATTAGGAACAGTCACCATGGATTCACCAAGGACAAGTCATGCCTGACAAACCTGATTGCCTTCTATGATTAAATGACTGGCTCTGTAGATGTGGGGAGAACAGTGGACATGGTATACCTTAATTTTAGCAAGACTTTTGACAACATTCTTGCAAGCAAGCTATGGAAGTATGGATTGGATGATTGGACTGTAAGGTGAATACGAAAAGCTGGCTGGATCATCATGCTCAAAGGGTCATGGTCAGAGGGTTGTTGATATCTAGTTGGCAGCCAGAATCAAGTGAAGTGCCACATGGGTCAGTCCTGGGGCTGGTTTTGTTCAGTATCTTCATCAATTACCTGAAAGATGATGGAGTGCACCCTTAGCAAGTTTGCAGATGACACCAAGCTGAGGGGGATAGTAGATATGCTGGAGGGTAGGATGAGGATTCAGAGAGATGTAGACAAATTGAAGAATTTGACCAAAATAAATCTCATGAGCTCATCAATCTCATTAGGAAAAATGCAATGGGATCTAATAATCCCATGCACTACTATAGGCTTGAGGTCAAGTGGCTAAGCAGCATCTCTGCAGAAAAGAACCTGGAGATTGTCAAAGATCAAAGTCTTTGATTTTGGATGCCGATGGCAACAGGTCAGAGGCTAACACAACAAACTCTGTAATTGTAGTCTATCCCTCTGTATTAACAGTGCTGTATGCATACACCCCCATTTGTGCCTCATTTCAAATCACTTAAGTTTCTCATACGAGAGAGAAACTAACCTTGAATTATATATAACTCAATGCCATGATGTCAGAAGAAGATATCGTACCTATAGTAATGAGATTAGCTGACTTTAATGAAATTGTAAAATTAAAATAATGTGCTATGCTTGCCCTCCTGTGACCAAACAGGCTCAGTACCACCCAAGCAAAAAGAAATGCCTGTGCCAGCATGAAACCTGAGCGGACAAAGAAAGCACAATTGCCAGCCTGTTAATTATTCATGCCTGGCGTGTAGTAATTGGCCACCTTGCCGAGTATAACTTTGAAAGAACTTCCGCCCAAAGCGGAGAACACACTCAGAAAGTACAGTTTGTGAAAAGGCCATTCACAAACAACATCTCCCTGCCCCCCAGTTTTTTTCTCTGGCATGCCCCCGTCTTTGCCAGCTTGTCTATCTTTCTTGTTAAGAGCTCTCGGTAGTCTGCAGGCCATGACAGCTTGTGTGAATTGCTCGGAACTTGTAACAAGCAAGTCTCTTACTCACCCTATAAATGCTGGGTAACATGATATCTGCATGCTGTAACTGAACAAATCAACTCTTCTTCCTACGCTGCGACCTTCAATAGCATAAGTAAAATAAAATTTCTGTGTAACCAATACGCTTTAAGTCACCTGACTCCTACTTGCCATTAACACCCACCTGTCCGATCACCGATCCCTTTCACGCCAAGCCGGTTGTGCCAACCAAGGCTCGCAGGTCAAGGGTACACCAGTCTTCGGGCCGCAACAGAGATAACAGTGGACAATAAAATGAATATGAGCCAACAGTGTGTCCTTGTTGCTGACAAGGTTAACAGCATACTGGACTGCAATAGCAGAAGCATTGCTGGCAGTTTGAGGGAAGTGATTCTTTCCCTCTATTTAGCACTGGTGAGGCCACATTTGAAGTACTGTGTCCAGTTTTGGACCCTCTACTACAGAAAGTATGTAGACTAATTAGAGAGATTGAAGTGGAAGGCAAAAAAAAACTGTGAGGGGGCTGGGGAACATGACTTATGAGGGCAAGCTGAAGGAGGGAATTAGGCTTATTTGGTCTGGAGAAGAGAAGACTTGTGGAGGTGGGGAATTTAATAGCAGCCTTCAACTACCTGAAGGGTAGTCCCAAAGTGGATGGATCTAGACTGTTCTCAGTGGTGGCAGATGACAGAACAAGGAACAAGGATGTCCAATTGCAGCAAATTAAGATTAGGTTAGATATTAGGAAAAACCTTCTCATGAGGATGGTAGTAAAACACTGGAACAGGCTGCCCAGAGAGTTGGTAGAATCTTCATCTTTGGAAATTTTTAAGACGCAGGTAGACAAATCCTTGGCTAAAATGATATAGTTGGGGATTGTCCTGCTTTGAGCAGGGCATTGGACTAGATAACCTCCTGAGGTCCTTTCTAACCCTAGTATCTCTTAATAATATTCCTTTAAGAAATTCCCAACACTTCTGAACTTGTTTTTCTTTTGATTTGCCTCCTATGGAATCTGACCTACAGAGACATTATGAAGTTTTATTTTGTTAAATACATTATTTTTATTCCTGTTGTTCTTAGTGTACAAGCTGTACTACTGTATAATAATACTGCAGTTGTGAATTACACCACAAAATTTCTGTTAAGCTACTTATGTTATAATGTTAATTACATCCTAATGTTTCCAGTTCTTTCTCTTTTATTCATTTTTCTTGATTTGACCTTTATAACAATATTTTATATACAAGGAGACTGTTAACCTTTCTCCTTGCAGTCTTCCCTTCCCTTTTCTAAATTAAATAAACCCATTTATTTGTGTTTTCCTGAACAGGGATCAGGATATCCCTCCTACCAGAGGTAGGGACAATCTCGGGGAAAGCTCTGTCAGGCCTTGGGTCAGCGCAGATGTAGTTAGGGATCTTCTGGAAGGGCTGGACATTTTAAAATCTGCAGGTCCAGATGCCCTCCACCCAAGGGTGTTGAGGGAGTTGGCAGGGATCATCATGGAGCCCTTGGCTCGGCTGTATGAGCATTCATGGTCCTCTGGCCAGATGCCAGGGAATTGGAAACTAGCTAATGTGGTCCCCATTTTTAAGAAATGGAGGAAGGAAGAACCAAGTAACTATATGCCCGTAAGCCTCACCTTGGTCCTCAGGAAGATCTTGGAGAAAATCATCAAGGAGCACATCTGTGGGGAGCTGGCAGGGAAGATCATGCTCAGGGGCAACCAGCATGAGTTCATCAAAAGCAGGTCCTGCCTGACCAACCTGATTGCCTTGTAAGACCAGGTAACTAAATCCTTGGAGGATGGTGTCACCATGGACGTAGTCTTTCTAGAATTTAAGAAGGCCTTTAACACTGTCTCTCACCCTGTTCTCATTAATAAATTAAGCGACTGTGGCATTGATGCCTACACAGTTGGATGGGTAAAAAAATGTCTGATGGGGCACACCCAGAGAGTAGTGGTGGACGGGTTGTACTCAGCTTGGAGAGATGTAAGCAGTGGGGTCCCCCAGGGCTCAGTCCTTGGTGCCGCACTGTTTAACATCTTCATCAGTGACTTGGATGAAGGAATTAAAGCACATTGTCCAAGTTTGCTGATGACACTAAGATGTGGGGCGAGGTGGGCACACTTGAAGGGAGAGAGAGGCTCCAACTAGATTTAGACAAACTACAAAAGTGAGCAGACGAGACTAGGATGGGGTTCAATGTAGATAAATGCAGGGCGCTGCACCTTGGGAGAAGGAATCCACAGCATACATACAGGCTGGGGAGTTCCCATCTTGAAAGCACAGAGGCGGAACGGGATCTTGGAGTCATTATTGACTCCAAGATGAACATGAGCTGCCAATGCCAGACCACAGCCAGCAAGGCCAGCCATACCTTGTCATGCATCCAAAGATACATCTCAAGCTGGTCCAGAGAGGTGATACTCCCCCGACGTTGGTCAGGTGGCAATTGGAGTACTGTGTCCAGTACTGGGCGAGACTGGAGAGAGTTCAGAGGAGGGCCACCCATTTGGTGAGAGGGCAGCAGGAAAAGCCCTATGAATAGAGACTGAGGGACCTGAACCTATTTATCCTCAGCAAGAGGAGGCTGAGGGGGGACCTGGTGGCTGCCTACAAACTCATTAGGGGAGATCATCAGCAAATAGGAAGAGCCCTATTCTCCCCAGCACCACCTGGGGTGATGAGGAACAATGGCAATAAGATGATAGAGAATAGGTGTACGTTAGAGATCAGGAGGCAATATTTTATACTCAGGGTGGCCAGAATCTGGAACCAGCTTCCTAGGAAAATGGTCCTTGCCCCTACCTTGGGCAAATTCAAGAGGAAGTTAGAAGATCACCTGTCTGGGGTCCTGTGAACCCAGCATTCATTCCTGTCTGTGGCAGGGTGTCAGGCTAGATGATCTGTTCAGGTCCCTCCTGACCCTAGCTACTATGGAACTACTATGAAACTATGAATTTGACGCTATATCTTTCTGTGATTGTTGTTCCCTATTTGTACTCTTTCCGGATTGCCTACAATTGGTTTAAATATGCGATGCTGAAAATAGGAAGTAGGTAAGGTTTTAACAGTATCAAGTAGAAAGAAATAATTACTACTCCTGTTTTACATCTGATATACCTAAGAGTAGAATTTGCTTTTTTTTTCTTGTAACATTGTTTTGCATTATAACAATAATATATGATCAGACTATATGACCAAGGTGCTTAGGGTTATGTGCACAGTAGTGGGTCCAAGTGACTTTCTAGAGAATTGGAAAGCCATATATATGACTGAGTCTGGTGTCTGGCATCTGTAATACAATATAATGTCATCTGAGGTGTTTGCATCTTCCACTTTCATGAGCGGGGATCCTGGTTTTCTCTGATAAAAAAAAAATCCCCATTTTTCACATTAAATGAAGTAACCCAAAATCCACATTTTTCCATGATTAAAATGAAACACCGCTATCTATCTATCTATCTATCTATCTATCTATCTATCTATCAAGTTGTGTTTCTAGATAGATATATCTATCTATCTAGTGGTGTTTCATTTTAATCACAGAAAAATGTGAATTTTACATATATATATTCACTGATTTATTTATTTATTTAAATATAAATACATATCTCTATATCTACATCTATACCTAAATAGATGGATAGATAGATAGATAGATCTAGATCTATCTATCTATATAGTGGTGTTTCATTTTAATCATGTAAAAATGTGAATTTTGGGTTACTTTTTTAATCTGAAAATTGGAGATTTTTTTAAATCATAGAAAACCAGGATCCCTTTTCATGACAGGAGCTGTAGAACCATTGATACAATTACTTGCAAGAGTTTCACCTCCCGTCCTGCAACAGTTTCATGGACAGCAGTCATGCCAACTCCAGAAATATCTAATATCAGGCAGTAGCTAATCTGACCCTCTTATAATGTCATAGTTCTGAGATACAAGGGGCATGGTCTGAGTTAAAGTTTTAAGGAGCACTTTTAGGGAATCTCATATATTAATGGCATGAGGACATCCACTCATGAGCTTGCTTCTTGATTCCTGCCTACTGATGGCTCATACATCTCTAGTTTTTTTCTTTCTGAAAATCCCATTGTAAGACACTACCAAACCACAGCAGGTGTAAGTATTCCCCAGTTGATGAAGGTAGACTTTGTTTTCCTTTCTCTTTTCTATCTTTATATCCCCATACCCATAACTCTCTCTTACTGTTTTATTCAAGAATGAACTTGGCTTCATGACTAGACTGAGATGACCACCCATCCCTAATTGGGCAGGACAGTCCTGAAATGGGAACCTCAAGTCCATGTCCCAGGCAGCATGACTCTGGGAATTTGGTCCAGAGTCATAGTGTTGTGCAGGGATCTAGGTTTGGGAAGCACCAGGTTTCCCCTTACAGACTGCTTGGGGCTGCCAGGAGTTGGACGCAGAGTGCACTACGTGCATGTGCACACCCACAGACATGTAGATGGCAGGGAATACAGCCAGGTAGCATGAAAAGCAGCTCTCTTCAGATAAAGCTATGGGGGAAAGGGGCATAGGGACACCAGAGGAGGCAGACCAAGGCCCCCCACAGCGAAGGAGGGAGTGGGGCAGGGGCTGGAGTTAGGGGCGCTACTCAACCAGGGCAGTGCATAGGGTCCAGGGCCAAGTCAGGGAATAGGATGGAGTAATGGGTGGCTTATCCAGGGGGTGGGGTGGCATGGGGGGCATGCACTACCCCAGATCTGTGCTTAGGGTGGGGAGGATGTGGGCTGCCCACTACAGCCTTGGGTCTCCATGCCCTGCTGCCCTCCCACTGGGAGCCCTGCACTGATTACACCACCATGGCAAGGAGACCTCTGCCTGCACATGGAGGTGATGACAGCATGGGGTTGTCCCCCTTCCCCCCATTGCTGCCAGGCAGGCAAGGGGATCATGGCCAGCACAGAGCTCAGGGGGGAAAGGCAGCAGGGCAGAGCCTTGAGCCCACAGCAGACAGCCTGCATCTGCCCCTGCTCAACTTGGCTCTGCTTCTGCCACGCTCCCAGTTAAACGGGGGGAGGGAAGGAAGAGGTAATCATGTGTCTGATTTTTCTATGGCTGCTGCTCTGCGGCACTCAGGAGTTGGGAGGTTTGCAGTCAGCCACCTGCCTGCTGTAGCTTTTGGGGTTCAAGCTACTGGCATCCAGGTGCTTTCAGAGGTGGTTGCTTTCCAACCAGACTTCTGGAGCTCAGGTGCAATGCAGAAAGAAAGACTTGAATTCATGTTCAGTGGTGATAATTCAGATAGGTTTATTGCCTTTGAGGAAAGTCAACAGTGGGTCTGCATAGCAATCAGCCTGTCTCAGCAAAACTGCTCAGACAATGGTAAGTGATGCATTCTGTGTACAGACACCCCCTTAGTCACTACGAAACGGCAAGGCTCATCACCCCTGTAGCCTCTTCTCCTAAAATATGTTTCCCACTAACCATTATTTTTCTGCCATTTTAATTTTCTTCATGAATAAATTCCAGGGAATTAAATTGAATTTAGGGTTTCATTTTTTACAGTACTGTCAAGGCCAGAGCTCAAATTTAGATCTCTAACTACTGTGACACTAAGTTTGTCTTTGGTATGACTTTGGAATAGCTATCTAGAAATTACCCTTTATTTCTTCTTAATAGGGATATACTTTATAATGTGTTACTTCTGAATCTTATAGCATATAGTATATTGAATAGTCTTTTAACTATAAAGAATTGCTTCCACAAACAATGTACCACAGAGATATATAATGGGCACAGAAGTTCACTGGTGTGGAATGGGCGTGATTGCCATATTTGTGTATCTTAAAAATCTGCCACTGTTATCTATAAGAAATATCTATTTTACCCCATAAAGATGACAACTGTCCAATTAGGAAGCACCCAAAACACAGACAAGAGACTTGATTTCTATATTCTGTCTCTGTCATAGTATTGCAGACTTTGACATGACAGAATCAGCTTGGTAAGTATGTTGCCTACCACCAGAACAACTATATTCCTAAAACAGCATACGTGATATCATTATAGAGAAAGTATGTGTGTGACCTCAGGAGATAATCCAATCCAAACCCTTTCTCAAGCAGGGGCTCCAAATCATCCCATATTTCATTATGGTGATTCCACAATATTTATAGGTAATGTGTTCCAGTATTTAACTTTCTTTAGTTAAAAAGGGTTGTTATGAGATGCTGGGGGTTTGGAGGGTTCCCAACTAGTCTTCTGCCTGCTGTTGCTCTTGTTCAGACAGCTTGGGTCAGGGTATTCTCAGAGACCTGCAACTAACCTCCTAGAGTTCAGTGTGAGGCAGAAAGAACAGCTCAAATTTATAGTCATTGGTCAGGGCCATCCCTGTGGGGGGTGGCAAATCAAGGTGATCGCCCTGGACCCCAAGCTTTGCGGGGGCCCATGGAGCTGAGAAGAGAAGCCCTGGTGACTGCACTGCTTGCTTCAAGTCATAGAATCACAGAATCATAAAGGTAGGGTTGGAAGGGACCTTCTAGATCTTCAAGTCTGACCCCCTGCCTGGGCAGGATAAAAACTGGGCTTAAATGACTCCAGCCAGGTAGGCATCAAGACTCTTCTCAAAGACCCCCAGGGTAGGAGCCAGCAACACTTTCCTTGGAAGTTGGTTCCAGATCCTAGCTGCCCTAACTGTGAAGTAGTTCTTACAGATGTCTAATCTAAACCTACTCCCCAACAACTTATGGCCATTATTCCTTGTTATGCCAGGGGGTGCTAGGGGAAACAAGGTCTCTCCCAAACCCTTCTGGTCCCTGCTAGTGAGTTTATAGAAAGTCACCAAGTCCCCCCTCAACCTTCTCTTGTAAAAGCTGAACAGGTTCAGGTGCGGCAGTCTCTCATTGTAGGGTCTGCCCTGTTGTCCCTAGATCATATGTGTGGCCCTCCTCTGGACCCTCCCAAAGTTGTCCACATCCCTCCTGAAGTGGGGTGCACAGAACTAGATGCAGTACTCCAGCTGTGTCCTCTGACCAGTGTCACGTAGAGGGGGAGGATCACCTCCTTGGCCCTACTTGAGATGCACCTGTGGATACACAACAAGGTGCGGTTAGCCCTGCCAACTGTGACCTCGCATTGTCGGCCCAACAATGGAGTCAACAATGACTCCAAGATCCCTTTGTGCCTCCATGCTCTCAAGAAGGGAGTTTCCCATCTTACAAGTGTGCTGCTGGTTACTACTGCCCAAGTGCAGTACCTTGTATTGAAGCAAATCCTGTTTTTATTAGCCCACCCCTGTAACCTATCCAGGTCTTTCTGCGGTCTTTCCTTCCCTACTAGCTTGCTCACCTCACCCCAAATTTTGGTATCATCAGCAAATTTAAACAGGTTGCTTTTCACTCCATCATCCAAATCACTGATAAAGAGATTGAACAGCATGGGCCCAAGGACTGAGCCCTGGGGGACTCTGCTGCCCACTTCCCCCCAGGTTGAATATGACCCGTCCACAACCAACCTCTGAGTACGACCCTTCAGCCAATCTGCAATCCATCTGTTGGTGTAAGCATTAATGCCACAGTCACCTAGTTTTTTAATGAAGATGGGGTGGGAGATGGTGTCAAAGGCCTTGCTGAAGTCCAGAAAGACTACATGCATGATGACAGCTGTATCCAGTGCTTTTGTGACCTGATCATATAAGGCAATCTGGTTGGTCTCACATGAACTGCCCCTAATGAAACCATGCTGTCTGCCCTTGAGCATCATCCCCGAAGCCGGCCCACCGCAGATGTGCTCCTTGATGATCTTCTTAAAGACTTTCCTTAGGATTGAGGTAAGACTGACGGGCCTATAGTTGCCCAGGTCCTCCCTCCTCCATTTTTTAAAGATGGGGACCATCTTGGCTATCTTCTAAACATCTGGCACCTGGCCCGAGCACCACAAGCATTCGTAAAGCCGTGCCAAAGGCCCTGCAATAACCCCTGCTAGCTCCCTCAACACCCTGGGGTGGAGAGCATCTAGACCTGCTGATTTAAACATGTCCAGCCCCTCCAGAAGATTTCTAACCCAGTCCTCCCCAACCTGAGGTCTGGGGGCATTCCCCTCGAGTTTGTCTTGTATCACGGTCGAGAAGTCCTGGTCTCTGCCCAAGAAAACGGAGGTGAAAAATTGGTTAAAGAGGTCTGCTTTCTCCTCTGGCACAACCACCAGATTGCCCAGAGAATCTTGCAGGGGCCCCACATTTCCCAGTGCCTTCTTCATCCTCCCTATATATTTGAAAAATAACTTTTTATTATCTTTGATCTTGGATGCTAGTCCTCACTCTGTCTGCCTTAGCTTTCCTGACAGGCCTGAGCAGAGGAGGTATACACCTCTTTGGAGATAGCACCCTCCTTCCACTAGTTGTATGCTGCCTTTTTGGCAATCAGGCATTCCCAGACACCCTTGGTGAGCCAGGGGGCGCTCTTTTCTGGCACTCCTGCCCCCCTTGCTTCTTGTTGGGATGGTCACCCCTTGGGCACGGAGTATCATCTCCTTAAGGAACAACCACTCATCTTGGGCACTGAGTTCCCCTGCTCTCCCAATAATCTCCTCAACTCATTGAAGTTGGCCCTCTTGAAGTCTAGGGCTACTGCCTTGCTGCAGGCCCTTAACACCCTGTGCTGGATGGTGAATTCCAGCATGCGATAATCACTATCACACAGGTGGTCAAGAACCTGGAGGCCTCTTACCAGGTCATTGCCTGGGGCCAGGACCAGGTGCAACAGGGCATTTCCTCTGGTGGAACTGTGAACCTCCTGAGGTGTACAGTGGAGGTCCTGTATCTCAGCCAGAAACCTGCTGGAACGGTCTGATCTGGTTGACTGTTCCTCCCAGTAGATGTCCGGGTATTTTAAATCACCCATGACAACTAAATCCCTTGCCTTAAGTGCCTCTGCAAGCTGGCCCAAAAATTCCCAGTCCAGCTCCTTCCCTTTGGTTGGGGGGTCTGTAGTAGACCCCCACCATTACATCCCCTCCCCACGGCCCCCTTGTATCTTGACCCAAAGCACTTCAGCTTGCCCCTCCTCTGACCCCATTCTGCTGGCAGAGGATGTGTATTGCTCCTTGACATAGAGTGCCACACCCCCACCTTTCTTTCCTTCTCTATCCCACCTGTAAAGCCTACAACCCTTAAAGCTAACTGCACAGTTGTGGGATGAATCCCAACACGTTTCTGTAAGTCCAGCTGCACACTACCCCCTCCTCCTGCTGCCATTGCTTCTGATGGTAGCAGCAGCTTCTTTGAGTCCAGGAAAGGTGGGATCAGAGTGGGGGTGGGCCCCCACATGTACTGATTTGCCCTGGACCCTACACCTTGCTCGGGTCAGCTGTGTCAGTGGTGAAAGCTCACAGAGGTTTATTGTTTTTTTAAGACAGTGGCTAGCACGTCTGCATAACAATCACTTCATCTCAGCAAAACTGCCCAGACAATGGTAAGCAACACATTGCAGGAAGCAAACCAGGAAACCCAAGGCTGCAACTGAACTCCAACTAGCTTCAAGCATCAAGGACAACAAAAAGTCCTTTTTCAGGTATGTGGGGAGCCAGAGGAAAAGCAAGGGCAATGTTGGACCCCTGCTAAACCAGATGGGGCAACTGACAACTGACGCCCAGGAAAAAGCCAACTTATTAAATAGGTACTTTGCATCAGTCTTTCATCAGTCCCATGGGACACCCATGCCTGCTATAGGACAGGGAGATCCGGGTGATGGGGATCCCCTACCCTCCATAAATGCTGACCTCGTGAAGGAACACCTTGAGAAGCTGGATACCTTCAAGTCAGCCGGCCCTGACAATCTGCACCCCAGGGTACTCAAGGAGCTGGCGAGCGTCATAGCCCAGCCCCTGGCACAGATCTTTGAAAACTCCTGGTGCTCTGGTGTAGTGCCCGAAGACTGGATGAAGGCCAATGTGGTGCCGATCTTCAAGAAAGGGAGGAGAATGGATCCAGCTAACTACAGGCCCATTAGCCTGACTTCTATCCTGGGGAAGATCTTTAAAAAGTTTATTAAGGAGGCCATCCTTGATGGACTGCCCCAGGCTAACATTCTAAGGGATAGCCAGCATGGGTTTGTTGCGGGTAGGTCTTGTTTGACCAATCTCAATTCCTTCTATGACCAGGTGACCTATCACCTGGACAAGGGAGAAGAGGTTGATGTCATATATCTTGACTTCAAAAAAGCCTTTGATCTGGTATCCCATGATCACCTCTTGGCCAAACTGGCCAGTTGTGGCCTTGGCTCCACCACGACCCGCTGGCTGGGAAACTGGCTTCGTGGTCGGACCCAGAGGGTTGTAATTGATGGCAGTCACTCCTCATGGTGCCCTGTGACCAGTGGGGTCCCTCAGGGCTCTGTCCTGGGACCCATCCTGTTCAACATCTTCAGTAATGATGTGGACATTGGAGTCAGGAGTGGACTGGCCAAGTTTGCCGATGACACCAAACTTTGGGGCAAAGCATCCACGCCAGAAGATAGGCGGGTGATCTAGGCTGACCTAGACAAGCTCAGCAAATGGGCGGATGAGAACCTGATGGTGTTTAACACCAAAAAATGCAAGGTTCTCCACCTTGGGAGGATAACCTGCAGCATCCTTATAGGCTTGGCAGTGCTACATTGGATAGCACTACAGAAGAAAAAGACTTGGGGGTCATCATTGACCACAAGATGAACATGAGCCTCCAATGCGATGCTGCGGCTAGTAAAGCGACCAAAATGCTGGCTTGCATCCATAGATGCTTCTTGAGCAAATCCCGGGACATCATTCTCCCCTTGTACTCGGCCTTGGTGAGGCTGCAGCTGGAGTACTGCGTCCAGTTTTGGGCTCCACAATTCAAAAAGGATGTGGAGAAGCTTGAGAGAGTCCAGAGGAGAGCCATGCGCATGATCAGAGGTCAGGAAAACAGATCTTATGATGATAGGCTGAGAGACATGGGACTCTTTAGCCTGGAAAAGCGTAGGCTCAGGGGTGATCTGATGGCCACCTATAAGTGTATCGGGGTGACCACCAGGATCTGGGGGAACGTTTGTTCACCAGAGCGCCCCAAGGGATGACGATGTCGAATGGTCACAAACTCCTGCAAGACCGTTTCAGGCTGGACATAAGGAAGAATTTCTTTACTGTCCGAGCCCCCAAGGTCTGGAACAGTCTGCCAGCGGAGGTGGTTCAAGCACCTACATTGAACACCTTCAAGAGTAAATTGGATGCTTATCTTTCTGGGATCCTATGACCCCAGCTGACTTCCTGCCCTTTGGGCAGGGGGCTGGACTCGATGATCTCCCGAGGTCCCTTCCATCCCTAATGTCTATGAAAATTCTGTGAAATTCTATATAGCCAGATGCCTCCTACATTGCAATAAAAGGGGAGCCCCTATAATTATAGCTTATTTGTGCCAAATCTTAGCGCTTTCTCCATCAAGATATCCCTCTTTGCTTGTCCCATGGCCCAGTTCAGAAACCTGCAGCCCATTTTTCGCTAAAAGCATCAGCTCCTTTCTAAGTTTAGGCATCTAAAATTGACTTTCTCCTGAGTTTGGCCTTTTCTAACTCACTCCCTTATTGTATTTGAGTATCTTCTGCCCACTGGGTACAGTTTGCCTCTTGTTAGCTCTACTTTAGAAAATTATAACTTTTCACTCCCCAACTTGAACAGCTATTTTTTCCCCCCGAATTAGTATTTTTCCTATTGCATGCTGTATCAGGCCATCCAGTTGTCAGTGAAACATTTTACTCGTAAGGTCCTTTGTGATGTCTTAGCTTAAGTAGAATTTAGCAGAATTACAACCTAGCATAGCTGAAGCTCCTACAGAAAATTATTCCTCAAAGGTAACCTAAATCTCTCTTCCTTCAATTTAAAGCCATATCTTCTTTTTTTGTAGCCTTTAGATACAGAAAAGAATGCACTTTATACCCTTTTTTGGATTTTAAAACTGTTACTATATCTTCCTTCAGTCTTGCCATCTCCACAAAACAACCCCAGGTGTTCCAGTCTTTTCCAGAGTTAAAATCATTTTTTGATTCTCTAGTTCTCTGGCTCCAGTATCCCTGTGTCAGCCTTAAAGTGTGGTATCTGAAACTTTCTTCTCCAAAAGAAGCCACATTAGTGCTGAATTGACTGGAAGAAATACTTCCTTTGACTTGCATACAATGGGCCTGGTAATACACCCCTGTGTTCTATTCACTTCACTGGATTCATTGTTTTGATACAATATTGCACCTATTCACTCATAGAATCATAGAAGCACAGAAAATTAGGGTTAGAAGGGACCTGAGGAGGTCATCTATTCCAACCCCTACTTATAGCAGGACCATGCCCAGTTGTATCATTCCAGCCAGAGATTTGTTGAGCTGGGCCTTAAAAACCTCCAATGATGGAAATTCCACCACTTCTCTAGGCAACCCATTCCAGTGAGATTGTGTTTTCCTAATATCCAGCCTAAACTTCCCTTGCTGTAACTTGAGATCATTGTTTCTTGTTCTGTCATCTGCCACCACTGAAAACAATCTAGCTTTATCCTCTTGGGAGCCACCCCTCATATAGTTAAACATTGCTATCAAATCCCACCTCAGTCTTCTCTTTTGCAGACTAAATAAGTCCAGTTCCTTCAGCACCTCCTCTTAAGTCATGTGCCCCAGACACCTAAATATTTTTGTTGTCCTCTGCTGGACTCTTCCATTTTTCCACATCCTTTCTGTTAGGCGGAAGGGGGAAAAACTGGACATAGTTCTCCATGTGTGGCCTCACCAGTGTCAAATAGAAGGGACAAATTATTTACCTCAATCTGCTCAGAACATTCCTACCAATGCAGCCCAGTATGCTGTTAGCCTTCTTCACAACAAGGGCATACTGTTTGCTCATATTCAGTTTATTTTCCACTATAACCCTCAGGTCCTTTTCTGCAGAGCTGCTACTTAGCAAGCCCATGCCAATAGCATTGTATGGAATTATCACATCCCATTGTACTGGCCCTTATTGAACCTCATGAGATTTATTTTGGCCCAATCTTCCAATTTCTCTGGCACTGAATCCTAGCCCTACCCTCCAGTAGTATACCAGTAACAACAAAATGATGTTACAAGAAAAAAACAAAAACAAATTCAAGTATATCTACTACTCTCTTCAGCTTGCTGTTATCCACAAATTTGATGAGGGTATAACATCCCTTCCAGGGTGCCATCCCTTCTAAATTGTTAATTGTACAAATAAATATACTATTAGTAGGTAGTAATACTGGTAACATACCAGTAGTAGGTATATTTTATACTCGCCTCAGCTTGGTGTTATCCATGAACTTGGTGAGGGTGAAGCCCTGCTGGGTGTGCCATCCCTTCCAGATTGTTAATGAAGATATTGAACAAAACCAGCCCCAATACCAACCCCTGGGACACTCCACTTGATACTGGCTACCACCCAGACCTCGAGCTATTGATCACTACCTGTTGAGCTGGACAATCCAGCCAGCTTTCTATCCACCTTACAGTCCATTTGTCCAACCCATACTTCCTCACCTTGCTTACAAGAATGCTCTGGAAGACTGTATTGAAAGCCTTTCTAAAGTCAAGGTATATAATGTCTACTGCTTTCCCCCTGTCCACAGAGCCACTTATGTCATCATAGAAGGCAATCAGGTTGGTCAGGCATGACTCTCCCTTGGTAAGTCTATTCTTACTGTTCCTGATCATTTTTTTATCCAGGTGCTTAGAATGGATACCTTGAGAACCTGCTCCATGATTTTTCCAGGGATAAGGGTAAAGCTGACTGTTCTATATTTCCCTGGATCCTCCTTCTGCCCTTTCTTAAAGATGGGCACTATATTCATCCAGATTTCCTATAATTAGGTATAACTTTTGGAGCTTTTTTTTTTACAGTACTTGCAGCCTATCCAGTCAATCCACATTTACTGTTTGTGCATTTGATTGCTATCTGCTAAGTGCTGAACTTGGCACTTGTCATTCCTGAATCTCATCTTGCTTAGTTAGACAATATTTCAAATTTATCAAGGTAGCTTTGAATTCTAATATTGTTCTCCAAAGTGTGTGCTATCCCACATAGTTTGGTATTACATTAGGGTTTACTAAGCACATACTCAGTTTCATCTTTCAAGTTAATATTGAAATAATAAATGGGACAAGAAATGGTCGCTGGGGAACCCCACTTGATATTTTCTTCCATCAGGGTAATGTGGTGATTATTTCTTCGACAGTATTATTCAATCAGTTTACAATTGCATTATAGTAGCTCCATCTAGACCATATTTCCTTAGCTTATTTATTAAAAGGTGTTAGGAGAAATGCCAAAAACCTTATTAAGAGGGGAAATGGATAAGGACTGGGGTAAGTCAGAGGCTTGACTAAGGTTTTTGCTTCAGGAGCACATAACACAATAACAGATGCACTGCTTGCTGTCTGAAATCATACCTGGATATGATAAATGATGAAACACATAGAGCTGGTCTTGAAACTAATTTGGTATCTCAGGTCTCAGGGGCCCCTAAAGCCTATAATGACAACCTCACTATTGTGTCTACAATATGTCATGAAGATTTTATTGTATTTGCTTTTCTGATATGGCTTGTGTGGTCTTATTGAAAAGCCCATATTATGGTATATCGATTCATGTCATTTTTATCATTGGTTTATGTTATCATCTACAATTCTTGACAATGCCTAAGAAGTATTTAGATGAAATTTAAACACCTAAGTCAACAACAGTAATCCAAACCAACTCTAATATAGCAACAAAACACCTATCTAGACTTATTATTTTCAGTCCGAAATGGAACTGAATATTTCTAGGCACATATTTCTAGCATATTCAGTAGCAGTCCAGATTGGTCATTTAGAAGTGTAAGTCCTACTTTGATTCCACTGAGATCTAATTCAGTTCAATAAGGTATCTAAAGTTCTCTTAAGTCCCTGATTCCTCAGGCATCCATGGAGCAGTCCTAGTAGCTGATTCTAGGTACATCTATTAGCTATCTATTCATCACCAGGGATCCTGGTTTTCTTTGATTAACCGCCCCCCTTCAATTTTCAGATATAAAAAAGTAATGGAAAATCCACATTTTTCTGTGATTAAAATGACACATTATTAATATATATATATATATGTATATAGTGTTGTTTCATTTTAATCATGAGAAAATGTGGATTTTGTGTTACTTTTTTGTATTCAAAAACTGCATTTTTTTATCAGAAAAAAAACAGGATTCCTCCTGATCACCAGGTTCTACACTAGCTTGATTGAAGAGAGGAGGAGAAGTATTGACTGTGTTATGTTAAATGCATAAAGACTTTTGGGAATCAGGACCAAAACCAAGGCTCCCTCAAGGAGTGTGCCCCCATCATTGTACTATAGAGTCATACTGTCACATGCTGTCTTGCAGTTCACTCTTTACTGTCCACTAACTCATCTTTGGGGTGGGAGTGAGCGGGACAAGGATTTTTCAAGGCAATCAGGCCTGGTAGCTCACACTAGGGTCAGAGTCAGGTGCTTATTAGAGCAGACACAGTCAAGGTCAAATACATTTTTCAGTCCAAGTTTCAGGGTGACCTGAACTTTCCAGACATCTGCTGGGAAGAGCAGTCATCCTGGTCTGACCACTCATGTAGGTTCCTATGTGAGATACAGGACCTCCATCTAACCCAAGAGGTGCACAGCCCCACCAGGGGACAAGCCTTGTAGGATCTGGTCCTGGCCACGGGTGACAACTTGGTGAGGTGTCTGTGGGTGCTCGACCACCTGGGTGACCATGATCATTGCCTGCTGGAATTCACCATCCAGCACAAGGTGGAAAAGGCCTTCAACAAGGCAGCATCCCTGGACTTCAGGAGGGTGGATTTCAATGAGGTAAGGAGACTAGTTGGGGAGGCACTGAGGTCCTGGAGGGGTGGGGAGGGGTGTCCAAGAAGAGCAGTCAATCCTTAAGAAGATGATGCTCCAAGCCCAAAGGGAGGTAATCCCAACATGGATCAAAGGGGGCAAGAGAGCGCAATAGCACCTGTAGCTCACCAAAACCATACAGGAATGTCTCCTAGCTAAAAAGGAGGCATACACCCAATGGAAGGGAGGAGCCAGGGAGGACTATACCTTGGTCACTCAGGGCTGTAGGGGAGCAGTCAGGAAGGCCAAGGTGGAGATGGAACTGGGACTAGCTACCCAGATCAAGGACAACAAGTTCTTTTTTAAATACATAGGGGGTAAAAAGAAGGTACTGGGTAATGCGGGGCCTCTGCAGGACACACTAGGAAATCTGGTCATTGCACCAAAGGTCATCACAAAGCTAAACTTCTTGACAATTTTTTTGCCTCCATTTTTCCAAGCAGTGACCGGGTCACCCCCCACTGGGACCCCAGTAGGACCCAGGGGAGGCACACCCAGACCTAGGGTCAGTGAGGACCTAGTCAGGGAACTTCTGGAGGGACTGGAAATATTTAAATCAGTAGGTCCTGATGATCTACACCCCAGAGTGCAGAAGGAATTAGCAGAGGTCATTGCGGGACCCCTGGCATGGCTTTACAAGCACTCATGGTGCTCTGGTGTGGTGCCAGAGGACTGGAAAAGGGCCAATGTGGTTACAATTTTCAAAAAAGGGAGGACTATAGGCCAGTCAGTCTTACCTCAATCCTGGGTAAGCTTTTTGAGAGAATTATCCTGGCACATGTTCGTTAGGGGCCAGCCAGGGAGATTATGCTTAGGGGCAACCAACATGGGTTCATTAGAAGCAGGTCCTGTCATACCAACCTGGTGGCCTATGACCAGGTCACCAAATCCTTAGATGTAGGGGTAGTAGTTGACATAATCTTTCTGGACTTTAGGAAGGCCTTCAACACTGTCTCTCACCCCTTCTCATTAAAAATTAGGCGACTGTGGTGTTGATGCCTACATGGTCAGATGGGTCACTAATTGGCTGGATGGCCCCAGACAGAGAGTGGTGGTGGACAGGTCATTTTCAACCTGGAGGGATGTAGGCAGTGGGGTTCCCCAGGGCTCAGGCCTCAGGCCCTCACTGTTCAACATCTTCATCAGCAACTTGGACAAGGGGGTGAAAAGCACCTTGTTCAAATTTGCAGATGACACTAAGATGTGAGAGGATGTGGGCATGCTAGAAGGGAAGAATAGGCTGCATTCAGACCTAGACAGGTACCAGGTGAGAGTGGATGAGAACAGAATGGGTTTCAAAACTGACAAGTGTTAGGTACTGCACCTGGGGAGGAAGAACCAGCAGCATACTTACATGCTGGCGAACTCCTTTCTCCTCAGTGCAGAGGCAGAAAAGAATCTTAGAGTCATTATTAATGCCAGAATGAACATGGGCCAACAGTGTGGTGAAGTGGTCAGGAAGGTCAACCGTACCTTGTCATACATCCACAGATGCAACTCAAGCATGTCCAAGGAGATGATCCTCCCCCTCTATGCGGCACTGGTCAGGCTGAACACCAGGTCTGGGCGCTGCACTTCAGAAGGGATGTAGACAACATGGAGAGGGTCCAGACCAGGGCCACTCGCATGATCAGAAGTCAGCAGGGCAGGCCCTATGAGGAGAGGCTAAAGGACCTGAACCTGTTCAGCCTCCACAAGAGAAAGCTGAGGGGGGATCTAGTGACCATTTACAAACTAGTCAGGGAGGACCAGCAGGCAATGGGAGAGTCCCCATTTCCCTGAGTAATACCAGAAATGACAAGAAATAACGGTCACAAGTTGGCAGAGGGTAGATTCAGACCAGACACCAGGAAGCACTACTTCACTGTCAGGGTGGCTAGGATCTGGAACCAACTTCCAGGAGAAGTGGTGCTGGCTCCTATCCTGGAGGGTCTTTAAGAGGAGGCTGGATGAACACCTTGCCGGGGTCATTTGACCCTAGTACTCTTTCCTGCTATGGCAGGGGGTCAGACTTGATGATCTTCTCAGGTCCCTTTCAATCCTACCAACTATGTCTATGAAACTATGAAACTATATCAAATCAAGTGTCAAGACAGGATCCTGGTCAGAGCGAAGCGATCAATCCAAGCCAGGAAGTCTTGGATCAAGATAGCAACATGGTTCACCGGAGTCAAATAATAGCTCAAGGAAACTGCATTCAGCAGTGATGTTGCTAAAACAAGGGAAGGGTTTTATAATCCCCCAGTCAGGAAATTGTGGCTGTCATGGGTCTACTCAAGTCACCTGCTTCCCTACTGGAAGTTTTATGGAAAGGTCAAGATAAGCTGGGCCTGGAATTTGCCAGCAGCCTGGGATCCCTTCAATGGATTCCAAATATGTAAGTTCAAACCCCACAGGTCCTAACACAGAGAGGATATGCAGCCTAGCCTGCATCCTGGTGATTAGGAGACCTTCCTGAGAAATGGCCAATGCTAGTCAGACTCCCCTGAGACTCAGGAGGCCTAAACACCTGACTCTATGTGCAAGTAATCTGACTACTAGGTGACTGGGTAAAAGACGAACTGTGGAACTGTCATCATGTGGTGTGAAAGTTGGGTACTTAGACTAAATTCATTCTTGCTTCTAGTGTGCTAGGACTCTTGAGATGATGGAGTGGTCTGCTGCAGACCCATAAGTCAAATGACAAAGCCTTTGAATAGGATGGGAGTTAGACACTCCTTGGGTGCCTAGCATCTCTTAATACCTGGGATAGAAAATAAAATTAATCTATATTGTATACAAAATCATTCAACAATATATATAGTATTCTTGAATTTGGGGAATTAAAATTTGTGTCCATGTATGCTCAGATCTAATCATCACAATCTGATTCAGGCAACCGTATAATGCATAAATATTTGAATTATATTTCCATCAGTCTCTACTTAAGAATATAATTTTCTCATTTTTCGCATAAGTATTTTCTGATCAGAAAATAGCCTTACTCCCAGTTTTTAAATGAAACCTAACCCCCCATACTGCCCTTACTACATTCCATTATGTCTGGGTCTGTGATTCAGATAGACATAAATCAGACCTTAAAGAGAGTCCAAGTGAGCTTGAAAGGAAAATGTCTCTTAAAAGTCTCACATATTTTCTTGAGGGCATTTTTTGTCCAGAAGAAAAAAGAAAAGGTTCACAAAGCAAATGGGCAATTTAACATTTTTCTCAGGTTAGAAATGATTTCTGAATAAAGTGAAAAAAATCTTTAATTCAGGAAAAAAAAAATGATCCTGTGAATTGTTTTGGTAGCTGAAATAAAGCACTTACATACTAATAAGGCACTTCACACAGAGGAAGCTATTACAATAAATGGAAGGAATCTTAGATTTGTTAGCAACAAAAAGCTTTCTTAAAATACACTTCAGGTACAGTAATTTAGCTGAGAAAAAGAGTTGTTCTTTGTTTTTGAAGAATAATCAAAAGAATATATCCAAAACAATGGATAGAAAATCTTGTCTTATAAAAAAGAAAAAAATCAATATTTGTTTAAATATGAATAAGAGTTTCTACCACTGTAAAATCATATTTCAAAATTCAGTTAGGTTTTCTACTGGTATAAATCAATATAGCATCGTTGACTTTATAGACCCACGCAAAGATCTCGCATTCTTTCTTCAGTAGCTCATACTGGGTAGAATAACGTTTAAATGGTTAAAATAAACTGATACGAAAGTGTCATTCCAAAAAGAATTGTTAATTTGATCTCTATAGAAAAGATGGAAATAAAAAGTGAAGTGGAAAAGAGAAGCAAATATTACTTTTTCCTCATTTAGATCCTTTCTGCTAAAATGTCCTTTTGTTTATTTTATTTCTGCTGTAAATGGAATACATATTAATATTAGGTCATTATAACAAAAAGTCAATTTTTGTTCATTCAGTCAATTAATTAGTTAAAACTCTTTGGAGTTTAGCTATAGTTTTGTATAACTGAAAGTAAATAATTGCTTCATTCCTACAGTGATGTTTCTCTGATTTACAGCCAATGAAAACTAAAATTAAAGTTAAGTAGAATTTTAACTACTGACTTTTGTAGTTCATTAAGATCTTGTTTAAAAGTAGTTTGTTGTGCTCTTTGCATTTCTTGGCAATAATTGGTAACATATACTATTCCCAGTGTTTTGTTAGGGCATGAAAAGACTGGGGCTGTCAACTGCCAAAGTCTAGAGCTTTGAGATTAGTTATTATTATTCATTGTTTTTGAGCTTGCATAATGTACAAGGCACCTTTCAAGCAAGTGCACATGTAGCCTCTGCCTGAAAGTGTGGATTCACGTTCTGGTGTAAAACTGATAAGCACAAAGAGTTAAAAAGAAGCAGAAAAAATGAAGTTGGCAAAAAAAAAAGAATCTTCTTGAGGCTTGGACACATCCTTGATGTTTGAGGGGGGGGCTTTGTTGGATTTTTTAGGAGGTTTTTGGGCATTTTGGGGTGGGTTTTTTTGTAAATCTGAGGGTATCTAACTATTGGAACAATGGTTGGATGATCTTCCATAAATTAAAATAATCTTTAAATTAAGATGGGCTACCATACTAAAACTGTATATTCAAGCTACCCCAGAAGTTATGCTCTTGCTATAGGAATCAGTGGAAACATTATATGGTCTGAAGTCATTATATGCAAGAAGTCAAACTGGACAACTATGATACTTTCTATCCTTGAAATCTTTGAGACAGGTTATTGTAAGTGTAGTTATTTACATCAGCTGAAAATGAGAGCCTAAGACACTAACATGTGAATCTCTAAATGGTTAGTTTTCTGCCTTCAACTCCATTTTAAAGAAACTGGAGCAATTTAGTGAATTCATTTGTTTTAGGAGAGGGAAAATTATATCACCTAGCCATCACTAATTGGTAAGATTATTTCTTTAATGATGGAATGAAATTAGTTAAGTTAATACTGAAATTATAAGAATAGCAGCTGAAAAGGGGAAGTGAAATAACCTAACCAACTATTATATAGAAATTATCCCCACTTTTGCTGACTAATATAATCTTATAAATATTTTAAAATTGAAAGAAGAGTAATTCACCCAAGCAATAAGAATGAAACATATACTCAGCCTAATTAGGAAGAGTCCCTACATTTGCCTTCAGAAATGACTAGGTATTGAAAAGCTGTCACTCTCTAGAGATATAAACTACAGTGTCATTGAGCTATCTCTGCAGTGTAGACTTTTCAAATAAAGGCTTTTGGTAATGAAACAGACTGCCAACTACTGAAAGATGGCAGACACCATGTGGAATAACATTTTTTTTTTTTGAACCCAAGTAGCAGTTATTTAGCTATGTAACTGACACACATAACTCAGTTGTGTAATTGAATGTTATTTTGAATGCAGAAGCCATTTGTGTTTGAACACCATGTGCAGTGCAGGTACCTAAGCTTCTACATAGATAATGGGCATTTCTACACATGGTCCGGGAGTGGGGTGAGGGGGCTGTTTTAAATAGGGTGACTCTGAGAACAGCTCTACTTAAAGCACCTGGAGCATCTTGTGTATCAGCGTACCCATGTTTAAAAATGGTGGCAGGGATGCTTTAACTAAAGCTTGCTCGACAGGCTTCAGTTAAAGCACCCCCACCACCTTTTTTAAGCATGGGGACACTGATACAAGAGATGCTGGAGTCAGCTTGAATGCAGTAATTACCACACTCCAGCAGACTTGATTGAGCCTGCTCCGATGCACTGTATTACAGTGCATCAGAGCAGCCTCACTGCTCATGTATAGGTGTCCAATGAGCATGTGCAGTAGGCTGCATTCTGGCTGGGCAAATTAATGGTGCCATATGCATGTGAGATAGGTAAGTGTAAGGCCTGAAAAGTGTAACTGAGAAAAAACACATGACTAGAAGGGGTTAAATGTTTCAGGCCACTAATGTAGTGGTAAAAGCACAAACCCAAGTGCACGACCCAGGTCTAGGCATCCACCCCTTAACAATGGGGGTTTGAACCTACTTAACCTTCTTCTGTCCAACTTCCAAGCCAGTGCTAGAGTAGAATGAAGTGGACAAAATTGGGAAAAAAATTATTTTCTCTGATTCATTGATTAGACTTAATTGTCTGTGTTCATTCATTCCATCTGTTTTTTTTCCCTTTTTCTGCTTTCAAAACTGAAGTCCTTTGTGCTTAGAGTTCAGTTGACAACAAAAAGGTTCAGTTGACAATGAAAATACTAGGTTAAGCATATTTGGTTTCTGGTAAGAGAACAATAGTATTTTTAAATGCAACCGAATTCTCACAAATGTGTCATACATCAAGTTAAATAATGCATATAGGCAACAGAAAAAAACATAATAACATTTTGCTTAGCAATTAGCAATACATAATGGAATATTTGTTGTTATTTATTAAGTAATTCATAGTAGTCTGTAAATCATGTATACCACTTCTACCCTACAATACTTTAGTGGCTATCATTAGTTATCCCATGGGATCCTGTGGGATTTAAAAATCCACCTGCTCCCTAATAGAATAAGAAAAAGAAAAGAAACAATAATCCATGATATCAGTATCCAACTTGTAAATATGCCTTTTCATTTCTGTGAAAGTATTCCATTTAAACCAGCTGAATATCAGTCCCCAAAGTGTCTCCAGGATTAGATGTTTCAACATAAAACACAAATGATTAAATTTCTGGGATGAAAGATCACATTCCCAGATAACCAACAACAACCTCATTGTTGCTGGAATAGCAGTTTGGTCAGTATATACTATATTTGTTTTTAGTTGTTCTGTATCTGTTAGAGCTCTAGTTCTATTTTTTTTTTATATTATTATATGCTGAGATTGCTGGTGGCATCAACTGCAGCCAATATTAAAGCTATTCTAGACTGATTCAACAGAGCCATTTTAAGCATAGTATTAGATTAATTTGTTTCTATGGAAATAGGGACTCTTACAACAGACAAAAAGATATGTATTTATGGAAACATCAGAAAAAGATATGAAATGAAATGAACTTTCTGACTTGGCAGGTACAAAAAAAGGATAGTTCAATCAAAGAAACACTGGTAAAACATTTTTATATTCAAAGATATAGACGTCATAGTTAGGGTAGATGAGTTAGTAGACAAAGAAGGGCTAAAGGTTAATGACAGGTACAGAACAACTCAAGCTTAGAGAATGTGACTGATGACCCTCAAAACAATATTTTCCCTGAAAAAATGGCTGTTCCTTCATTGCCAAGCTGTTAATTTTTTGAAGATGGATTCCTTAATCAAGACAAAAGAAATAATTTTCAGAAAAAAACAAATCATTTATGTGACAGAGAAAGAGAGTTTAGAGCTGATAACTTATTGGGTCTGAATCCAATTTAAAGGTATGTTATCAAGCATTCCAACTGAATAGTCTGCTCTATTTTTTACTATACTTAAACTCAAACTTACTCATAATAAACATAATTTTATCTTTGTAACAGTCTTGTGCTTTCCCTCTATTTCAGAACTTTTCACTCCCAGCTCAAATTACCTTGTAAATTATTCTGAGACATCTTTCTTTTTTTCTAACGCTGCACTGAAATGAACAATTTTCTTACTATTAAAAAAAAAATCTGCTTCTTTCCAGTTTGAAGCTGCACCTTTTTTTTGTATCCCAGTTCAATTGTCTGTGTGATGTCAAAAAATAAATATAAATATATGTAAAACAATGCTATGCTAAATACCCGGATATATACATAAAGAGAATAGGGCCTTAAAAACCACATTATTTTCTATACTATGGCATAGCAAGGACTGCCTGGCTATGACAATCTTTGTGTTAGTCACTGTAGATTTCCCCATTGATTTTTGTTGTTCCTTAGTTTATTTTTGAGTCAGACCATAAAGTCTTTAATGAGCACAGAGAAGTACATAGCCATGTTAGTCTGTAGTGAGGGAGAAGTCAGGGTAGAGCTGAACCTTATAGACTAACCAAAGAGGAGATATATAGCATAGGCCTTCAGAAGCAGTGGGAACAGTAACTGATGAAGTAAGACTAGTACTTGCAAAAGCTTATGCTATGCATCTCCGATTTAATTAATCTATAAAGTACAGACCTACACTGCCTTCTTCATGAAGTCTTTAGACCTTATTGTTCAGGAAAAACCCACTGTAATCAAAACATATTTTACCTCTTCCCTTCAAAGAGGTATTATGGAATTTGATTAGTTAGACCACATTTTTAAAACATACATGCCTAACATTAGACCCTAACATCTACATTTTGAAATCTGAGTACAAAATATATTAAAAAAAATACTGAACACCTAATAAGTTCCAGTGAATGCATCAGGAGCTGCTGAGGAATACATTATATCACTTGTTTATATGCTTATGGTTACATTTTGAAAGTTTCCTTTTGCCATGTGTTGTTGGCCATGTTTAAGCTTGATCTTAATAAATAGGGGCGATGTCCCAGGTTAACTTTAAACTATAATAAAGACATTTAAAACAGGAGCCTTTACCCATTAATAATGTTAATCACTGCTAAGTACCCTCTAAGGCAACAGTTCTCACACTCTGATAGATTGTGCACCAATTTAAAATTATACAAACTTAAGTACCACCAGCAAATTTTTCAGTTCAACCTGAAGCACCACCAGAAATCTGTTGTCTTATAAAGTAATTATAATAAATCTGTTAACACGTTCCACTGGGTCATTTTCTGTATACCATTGGTGGCACCTATACCACAGATTGGGAACTGCTGCTGCTCTAAGGCTTAGTACAGATCATCAAAAAGCCCAAGGCTGAATTGATTCAATCTTTGTACGTTAGTCTAAGTTGTGCAGATTGACCTGATAAGTAAGTGAAGACATTCACCTTTAATTCCAAAAATGCAGCCACCTGCCTACAGTGGCCCAGGCCAGAATCTAGGGGTGCTAGAATATGGCTCCCTGCTTGGCTGAAGTAGACGGTTTGGGTGAAGGCTAGCCTGCCCACCCTGAGAGGGGAGAGTTTTGTGGGGGAGGAACAAAGTATCCTGAGATGCCGGGGGACTGTGAGTTATTCAAGGGGATCTGGGACAGAATTTCAATAAACCAATTTAACGTAAATCAGTTAAGTCTGATACTACATCTGTCCAGGTTTATCTTAAACCTGTTTTGGTCATTTTGAAAGCAGTTTATGTGCACTGAACTTCTGTTGTGTTACAGATTTGACCCAGTTTCTGATCACTTATACCGGTTTTTGTATAATTTCTGTCCCTAGCCGATATTTTTTTAAGTTATATCAGGTCAAGGGAAAGTTATCTTTGATCCGTTTTACCCAGGTCCAGGGTATATAGAAGGACATAGTTCTCTGCTTCAGGAAGATAAAATGCTCTATTTTCAATCCTCCAGCATCTCAGGGTGCACTGTACCAAGTTTCCCAATCCTTTGCTGCATGAACAAACTTTCAACTCTCCTGAACTCTGTTGCCCAAGGGGATAGTGCTGACCCCAAGACAACATCCACATACAGCCTCAGGGTGTGTAACCTCAGCACTCCCTGATCATTCTGAGCACATAAGGTATTTTTACACATCCTCTGGAGTGAGGGGTTGGAGGGAGCTTTATTAGAGTAGTTCTCAGGAGCCACTCTAATTAAAGCACATACAGCATCTTGTATCCAGCATCCCACATTTCAAAGTGGTGGTGGGGGCGCTTTAACTAAAGCTTGCTCTACAAGCTTGAGATATTCGCTCCAACCACCATTTTAAAGCATGGGTACACTGAATACACATTACACAAAGGTTGCTGAAACATGCTAATTAGCACAGTCCACCTGATTCAGTTAATGGAGTCTGCTTTGACTCATACTAATTAGCATGCATCAGAGCAGGTGTCAGGCATGTGCATAGGTGCCCATAGTTTACAGTTTGCTCTAGAACCCCTGTGCACTCCTCTGGATGGACATTGGTACAGGAGGAAAAGCTAAAAGCCAATTAACAGCTAAAGAGTATTGGCAATCAGCTTTTGGCACCGAGCAACCGTCTCCCTCCCCACCCACCCAGCTCACCTCTCCCCACCACCTGCCACTACACCTTAATTCAGCTTCCCCTCCTCTATGGTATTAATTTAAACTGAATGGCTATTCATTTAAAATGGTTCTGTCAGCACCCCTCTTAATGAACTCATGCAACAAGACCACAGGGTCTCAGCTCTACTGTCAGAGGTAACCTGGCACAGCTGACCCAATCCCAGTTCAGTGAAATACATGCAATATTTTGGTCTTGTATTATTTTTTTTCTTTACTTCCCCCTCTCCCCGTCCTTTACTTCAAAATTTATTTTTTCTTTTTCCAAGACTTCCTCTCTGACATGTGGCTCCAGTTGGCTCCTTCTTCATCTCCTAGATACATGTCACTTCCCCTCCTCCTTTCTTATCACCAGGCATCCTGTTTTTCTCTGAGAAAAAAAATCCCCAATTTTCCTACTAAAAAGAGTAACCCCAAATCCACATTTTTCCATCACTAAAATGAAACATATATATACATATGTACATATACATATATATGTATATATATGTTTCATTTTAATCATGGAAAAGTGTGGCTTTAGGGTTACTCTTTTTAGGCAGAAAATTGGGGATATATATATGTAGTGGTGTCTGTGTGTGGCAGGCTTGCCAGTAACCACCCGGTTTGCCAGCTAGCTGCCAGTTTAGAAAGATTTTGAATGACTGGTGAGGTGTGTTCCCACTAATCATATAGTAGCTGGAGGGAGGTTAGCCCTGCCCCAACCTGGGATGAGGTGAAGAGTCAGGATCTGGATGAGGGCTACACCCCACTTCATTCTCATTGGTCCATTTGCAATCCGGGGGCAGAAAATCTGGAGGTTATAAGAAGGACAGCATGCCCGGCACATGGGGCTGCTGTGTTGAAAGATGGAGAAGAGCTTGGATAAAGAAGAAGCTGGTGTGATCTGGCCAGAAGGGCAGAGTTATTGCCCCAAAGAGCCCTGTAGACCCCCCTCACCAGACCCATTCATCTGCATCCCCAGCCCTGCCACTAAGGAGCACTGTGAATGATGCATAGCTTGGTGCAAGAAGCCAAATCTTGGGAGCTGCATGTGGCAGATCAGGTCTGCAACCTGTGGTATGTGTCCAGATAGTTGGTGTGCAGACAGTACAGGGCATTGTTTGGGACTAGACTGGGATCCTTGGAGCTGCACGAGACAGCTCGGGTCCATAACCCCTGGCAAGTGGCCAGGCCTTCAGTGCACAGGTAGTGCATGGAAAGAGACTCTGGGAACTGTTCATGGTGGTTCGGGTCCTCCATCCCTGGTGAGAGGCCAGGAAACTCAGTGCTGATAGTGTAGAATGGAGGGTTCGACAAGGCTGAGATCCTGGATCTCTTAGCAGTGGCTCAGGGCTCCACTCCTTGGCACAGGGCCACTCCTTGGCACAAGGCCAGTGCCTCATTGGCTGGGGAGGGACTGAGCTATGGTGCTGGTCAAGTGCAGGGCCTCCAACCCTTGTGTGACTGCCTGGCTTCGAACACCTGTTCCCACAGCACCCTAGCATGGGCATCTGGTGGTGGGCATAATGGGGATTCGTGTGATCCCTGGTAGGGACCTTGATCACCCCTGAGGAGGCCCCTAAATGAATCTGCCATGACTCTGATTGTATTTCCAGTGGGAGGTTCCTCCTCTGCCGGTCCCGACAGATGTTCACGGGGCTCCACCTCCCCTACACCCCTTCCTTACGCCAGCCTCCAGCAGTCTGCCAAATCTTTGGGTGGCCATCCCTCTGGTATAGACGACTCCTGATCTCAATGTCCTCTACAGGATTGTCTTCTCAACTTTGCTTCTGTGATGAACCACAGGCCTACTGGCTGTGCCCATTCTGCCTTTTTTCCCCATTGCTGATGACCGCTTGTTGGGCCTCAGGGTCACTCTAATAATGTGATGTATTTTGGATCCTTGTCAAGGTGACCCTGACCACAGCAATACATAAAAGAACCAAAAGAAAAGAAAGCCAAAAGGCCAGACCCCAACAAAATACGATTATAAGAACAAGAATATGGACTACAACCAAAACAAAAAGGTTTTAGAACAAAAGACAAGAAGGTGGACACTAAAAGGTACAGGGAAAGAGTACGTCATCTTCTCCCTCTTTCTGCCTCAGGGCCATGACCGGATGGTGTCCCCTTGATACTGCTAAACTCTAACCTTTTGTGGATCTATCTCTCTTCCCTGGGTCAAACTATCTCCACAGTCTGGTACCTGTGAACTACTGGAGTGTGAAGTCTTCATCATTTCTGGATCTGTTGTGACTCCATCTTTGATGCTGTTCCCTGGATGCCAGTGTGGATTGGCCCCAACATGTGGGTCTTCCTCCACCACCCATGGTGTCTCACCCTGAACGTACTCTGCTTCTCTGTATAGCAGCCACTTGTTGCTGGTCTAGAGAGCTTCTGCAGCCTCTGCTTCTGCTTTCTGACCCAGGCATTTGCTCTCAACCCAGCACTGTGTGCTGCTGGTTTGGAGAGCCTCAGCAGCCTCCACCACTGCTCTCTGCTTTGAATCTATGAGCCAGGGTGGTTTGCTGCTGTCTTGGAAAGTCCCAGCAGCCTCTGCTGTTGCTCTCCACTTCTGGTATCCATCTTCCAGCCGGCACTGCTTGTCACCACTACAGAGAGCCTCCACCACTTCTCCCGTTCTCCCCACTTTACCCTTAATGGCCTCTTTTATGCTCACTGGTGGGTGATTGCATCTGACGTCACCCGCTGATCCCAGGTGTATATAGTCGTGGCTTGCAAATCACGCAGGCTCCTTCTTTTGTTCCCTCAGCATCTGCTGCCCTGTATTTGGTAAGTAATTACTTTTGTGATTTTCTCCTTTGTTGTGTGTAACTCCCATCCTGGGGTCCCTTGTGGGAGGGGTCTCCAGCCCCCTCGTGGTAGTGCCCCTTGGACACCTTGGTACAAGCAGGAGCTGGCAGTGTACATGGCCTGAAGGGGGTCTGCTGATGAGGAGCTCTGGGTGATGGAGAGCCCCTGTAGGAGGAAGAGGTGCTAGACTCCAGGAGGCACGGACAACTTTGCCAGGATGTCATGAGTTACCTGGGGAGATGGGCCCCCACAGGGGTGGGCACCAGCAGGGTTGTAAAAGGAGACCACATAGGCTCCCTTGGGATTCAGAAAGGTCTGGGAGCTTGGGGTTTTCTCTGTTTTTTCAAACCCGGTATTTAGGGAGTGCTGCCCTGCTTCCAAGGCTGCCCAGGTTATTCTTTTGGGTATTGAGAGTATTTCATACCTAACTTCCTGCGCCTTATATATTGTATATAACACCTTATATTTTGTGAAAAGTATTTTATATTGTAAATATTTATATTTTATGGAATTTATGATTGTGTTACTATTGAATGTATTGAGTTAATCCCTTTGGGTTGCCTGTTGATATCTTGATGGGTGTGTAGGTTTTGTATATATTCATATAAGTATTTTCTATATTGTATTTTGCTCCTCTTTCCACCCCTTGTCCTACCCTAATAAATTGTATATAGTTAAGTTATAGGTTGTCTGGTCTTGACTCTATGGAGGACACAGGTAATTGCTGGGCCACAGCATCCCTTCACAGCACACCACCCTGCTGACTATTCCCTCAACTGAAGAGGGATTGTGTCCCTGAGCAGTACCCAGACTTTTTATGTTTATATATAGTGGTGTTAAATTTTAATCACAGGAAAATATGGTTTGGGGTTACATTTTTAATCTGAAAATTGGGCTTTTTTATCAGAGAAAACCAGGATCTCTGTTTATCACAAGGGGATAGAGTTCTGGATCACACCCAATTACCTTGCTCTCTAGTGTCCAGTCACAGTTACATAGGTCTAAGATGGCTTTAAGGTTTAACCTGTGACTGCCAGTGTGCTGCTGCATGCCAGTGTGCTGCCATTCCAGGTGTGGCCAAAGCTGTTCCAAGAGATTCCAGAAGGTGGCCTAGGTCATTCTGAAGGGTTCCAGCCACTGCTTGTTGTCCCCGGTGTGATGGACGATATGCAGCTACCAGTCCTGGCTGGCCCAGTAGGCCCAGAGGCAGTGGGGCTGGAAGCCCAGGAGAATGAGGGTGAGGCAGCCCTGGTGGTGGCATCCTGCAGTCTGTCTTTGGCCTCCCTGGTGGAGTCCATCCAGGCAGACAGAGTTAAGGTGGCAGGTGCATGGCAGGCAGGCAAATGGTCACTGCATGTGGGAGAGCTGGGAGGGGCAAGACAGCCATGGGGCAGGTAGCAGTCCATGTAGTGGGCCAGCTGGGCCAGCATAGCAGTCAGCAGGAGTACAGGGTGCTGGCCATCATTGCAAGGGCAGGAGCAGCCATGGCGCAGGGAGGTAGAGGAAGTGAGAGTGCTGCTGCATGCTATCCCTGTGCTTCACACACTGCTCCTGGTCAGGGAAGAGACTGACCAGGAGCAGTGTGTGAAGTAAATGAGGCAGGCTTTTGAAGAGGGTTGTTGGATGTTGGCAGCTCCACCCCAAACCTGGAGCTCCCCCCAGTGGCAGCCAGGGCATATTACAGGACCTCAGGAAATGGGAGCTGATTGACAGAACATTTGTTTCCACTTCCCTGCACATGTAGATGCCTGCCCAGCACTATTTACTCATGAGTAATTTACTTGTGAGTACACAGGTGCCATAGGAAATGCACATGTGGATACTCCCACTGGTAAGTAGGAGCCTTAGATCTTACTGGGAACCAGAAATGTAAGGATGCTCAAATTGGTCTTCAGATTTATTCCCTGTAAGAACTTCATTCAGTCTTAGTCAGTTGGCACAACACACCATACTTTAAGACCAAGTTATATTTTAGCAGGTTCAAGGTGTGAAATGAATGATTTGCATTGCTCTGTTCTTTAAGTTTGGTGTAAAAGGATAAGAAACATGCTGTAATTTACAATGAGTGGAAGCAGCAGACCTAAATTGATATTTGTATAGAAGCTATTTCTTTTAAGTTCTAAAATAACTGCCCCCTTTAAAATCAGGAAGTGGGACTAGTAATGTTGTAATGCTCTAAGATGGCTAAAAATCATTTCTTTGTTTTACATATGTCAAATACCTAGTGAGCTGCGAAATGTATTAAACAGGCAAAGCATTATGACAGATATTTTAAGATTCAGCAAGAGAAACAAGCCCACAAGGTGAACAACAAAAAGCACACACATTTTCAAGGACTTTTTTTTTTACTCTGATGTTGAAAGGTGAATATTTCAACACAGTATTTTTTAAAAACCTCAATATAGTTTTCAAGTGGCAGAAAGTATTCTGCACAAGGAAGCAGGCCCCTTTGCAGATCAAGATCAAGCATTTGAACTCTTCCCACAAGTGCAGTGTAATTACCATTAAATCACTTATCATATGGATCTTATTAAATCCAATCAGGAATTAGAGGTTGACTGCAGACCAGGTCCCAAGACACTATTAATTCATTTGTAGTAGCAGCATACCTTCTGATTTCTTTCATGGAGATTGTCAGTGCCTCCGGGTTGCTTATTCAAACAAAGAATAGCTCAAATAGATTAAAAATAAAATTCATGAATTTGAGTTTGTATTGAGTTCATTTCTCAGATCTCCAGAAATTAAGAAAAGTTTTCTCTTAGTGGTAAGTCTTTCCTTAATCAACTACCACCTTTCATGTTCCTTTACTGGAAACTATGTGTAAGCTTCCAGTCTAGTCCTTGGAAGAACCTTACAAACTTCCCTTGGTAACCTCCTGCTCCCAAGGAGATATTACTTTCTAGGATGTGGGAAAATGTGATCATGAGGTTTCCTTTTAAAATAATCAAGTGTTTTTATTGTTTTTTACAGAGGTACTGTAGAAGTAAAATAGGGCCTGAGAGAAAAAGTGCCACAGGGGAAAATCTAGTAATAATCCCACTTCAGTTACCAAGAAAACTGAGATTTTTTTTTCTAGAGAAAAATAAAAAGCCTTCTTGCTTATACTTGCATGCTAGGAGTTGACACAAAACTTAGCGTGACAATCAGATGACCATATTTTGACATAAACTGTAAGTGTGGACTAATTAAATATATAAAGTATGCCCCTATTTTACTAGAAACATAACTGTACAAAAAGAACTTTTATTTTCCCCAAAAAACTCAGAAAATGACTAATGATATTTGAGATAAATATGAATGATATCTGTGGGGAAATCATTTGGAGAGAAATGACATTGCATGTAATAAAATTGATTACTGAGTCATCAATGCTGTTTTTGGCATATCCCGTATGCTTGTGAATGACATTTAGTAAAAATAAGACTATAATTATAAGTATCTGTCTAAAAGTACTGGTTCTACAATGAGTCTTATTACTTATTTTATATAACCTTCTAAGTGAATGACTTCATACTGTAGTCTGATTCTGATCTCTTATTGTACACTATAATGCAGTGATTCTCAAATAGGGTGACTTGAGGGTGCTGTGGGTTGCTGTCCTGCTAGGTGTGCAAATATTATTCACATAAACCCAGACATTTCAAATAGGAATCCATAGTGTTAAAAACATTCTGGTTGTTGTTTCTCAGTTCTTTCCAATAGAAGAATTGCTCCATTGTTTTTCTGGAGTTATAAAATGAGTGAAAACTAATAGCTTTTCCAAGAAGTGCCTTAAGTCTTTCAAGGGATGCTCCAAGTCTAAAAAGATTGAGGACCACTGCTAATAATGGCTTGTATGCTGCTGTAGACACAAAGGCCTTCAGTTTTTTTTTCTATAATGTTTGTTTTCAGATTTCCTGTTGTTTAGTTCATCACATATTTCCTCAAGTCTTGTACATATAAGACTTTTATCTTTATATTTTTATCCTTCCCGAACAAAAACAACAAAGCAAGCAAGCATATACAAACATGTCATCAAAGGACCACACATTATTTTGGAACTTGAAGAGAACTCATAGGGGTTGATTCTCTTGTACTTTTGTCTTATTCAGTCATTTTCAACATTGCACAGTGAATATAAAAAGCATGAAATCAGAATGGTACAGGTATGATGACTACAAATGATGGAAGGCAGCAGAGACTTGCTTCCATTCCTAACACAATTTTTTTTTAAATAAGAGCAACCAACATAGCAAACCAAAAAAATCCCTATACATTCAATACCATAATATTCTTTTTAAAAGCCAAACGACTTGATCATAGCAATCTTAGGAATTTGTTTTTTAACTGACCATCACAAAGATCTTTGACACTTAAATATTCAAGCTTAAAATATAGGAAAGATGCACAAAAATTGGAACTTCAATGAAATCTGCAACAGGTAATAGTAACAGAACATGGCACTGATTTCTGAATTCTCAGTATTTTCTCATTCAAAACAAGAGCATTATGATATGTTATTGTCCTTAGAGTTATCTTCATCTCTCCAGGAAAGGATCTTATGTGGGACACTTACTGAAGTATTATTCCCCCCTCGTATAAGGCTAGCAATAAGGCAGGGACAGAACTATAAGATTAATGGTATTAGTAACTGATGGCCAAATTTGCAGTACAAACTCTAGTTCAAGGTGATGAAGATTAATGAAGGGCACAAAAGGCCTTGTCTTTGACCTACCCAATTTATTGCAGCATTAGGCTGGTACTGAATGCTTTCCCAGTAGCTAACGTTACAAAACAGTGTTAGTTATAATTCCTTCTATTCCACTTCTTGTTCATTACCAGCTCTAAAATTCTTATCTTCTGAGATTTGCCTTGTGCCAAAGGTAGCATTTCTTTTACAAAATTGAGAAATCTGTTCAATTTTATATTGTGCCAGGCTGAAAATTATCATCCTGCAACTATACAAATCTCTTTTCTATATGTAAAAATATATTGTCTTTTCTTCATGGATATAGTTGATTTATTGGGAAAAAAATAAAACAAAACAAAAACCTAGGTAATTGTTTCTATCCCACTCCTGGAAACCTAAGTGGGAGAAGAGCTATTTATCAGTCCCTATATTATTCTGTTGTGTGTGTAGTAAAACACAGAACTATAGATATTTTATGCATATTCCTAACTTATCTGTGTATGCATCGTAACAGGTTAGCATGTCACAACCATATATGCATTCATATAATTTATATCTTTAAAGGTATAGTTCATAAACAGTATACTTAAAAGACAGAATAAAACAAATTTCCCTTCCTCCTTCCACAATCCATGATTCTTCTTGTCCAAATGCAGGCTAAGCAAACACTCAGAATTTAAAAAAAAAAAAAAACACAGAGAGAAAGAAATACACATCTCAGCTTCTCAGCCATTCCTTTCTTATTAAATCGTTTGTAATTTTTTTGGTCTATTCTTGTTTGTTTTCCAAAAGGATTGTATATTCCTACATCCCATAAAAATGATCAACTTAGAAAATATTTTTAAAAGAGAAGTATCTACCATATAGATATATACTTCCATATATTCAGAAGAGTTCCCCCCAAATATAAACCAATTGCAAACCTAAATTTCAGAGATCAACAGACTTTTGCCTGCCACAACTAATAGGTGTTGCAATCCATTGCCAACCTAAATAATAACTCTTCATCATGATGCTTTCCAGAAGTGAGAAACTTCCCTAATGCTGCAAAGTATTTCATCATATTAAACTTGGAACTTTTATTTATATATCTAATAAGCTGTAGAATATCATATTGATCAGTGTCTCAGGAATTTTCAGCCACTTATGCTGGAGTTTAATATATTTAAGCAGAAATAAGTTTGGTTGATGTCTATGTTGTTAGTAGACAGGAAAGCACTGGATTTTTTTTTCTCAAAATAATATATTTTCATATACTATTTCTCATATAATTTTTAGTCTTGTATGAGTTCAAAGACTTGAACTGATTTGCAGTTGTGAAGAAAGAACCAATCTCTGGAACTGGTAAAGGTGTCTGGACCTGTGCAAAGCAGCAATGGGGAATAGTAGAATAAGGACACTTCTGGAAGGTACTCTGGAGGATTTATATAATTTTGCAGAGAGGGACAGTGTAAAGGAGGGGGACTTGATTTTATATGCCCCATTTTTTTATTGTACAGTTTCTGACGTTAGACGAGACATGCACAGATAAGGCCTGTCATGAACCCTTTTATGTTTTGTGGATTCATAGGTTATCATGAATGTTTTCCTGTATTTAATTGTACTAATATGCATGTATGGAAAGCCAAAGTTATGCTCTATCCATTTATATTACTGTTGGAAAACCAATGTTACATTGTATCCATTTATATTACGGTTTCATAGATTTCATAGCCATAAGGGATGGAAGGGACCTCATGAAATCATCAGGTTTAGCCCCCTGCCATAGGAGGGAAGTCAGTTGGGATCAAGTGACCCCAGCAAGAAATAAAACCATCTGTTTTTTGAAGGAGTCCAGAGTAGGTGCTTGCACCACCTCTGTGGGCAGTTTGTTCCAAACCGTGGACACACATACTGTAAAGAACTTTTATTTTATGTCTCGTCTAAATCAGCCTTCCTGGAATTTATGGCCATTAGACCTTGTTATCCCTTGGGGAGCTGTGGTGAACATGTGTTCTCCCAGGTCCTGATGTACCCCTCTTATGTAATTGTAGGCTGCCACCAAGTCCCCTGTGAGCCTTCTCTTCTCCAGACTGAAGAGTCCCAAGTCGCTCAGCCTTTCCTTGTATGGCTTGTGTTGGATCATATGAGTGATTCTCCTCTGGACTCCCTCAAGCTTCTCCACATCCTTCCTGAAGTGGGGGGCCCAATACTGGATGCAGTACTTCAGCTCTGGTCTCACCAGAGCAAGTAAAGTGGGAGGACAACATCTGTGGTCACCATACAGCAACATGCAGACGCACCCTATAAGTATTAAAATAATGCTGAAGGGGGAAAGTTGGGGTGGCTTGGAGGTTAGTAAGGGTCTAGCTAGGATAGAATCAGCATGTCTAAATCTCAAGCTTTGGTGGATCAGTGACCCCAGTTGCCAGGACTGGTAGAGTCAGCAGGAAGGCAGATATCTATTTGAATTCTGGCAGTGGTTAAGCTAGGAAAGGATAAGAAACTTTGCTTGTTTCACTCTTCTGTCTCAACACTTATGACCTGTGTAACTCTTCTCACCTATGTAATAAATCCTTTCATTGTTTGTCTCCTTATTGATTGTCTGTGGAAAGAGTGATTTCTGAGTGAGTGATACTCCAGGCTACCTTTTCCATAGGAAGGGAGACCTATAATTTCTTTTCTGTCCAAAAGTGTGGCCACATAGAGCTAACGAAGATTCCTTCACTGCAGCTGTAGCTGGTGCAAGGTGCAGTTGAGGCTTGCTGGGGTAGAGCACAATCCCAAGGCAAACTCTGTCTGTTCCTTGTGGCAAGCTGCAGCACAGTGTGGACAAATACGAAATTCTGGGAGTCCTCAACACATGGGTTTGTGTCAAAGTCCTACAGTGATAGTAGAATCACTCCAGAGAATTTTTTGAACATATTTAGGAGCCTGTTGCAAGAAATTCTTCCAGGCAAAAATTTTTGTTTGATAAGGTTAAGAATGGCACATTTTCATTTTGGATAAAAATATTGGTTCTAAAAAAAACGAAAATAGACGTGAATATACATAGTTTTCAGTAAAAGATATGTTTGTTCAACTCTTTTTACCTTTCTGTATTCTTGGGAGCATCAGAGGATGTTTTCTTCTGAAATAATAGAGCTCTTCAATTGGTAAAATAATGTGAATTAATTTCAATGAAGTTAAGAAAAAAAATGGGTTGTCAAAATGGATGTATGATTACAGTATAAACTCTAAGCGTATCTACCAGGCCACATATCAATAATTCGTAAAAGATGATACTATGTACAGCAATCACACAGAATATACTTTTCAATGCCCTTTCTATATGTTCTTGACTGTAAGAAACTGCAGAATCTGAATGCTGGGAGAGGAGGTAATACACTTATAAGGGAAAGCCACACGATTCCAAATTTGTGTGGCATCTTATCTTATGGAAGGACTATCACAGATTTCTAGGCTACCAAAATTTAGTAAGATATATAGCATCAATGAACTCACATACGGGAACTTTTTCAATAACATCCAAAATCAAAACAGTTGACTCAGATAGATACCTTTCCAAGAAGACGTTTTTAAATGTGAAGTAATTGTCATTACAGGCATGTGCACAGAATAAGTGCACTGTTTACTACCACTGTCTACTCAATAATACCAGAACTTTTTAGATATGGGTAAGCATAAAAAAAAGTTCTGCAACTTTAATTTGCCTGGTAAAGAACTAGTGTGAGAATAATAAAAAGGCACTTAGCTATTTCCAGTGGAACATAAAATATCTTCTCATTAAAAATACCTTTATATTTGTATACCTACAGCCATACTAGGTGTTATCCTGGAATAAGTCTATCAGCAAAATGCCACATCTAACCAAAAAAAGTTCTACAAGTACAAAATTTGTATATGGGTCAGGCCTTTATATATTTCTTAGGGCTAATAGTACCTAAGAAATACATAAGGTATTCTGTACTGTAGGCCTTTCCTTATATCAAATAGAAATTCTTTGGAACCAGAGAATATAAATTCTGTCATTACATGATAATAAAATTCAGAGTACCCACTGGATGCAGTGTAAAAGCCATTTACAGCTTTAGGTGGGAATATTTTACTTGAATAAATATACATCTATCTCAGAACTTGAGTGAAAATGCTATGGTTAAATTAACATTTTTAAGCATTCATAGATGCTTCTCGAGCAAATCCCAGGACGTCATTCTCCCCTTGTACTTGGCCTTGGTGAGGCCGCAGCTGGAGTACTGCGTCCAGTTTTGGGCTCCACAATTCAAAAAGGATGTGGAGAAGCTTGAGAGAGTCCAGAGGAGAGCCACGCGCATGATCCAAGGTCAGGAAAACAGCTCTTACAATGATAGACTGAGAGACATGGGACTCTTTAGCCTGGAAAAGCGTAGGCTCAGGGGTGATCTGATGGCCACCTATAAGTTTATCAGGGGTGACCACCAGGATCTGGGGGAACGTCTGTTCACCAGAGCGCCCCAAGGGATGACAAGGTCGAACGGTCACAAACTCCTGCAAGACCGTTTCAGGCTGGACATAAGGAAGAATTTCTTTACTGTCCGAGCCCCCAAAGTCTGGAACAGTCTGCCAGCGGAGGTGGTTCAAGCACCTACATTGAACACCTTCAAGAGTAAATTGGATGCTTATCTTTCTGGGATCCTATGACCCCAGCTGACTTCCTGCCCTTTGGGCAGGGGGCTGGACTCGATGATCTCCCGAGGTCCCTTCCAGCCCTGATGTCTATGAAATCTATGAAAGTTTAATATTGTTACATAACAAGTATGGATTCTTAAATTAATATTATTATTACTTATACTAACACATACTTAGCACCTAAGCATTGTTTTCTACCCAGGAATCTAAAAGGCCTTTAGAAATGTTAATGAATTAAGCTTTATAACTCCCTGTGAAGTAGGAGTTACCTTAATTTTACAAAGGAGGTAAAGGAAAGGAGGGGGCAGCCTCACAACTTTCAGCTCTTCTGCATATAAGCATTGAGCTCTCTGAGTTCATCCGCTCATCAGTACAGTTTCTTGCTGAAGCCACTACTTTAGTGCAGATCACAGACCACATTCATCAGCTGGAGAAAAGAAGACACAAACAGCAGTGGGTCACCCCAGGATCCCGAAGCCACATCAAAGCAGTGACTACAAGAAGCTGTCCAGATAAGCTAATGCACAGCCACAGCATAGCCACAAACTTCTCCTTTGAACTAACCAGTACAATTATTTTTGTGGCATGGGGGTACATAGATTATGGCTGTTAGTTAATATTTGTATTATAACAACTCCTACAAACCTCAGGCAAGATTCCACTATGGTAGGAATTTTATAATAAAGAAAAACCAGAAGATTCCATGCCAAAGAGTATACCATCTCAGCCATATGTTCTGTTATCTATTCATAGGCATTTGATCATAAATAAACAACCCTATCTTTGTATAATTGAACACTGCAAATATTTATATCTCCAAGTGAAATCTTGTAAAAATAAGGCATATCTGTTGAGTCTTAGAGTGCATAACAAGGCAAAGCAAATTGCAAAAATTGTGTTAGAAGAATTCATCATTTGTTGTTGCTATATGTCTATAAATGCATAACAAAATACATTTTTTATTATCTGTAATTATTAACAAATTGTCAGATCAAATCATTGTTTGTCTGTAGAGTATCCAAATAATAACCATTGCAAATAAATGTGTATTTATAAATACATATTTAATATGCAGAGAATTTATTGCATGTATTCAGTCAGCACTGTATAAATTTCAAATTCTGTATTTGACCATCAAATTAACAACATTGTTAGATCATTACAACACTGTTACAAATTTTATCATTTTAACTACAATTTTAAAGCTGCTTTGAACACAATCTCAAGCCTTTAAACCAAAAGAGTTTCTTGTTAATCCTTTGTTATCTATAGGCAATAAATACCAAAGATTTGTGATTGTCAGAGATTCTAGTTTTCTCTGATTTAAAAAAATCCCCAATTTTCAGTTAAAAAAGTAACCCGAAATCTACATTTCCCCATGGTTAAAATGAAACACCTCTAATATATATTTGTATATTAGTGGCGTTCCATTTAAATTACAGAAGAAAGTGATCTGGAGTTACTTTTTAAAACTGAAAATAGGGAATTTTTAAAATCAGAGAAAACCAGGATCCCTGGTGATTGTGTATTAATTAACATTTGTTTTAGATTACATTAATATTTCTAGATTCTTTTTCTCAACTGTTAATTTTGCTTTATATTAATATAGAACTAGGAGTAGCTTCACTACAAGTGATACAGATTTGGTCTAGCTATATGGCTTATGAAATCTTATGTAATGTAAAATTCGTATGGTTAAAGATAATGCATTAAACATTTATCTGGGATTAGTGTATTCTGAGAGAAGATGATGACTCAGATAAAAAATTATTATTTGGACTTCATTGTGATATTTTCCTTGATACTGCTTTTTATGGAGAGGGTTAAGATGTATTATTTTATGAACCTTTTAGCTTAGGCCAGCATTTACAAAATGAAAGATGGATCAGAAAGCACTCAGTTGCCTTTTCCATCCATGTGTTTCAGAACTGGAAGCTTTTATCTCTAAATTGTATAAGTCAGTGTGTTGTTCTGGCTGCTATTTATTAGTCATGATAGACATTCCTTTCCTTTCCATTTTCCTGTAATGGTATTTTTTCTTTTCTTTAATGATCGTCTTTATAGGCAGTCATTTTACTATTGGGCCCTTCACAATGTTCTCTCTCTCATATATTCCATTAGGATTAACCACTTTTCTTCCCACTGTTAGCCACGGGGGACATAACAGAAATAGAACTGGTGTGTGGTAGGGAGTCTGCAAGATGCTATCATAGTACACGGAGTGGAGGATTGGTCCATGAAATATCAAAAATATAGACACTTAACCATGAGTCTTCTGACATATTGTTTACATCCTATCTCTTAAGTAGGCATCCTGGTTTTATCTGATAAAAAATCCCGAATTTTGGGATTAAAAAAAGTAACCCAAAATCCACATTTATATAGATATATATGTGGTGTTTCATTTTAACCACAGAAAAATGTGGATATATATATTCACAGAGCATTAGGGGTGCCTATACACATGCTCCAACATGTTCTGATTAGAACTCATCAGAGCAAACTTGATTAGAAACCTCCAGCACGCTGCAGTATCTCATGTATTCAGCATCTCACATTTCAAAATAGTAACAAGAACACTTTAATTAAAACTTGTCAAAAAATCTTTAGTTAAAGCACGCCCACTGCCATTTTGAAGCACAGAATAATGAATACATGAGATTCCATGGAGTGTTAATTAGGGTGGCTCCTGATAGCCTCTCTAATTAAACCATGCCCTCTCCTCCACACTGTCCTGAGCATGTGAATAGTCATCCTAGCATGGAGACATGCAACTGTTTCACATGGACATATATGCCACACACAGGCACTACATGTGCAAAGCCTCTTATCAGGGGGAAACACGTTGGCATAGAATCGAAAATGTCAATTTGGCTGTGTAAGTCACATCTGCCAGCAACTTTTGAAGCTAAATTTGATAAGAAAAAGCAACTTCAGCTACATTAGTGAGCTGCATTAATGAATATATAAAATATATATAATTTTTCCTTTGCACACCTTATGCATATACTGTTAATAAGGTTACATGTGTGTCCTAGCCACCAGAGGGAGGCTTCGGGATTGAGAGTGGTTGGGAGTAAAAAGGTAAGAAAGTTTTATTGACTTAACAAACACATAACTAAGCATCATATAACAAGACAACAATGATAGACAATAACAATTCGTGTTGGCAACTTATCGGCAGTCACCTTTGATGCCTGATGTATCTTCTATACAGCTCAGTGAAGTCAGGCATCCCCAATCTGTGCTGTTCAAGGGGTATTGGGAAGGACCCCGATATTCAGTCCTTGGGCTTCTTGAGATCCAGTGGCCCACCAACCCAGGTCAGCAACTAATCTTTAAATTAGTAGCTTCACAATGCTGCGTCTTCCTGCTGCTGATTTCCAGATGTGCTAGCCAATTTATAACTTTTGAGCTATATTGTTGACTCTCAGCCACTCACACTCTTACACTACAAACTTTCCTTTTAACTAACCAATGGCAGTACAAGCCATTGCATTTTCCCAATAAGGTTAATTTTAACTGTGTCACTACATACATGGCCTCACTACTTACAAGGCCTCACTAATCTTTTACTTTAATTAAACTCTGAGAGGCAACATACAGCTCACAATGCATGAAGAAACAACAAGAAACACCTGATCTAATACTCACAGAGCATTCAGCAAGCACCTTCACCACACAGATACAACTCTCAGCTGTCACTCATGTGCAAGCTAGAAAAAAAAATACATTACTATGAAAGCCCTACTAATTGCATTTCCTGTCATTTGTATTTAAACATGCAAGTGTAAAGATACATTAATATGTTGGTATGTTTGTTGTTACTCCATGTACTTAGAGAGAGAGAGAGAGATTCAGAAAGAGACTGACTACACATACATTAGCTTCATATAGGCATCTTTTACACAGACAAGTTTTAATCAGCCAAGCACATTATTTTATTTGTCCAAAACAAATGGACAAGTGCAGCTGGAGCCATTATTTCATTTTTAAAAATGATGAATCTTTAAATCTAACATGTCTGTATAACTATATTATTTCTATTGTTAGGGTTATTTTTAAAAGCTATCCTATTATTTTGTGAAATCTATGGAAAGTGCATGCATTTGTAATCTTAAAATCCCTCAATAATAATAAATATTTAAATTTCATGATGCATTTGAAAACTTGTGATAATTTTTAAAGATAGGAAATTAGGTTTTAGCAATTTTTTTAGAAATAGAAGATACTTATTTTCCACATTGATTCCTATGGGGTGTGTGCAGGGGTGTGGGATCTGAACATCCACCCTGCCTTCAGAATGGCTTCCCAAAATGGCACAGGAAAGCCATTTTAAAGGCAGCATGGATGTTAATTTTTTTTTAGGATCTGTTTGAATTTTTGGTGCGACATAAGTAGACAGATATCCTAAAAATAGACAATATATATACATATATATCCTCTATATTTTAGCTGTCCTAAGAAGTTGGAATATTTTTAAATAGATCCTAAAAAATCTGAACATCCAATCTCCTTTCAGAAGGGCTGCCAGGTATGTAGAGGACAAATATATATAAAATATACATTTAAAATGTGGAGGTAGGGCTTCCTGGGTAGAGTCATAGAGTCATAGTCAAAGTCATAGTCATAGTCGTGGAAAAGTAGGATTGGGAGGGACCTAATATAGTCCAAACCCCTGCCCGAAGTAAGATCATCCCTAACCAAACCATCCCATACAATCATAATCTAAATTCTACATAAGACTACTGTTAATTCTAGCACAACATAGATCTAACATCCTAAATTGCCACAGGTAAAGCAGGGGAACAAAGGCACCCAATTTTCTGCTTCTCTGGGGAGGCTTAAAATACCCTGACACAAATCAGAAAAAGAGAGGGTCTGGGAGCAACCATCAAAGCCCAGAAGCATGGGAAGCCCAGAAGTAGGAAATAGGCATAGCTATACCCAGATCATCCACAGCCAGTGGCTGTCCAATCTCCTCTTAAACACCTCTGGAGAGTCCACAGTTTCCCTAAGCAGTCTATTCCACTGCCTCATTATTCTGACAACGAAGCTTTTCTGGATATCCAGTCTAAATTTACTTTACTTCAAGCCATTTATATGCATCCTCCTCTGCAGTAAGAGAGAAAAGGTACTTTTCCTCTTCCTTATGGCAGCCCTTCAAGTGTCTGAAAACTGCTATTATGTCCCCTCTTAAGTGACTTTTCTGGAAACTGAACATGCCTAGTTCCTTCAGCCTCTCCTCAAATGATCTACTTTCCAAGCCCTTTATGATCTTTGTTGTCCACCTCTGGACCCTCTCTAACTTATCCACAGCTTGCTTAAAATGCAGAGCCCAGAACTACATACAGTACTCCAGATTAATCCCAATCAGTGCTGAGTAGAAAAGTGCTGTCATGTCCCCTGTCTTGAATCTAATGCTTCTATTGATACAGACCAAAAAGCCATTGGCCTTTGTGTGGCTGCATCACACTGAAGACTCATATTGAGTCTGTGGTTGACTAGGACTCCAATGTCCTTTTCCATAGAGCTGTCTTCCAACCAGGTGTCCCACATTTTGCATTTGTGTTTTGATTATTCCTCCTGAGATGCAGCACTTATGAACCATTGAATTTCATCCTGTTAGCTCTAGCCCAATTTTCCAATCTGTCAGGATCCTTCTTAATTACACTTATATTCTCCAGTGTGTTCACAGTCTTCTCCAGTTTAGCGTTACCTGCAAACATGCTCGAGAAGTTTTCTGTCAGCATCCAAATCATTAATAAAGACATTGAGCATCACTGGGACCGGGACAGACCCTGTGGGACTCTACTCAAAACCTCCTGCCATTCTAGCATGGACACATGAATAACTACCCTTTGCTTAAGGCTATCAAGCCAGCTATCCACCATCCAACCCATATTTGTCCAATTTATTTATGAGAAGGTTATATGGGACCTTGTCCAAAGCCTTGCTGAAGTTCAGATACACTATGTCCACAGCATTCCCTTCATCCACACCAGTAGTTAGTATGTCTAAAAAGAAGATCAGGTTTGTCTGACAAGAATTCTTTTTCATAAATCCATGGTGGGTCAGCCTTTACTCCACCAGATGTTTACAAATGGCTTTCCTTAGGATATTGTCCAGTAACTTCCCAGGTACAGAGGTGAGGCTAACCTGTCTAAAGTTCCCTGGGTCCTTCTTCTTCCCTTTTTTAAAGAAGGGCACTATGTTGACTCTTTTCCAGTCCTCTCATACCTGCCCTGTTTCCCATGACTTCATGAAGAACATTGCCAGGGGCTCAAAGGGCTCCTCTGTCAGTTCCTTCATGATCCTAGAATGAAACTCAAACAGCCCTGCTGACTTGACTTCATTCAGACCCAACAACAGCTCTCTGAACATTTGTTTTATTTTCTCCTTCCTTAGCTTGTCCCCTTTGTTATTAGATAATCCCTATTAGATGTCTGGTGGGGGGGGTTGTTTGTTTTTTTGGGGGGGAAGATTGAGGCAAACCAGTTGTTTGGTTTCTTACCATTCTACTTGTGCTTCCATTTTATTGATGCATGTGGCTATAAGCTACTCCATGTACTTAATTTCCTAGGGAAAAACAAAGAAAATAAAACCTATGTCTTCCATTACACATCACATCCAAAGACTACTTTTATAAATCATGGGGGAACTGAAAGACCTTTACTGAAGTATTGGAAATATAACTAGGCTAGGATCCCGGCTCCCAGAGAGGAATGGACACCTGAGAAACAGAATATGTTCTTAAAGTAACAGTATTTGGCTGTGTCTTTCCGGGGGGGGGGGGGGTATTATTTACACTTTGCGGGGGAAAATTATTTTCAATTTTGTTGCTCTGTTACTATTGCTATATTTTTGTAATTATTTTTTTTTATATTTACCACATTAAAAAAAGAAAAACTATCAGGTGTTTGATAAATAATAAAATAATGTTGGATAGTTAATAATAATTATGATGATTGTTATCATAATTATTATAATACAAATACTATTTTTTCAAAGGTTTAGATAAATAAATATTTTCAAATATTCTAGAGGCAAGAATGTTTCTGATGTCTGTTATTGGGCCAACTGTACAGTTGGGAGAGCTGGTGGATAAGCTTTTGGTCTTTAAGTCCTTGCTTATTGGACATTTCCTGGGTCATCATGGCTGTAAAAAACCTCCAACTTTACTCAAATAGTTGCAGATACTTTAATTAATAACCAGCAGCCATCCAAATATCATATATTAACTAAAAATGAACTGAACTCTTTGATTCTACGCAAAGACATATCTGTGAACCCTCTGTTGCATTGTTTGTTCAATGTCACCCTGTCAGATTAGGATATTGTTTTAAACTAGAACATTTTATTATGCTTTTCCTATAATCTAGACACCCATTGAAATAGCCAAAACCTATTACTTAAGAGCCTTTAAAAGACACTAAATTCTTCACGGATTGTTCTTGGAAAATATAGCCCAGGCAGTTGACCCAGTTCCCATAACAAAAACATATTCTACACAAGCATTGTAATGTTTGGATTCTGTATACTTTTAAGCAGTTGAACAATGAGTAATGTATCCATAAGAAAATCTACTTATTTCTGCAAGGAACGTGCTGGGATTTATGGAAGTACTATTCATTTTCCTAATGCTGCTCCCACTCAAGTCAACGGAAGTATTTCAACACCTATCCAACAGCCTACAAATATGCACATATATTTAGCCATTTTAGTACAGCTAGGGAGGGAAAAGCTGTTTTCTTTAGCTTTATGATCTCAGTATGGAACACTTAACAGTTAAATTCATGCTGTTCCTGTAAATGTCCAAACAATAACATACAAATAGTAACTGCTGAATGCCAGAAAAGCAAGAACAAGTGCAAAATCAGCATTTTGGAATGAATTCCCTGCCCACTAAATGTACTTTGCACTACACAACAGGCTACTGAGAATTCTGCTGCACAGGACTCTCCAGCTGGCACAGAGAACCTTTAAACCCAGTAGAGCAGAATCAAAGCCATGATCACCTCCCTGCCATCACTCACCATCACACACATGCCACACACTGTGTGGCACCTGAGCTTTAAGTAGAGCCTTTTCTCTTTGTTTAGTTGTTGATATAGCCTACCAGACTCTCAACTAAATTTCATCTGTTTCATAAACCTACGTACTTTAAGGGTGCTCCTCTGATATTCATCCCCCATACTAAGATAACACAGTACATTAACATGAAATGAAAGTATGCCTGTATAGTTCTATGTACGTTTTTGTTCTTTCATTCTTTTGTTCTTTCGATCTTGACTAGAAAAATGTAATTAGAATAGAGCACGTGCAATCCTGATCCTTAGTTATGTGGGGCCCTTTACACTGTTCACGCAGCATAAAGGAAATTCAGACTGGGATAAAATGCATTTTATTCTTTCATAAAGGCCTGTAACAGGATAATGCCTGAAGGCAGCTGTGATACTTCCTAGTGGCCACCTTGACCCTGCCTAGCTCCTGTTCCAGCCTCTCAGGGTGTCTCCCTGCTTCCTCGCTTCAGTGTTAAAGGTAATGAGGGAAAGCTGCCCTCAGGTACTTGCTAGCTTTGAGTGCTCTCTCTTTCTGATTATGGTTCTTCTCTTGGATCCAACTTGGCCCATCTAAATTTTGGGTTTCAACTCTCCCTGTTTGGCCCACAGTCTCTTGGCCTTGCAGCTTCAAACCTCACTGGCCCAAACTGCCTTAAGGGCTAATTTTGTAACCTAATTCCATCCCTCCTGACACATCCATACCTTGCAGTTGTTACTCTTTCCACAGTTTAGTCCTTTTGGAGAGGCCTCAGACCTCTTGGCTTTAGACCCCCTTTATTCTGGCTGCAGGCTTCCAGCACTGACCCACTGATTTAGGCCCAGCTTTCTTGGCCTCAGCCTTCTTTGTGTATCTCAGCCCCTTGGTCCTATCTTTCACTGTCCTAGCCCGCTTGGTATCCCAGACCCAGGGTAAGGCTGCTTTCAGTTCCTCTTGGGGGTTTTACTGTCTTAATGAAGAGGCAGCTTGCAGTCCTGCTGCTGTGGCCCCACATATCTGGCTTACCCTTCTGCCTTCTCTTAAAGCAACAGCAGCTCCCTGGCTCCCTGTTACAGCCCCTACTCTTCCCCCTTCATTGTGCCCAAGTAACAGGGTTTCGGTTCCCTGTTACAAGGCCTCCATGTAATTGAGAACAGGTGGACATGATTTTGCATACAAATAGTGTATACTTTAAATATATATTTTTGAATGACAGTCCTAGAAGAAGTTGCATTATTTCCCATAAGTAAGGTAATTAAGAGTGTCTGTAGGCCTACGGGGACACTGCTCTGACTCACTGTAATTACAGTACATTGGAGCATACTCAATTAATCGAGTCTGCTGGAGCACACTGATTACGAGGCTCCAGCAGCATCCTCATCTCATGTATTCAGGGTCCCCGCACTTCAAAATGGGGCATTTTGACTAAAGCTTGATTACACGAGACACTGTGGATGATTTAATTATAGCATTTTTCAGATCTGCTCTAGTTAAGGTGCCCCTCCCTCTACCCCTGGAGCACATGTAAAGATACCCCAAAATAGTAGAAAAATGTGACAGATTTTAATATTGATTTATTCGGGTATCTGAACCTGCTGTATTCCCTGTTCAACTGTGATTTTTGTCTAGTAATAGGTTTTTTGCTTGTACACAACTGTATTTCAAATAATTGCAAGACTAAAAGAAAACCATGAAAAAAATTCAATCCTTCTCCACTTTGCACTTTTGCATTTTGTTACATTACAGTGACATGAAATTTGGATATCACATGTCTAGACAAAACTTGCTAAAAATAATCAAGACAACAGAACGAGCATACAGTATGCTTACCTTGCCTGATATTGTCACATTAACAGTATGTATAGACATTGTGGAATCACTATAGAAACTTGTAAATGGTAAAAAGAATAAGAAAGATGGAGTATGAGCAATGGTGTGTTAGTTGCATAATATTCAACTGAGAATGAGGTGAAACAGGAGAAGGCTCAACCCACTTGGAAGACAAAACAGTATGTGGGAAGGAATTGTACTCTTATGTAGGAAACTCACAAATAGGAAAACTGTTTTGTAACAAGGTGCTTGGGTCAGGGGCTGAAGGCCAGAGAGAGAGAGAGAGAGAAGGCTGTGGTGCTAAGAAGCACAGAGCTGAGCTTACCTGTGCAGACTGTAAGGAAAGACCAAAGCTTTTGGCTTATCTGTTTATTGTTTGTTTGCTTTATTTTTTATCTTGTTTCCCATGAGGACAAGTTTGCCCTTGGAGACTTAAACTGCCTGGAGAAAGGAGCAACAACCCACTAAAAGTTTTATTTTTAAGTAGTCTGTGAGATTACAGTCCACAAAACCAATATATCCCCATGATCCTCAGATTTGAAAAATCATAAGGTGGAGGAATGAAATTCTGCATTCAATAGTATGTCCAATATTTGAGGAGGAAACAAGGAATCTTTAGTCTTTATTAAAGGAATCTTGATAAAGGTGGCCACTGGTAACCTCTCTTTCTTGGTTGGATTATGTCAAAAGCCATCTCTTCATTCTTGCCAGAGCAACTCCTAATTACTGAACCTATCTATGCAAGATAACTCAGCAAAAGAAGTTAGTAAAATTACTCTTTTCTATTAAAAATGCATCATACATCACAACTTTCAGTTAGTCCCTTCTCAAGGTTTACTAATTGATCAGGTAAAAATACATCCACAATTAATTTCCATATTTTCTAAATGAAATGGTAAAAGATGGCAATGGCATCTTTTAAGCAATGGCAGTTTCATAATCCCTTTCATTTTATTAGAAGTATACATTTGAATCCAAACTATCAAGTATTTCATTTTGGGTCCAAGAAAATCATTAATCTGACTCAATAAAGTATTCTTTTGATTGTCTAATACAATGATTTTGTTGCTGTAATGCAATTACTGTAAAAAAAAAGATTCTTTTCACATACCTCTGATCAATAACTTATACAGGTGAAACACCAATAATTAAGTGACATGAAAATAAATGGAAGAAACTTACCAATTTTAATAGTTTCAAAAATCATGGAAATCTTATTCTAAAGTGATATGTAAGAAGACATTGGGAAAAAGGAGGATAAAGGAGTAAGGACCAAAGAAGTTTAATATGCAATAGAAAAGTTCTAAATCTTTTGAGTACTAGGCCACCTTTCCCAGCTACAAACTCCACCATGGAGAAAAGGGGTGAGGAGGGAAGTAGTGGGACCATCGCTCCCGCATTTCACAAGAAAAAGTTAATAGGGGAGGAGGGACAGATTTAAAATAGACAAGATTTCTTACTTCAGCAGCCATCAAAAAGGGAGGGGAAAAGGCAGCTGTGATCCCATCAATTTGTGTTCCCCAGTATGCCTTACTCACTGCTCCTAGCATGGACTAGCTGTCTTCCAGGAGGTCTCTATGGCCCTGGATTGACTAGTAGGGACAGCTGTTCAGCAGGTAACTAGGGAGGGAAGGAAAAAGGGTGAAGGGAGGGAGAGGAGATAAGAAAGGGAGAGGAGGAGAACAAGTACACCTAGAGCTACAGGGGTATTGCCCTCTCTATCACACCCTAATCTCCAAATCACACCCTGTACTCTCAGATCACGCCTTTGGTGCAGGGCTGCTGAGAAGGTCATCCCCCAGTCTGTAAGTGTGTTGGTGATTCTTTTTGCCTAGGTGCAGCACCTTGCACTTGTCTTTGTTGAACTGCATCCTATTTCATTCTGCCCATTTTTCCAACCTGTCCAGATCTGCCTAGGTCCATTTCCTATATTCTGGCGTGTTAATTTTGCCCCATAATTTGGTCTCATCTGCAAACTTGGGCAAGGTGCTCTCAATGCCCTCGTCCAAGTCACTGATGAAGACATTAAATAGCACCAGTCCAAGGACTGAGCCTTGTGGGACTCCACTGCCAACATCTTTCCAGGTCAATATCGATCCATCCACCATCACTCTCTGAGTGCAACCCCTAAGCCAATTTGCCACCCACCTGACCGTGTAATCATCTACGTCACAGCCTGTCAGTTTATTTACAAGAACAGAATATGATACTGTATTGAAGACCTTCTTAAAGTCTAGATAAATGACATCTACCTCAACTCCTGAGTTTAAGCATTTTGTGACCTCTTCATAAAAAGAAACAAGGTTAGTCAGGCAGGATCTACCTTCAATGAACCCGTGCTGATTTCCTTTCAGCATTATTTCCCCTGCTTGCCTCCTATGTAATTTTTTTTCTAGAGTCTTCCCAATGATAGAGGTGACTGGCCTATAGTTTCCTGGTTCCTCCCTCCACCCTTTCTTGAAAATAGGGACCACATTAGCCCTTTTCCAGTCCTCTGGGACCTGACAGGAGCACCATGAGTGCTCGAACTGCCATGCCGGTGGCTCTGCTATCACACTGGCCAGTTCCTTCAGCACACTTGGATGGAGTTCACCCAGGTCTGCTGATTTGAACACATCCAGCCCCTCCAAGTGCCCCTTCACTAAGTCTGCACTAACAATTGGTGGGCTGGTATATCTCCTGTGTCTATCTGTGATCCAATTTGAGATTTGTCTTGGTCTGTGTCTAGGAATACAGATGCAAAGAACTCATTGAAGAGCTCAGCTTTGTTCCCACCCCCTCTGTCACCAATTGCCCTAGTTTGTCCTGCAGGGGTCCTATGCTACTCCGTGCCTCCATTTTGATCCCTATATACATGAAGAAGGACATTTTGTTGCTCTTAATTTTTGTCACCAGCCTAAGTTCTAATGCTACTTTGGCGTTCCTGATTCCCTGCAAGTGTGAGCCAGGGAGCAATACTTCTCCTTGGTACCCTGTTTCCACAGCCTGTATACCTCTTTCTTTGTACTTATGCTTTCCTGGACTTCCCTGTTCAGCCAAGAGGGCTTCTTGGCCCCTTTGCCCCCTGTTATGTGCAATAGGATTGTCTTCTTCTGCACCCATATGTTCGTTTCCTTGAGGAATGACCACTCTTCCTGGACCACCTTTTCGCCAATGCTCTTGAGCTTCAATGACTCACTAACTAATCTCCTGAGCACACTGAAGTTAGCTTTTCTGAAGTCAAGCACTTCAGTGCTGCTGGTTAGTTTGCCCACCCTTTGCTGGATAGCGAATTCAGTCGATCAATAGTCACTATCCCCTAGGTTATCTTGTACCTGCAGATTCCCCACCAGGTCATCCCCCTGTAGCGAACACCAGGTCCAGCAAGGCATTTCCCCTAGGGGGGCTGTATACCTCCTGTGTTAGATGGAGGTCCTGCATGCAGGTTGAGAACCTACGTGAGTGGTTAGATTCTGCTGACTGCTCTTCCCAGCAGATTTCAGGGTAGTTTATGTCACCCATGACAACCATATCTCTTGGCTGTAAGGCTTCTGAGAGCTGTCTGGAGAATTCCAGATGTAGCTCATCCTCCTAATGTGGTGGTCTATAGTAGATCCCCACTACCAAGTCCCTTTCCCCCACCCACTCTGAATCCTGACCTACAGTAACTTGGTTTCACCCTTCTCTGATCCCATCTTGATTATAGAGGATGCATATTGTTCCTTAACACAGGGAGCAACACCCCACCCCCTTTTTTCCCTACTCTATCTGTACAACCTGTAATCCTCAATGCTTACAATGCCCAATTGTGAGTAGGGTCCCACCAGGTTTCAGTTACTCCAACAAGGTTGAAGTTGTTGCTTGTAAGCAGGATTCCACTTGCAAGTGCAAGTTCCTCTGGCTTATTCCCCACACTCCTAACATTCGTGTAGAAACATTTAAGCCTCCCTGATGGGTGCCCTTGGTACCCCCCTGTCCTGATGTCTATTGGGCCCCTTAGTGCTTATCTTAGTGCTTACCTGGGATAATCCAGTGTATTGCTCTGTGGCTCACTGAACCTAGATTCTCCTTATCCTCTTCTTTCCCATCCCCCAACAAACCTGGTTTAAAACCCTTCAGAGGAGATCAGTCAACCTGTAAGAGAACAGAATATTACCTTTGGAAGAGAGATGAAGACCATCTCATCCCAAGATGCCTCTGTCATGGAAGTATGGATCGTGGTTGTAGAAGCCAAAACCTGCTTGATGGCACCAACTCCAGAGCTGCAGGTTGAATTCCCTGATGCAGGCATCCTGATGTAGACAGTGACCGCTGACTGGAAGGATGGATGAGAAGACCACCTGTGCCCCCCACTTTCTAAGCACTTTAAATCACCCCCTCTGGCCCCCATCCACCACTCCACCCCTGAATCACAACCCTGCCACTGTCATTAACCTCAGAGTGGTGGTGGGTCCTGCAACTGAAGGGTGAGCAGAGGGGAGAGGTAGGGGGTGGTGAGGAAGTGCTAGGCAGTTGTGGGACCTGGTAGGGGCTGGAACCACTTCTCCCTCAGGGAAATGATCTGTGGATGCAGAGGAGGATCAGGAGGCAGGGGATGATTCAGGAACAGAGGAGGAAATTGAGGAGCAGGGAGAGTACTCATAAGACACAGGGGCTGGAGGTCTTTCACCTTCCCCCACACTCCCCCAACCTATACTGTGGCTAAAGAATGAGTGAGCAGGTCAGGCACAAAACAGACTGGCAGTTGCTAGCTATGACCCTGGTCACCAACTTTCTAGCAGCAGGTCTGAGCAGTTCATGCTTGAGAGGGTATTAACTGTTAACATATCACTGATCACATGAGTGAGCTAACCTTAACACAACAAACATTTCACATAATTAGCACCTGCTAACTAACATATAATCTCACCCAGATATAGATTATGAAGGGTTAATACTCTGCTTTTATTACAAGTGGTGGAGCTGTATTCATATATTTTAACACCTGATATTTACAAGTGGTTGCTTAGACATAGCTAAAGTCTGAACATGACCTATTACAGATTAGTAGTAGATACCTATTTTAACGGAGTATATTGTTTGCCTAATACTTGTATCTATGTTGTTCTGTTTTGTCTGGGGAGATGGAGGGCAGAGAAAGAGAGACAGAACTCTGCAGGTGATAATTAGAAAAAGGTTTTTTTTCCCCTACCAGAAAAGTGCAGTATATATTCTTGAAAAGTGATTATCATAGCACAAAATGCATTCTAGAATTGCAATGACTGAACTATTTCTTAAATGACTTAACTGCAAAGCTTAAGCTATTTGTAATATTTCATGGTTTGATTACTTGACTAACAAATTCAAAGACAGACAGTATTTACTTCTCTTTCAAAAGCTATGAAAAGGACTTGACCATATTAATATTAAAATAAATAAAAATTTACTAAAATTTTCATATTACATGTCAAACAGGCTTCGCATATATAGATGTTTCTCCACACCTATATTTATTTATTTGTTTAAAATGAACACCATTGGAAATAGATATAACATTTCTTTATCCTCCGGGCAACAATAATATGCACTTCTAATTGATGGAGTTGACATGCACCTATTAACTTTGCTTTAAAAGTTATATTTGTTAATACTGCAGCAAGTTCTTGATGGCATATAAATATTTCCTTAGATGTATAAATACTGTGCCTAAGCACAAACTGCAGACTTTACTATGTTACTCTGTAACCTTTAGAAGCTGGTACAGATGTAGTAGAAGGATTGATGGTACAGATGTAGTAGAAGGAAAATAACTCTCTTCAAAGGCAAGATTTAAATACCATATTTACTCAAATATAAAATTACTTTTATTAAAAGATGACCCTGCAGTAATTAGGTTATATATATCCATAATTCATAAATTTGATATAATTTTCCAGATATAGAATCTAATTACTGAAGGCTGGTTTTGAATGTATCCCCTTCCCACTGCTATAGAACGGAAAATTAAATCTGGGGGTGAAGTAGCCCCTTTGCCCTCTACTGTCCCCCCCTCAACTTTCCCCCTGCTGTAGCCCCTTTTGTCACTCCTTATTGTCAGGCCTGTGCACATTGAAGTAAGGAGCAAAATAAAATAAAAAAAGCAACTGACCTTTAAATAAGCATAACTGTAGCAATTGAAATATAGTATTCATAGACTTAGTTCATCCAGAATGAATGAATGATGAATTGTTATGTTTTTTGACAGTTCTACAATTTTTAAAAAAGGTGCCCCATAAACACACTTTTGAGTGGCACTTTGGCACCTACTTATATATAATACAAGCTATGTTTAACTATGACTGATACCAGTCCAGAGCCAAAAGGCTCATGATTCACCATATATTTCATTAGTCTGGACCACAGCAGAGTCAACAGTATTTCCAGCCTTGATAACCCCACAGCTCAACACTGCTGGGTATGTGTGTGTAATCCAGATGCCTGCCACAAAGGATCTGTATGCTAATTAGCTACCCACTCATATCTGGAACTTGGTGTTCTTGTCATGAGTTCTGGGATCCTGCAAAAAGTTATATGCAGTTGAGGCATAAGGCAACCTGGTCTGGTTTTACCTCATGGGCAATGGGGCCACACTAATTATATATGACAGGCTGAGAGAGGGCCCAATAGAGAGATTGTGGGTGACCTGTTTGGGGCCCGTAGCAGGGCACTAGGATGCCTGCTACTGAATAGTAGTAAATGGGCTCAGCTACCACTCACCAGGGCAGCAGGTGGGAGTTGCTATGGCAACAGAGTGGGTCAGCTGACTGCCAGGGGGCAGGGCCTGGCCTTTATAAACAGAGAAGGCTAAGGCCAGAGTCAGTTTTCCCTGCTGGGAGCCTAAGAGGAAGAGGGAGCTCTGTTAAAGCAGAGCAGAATATAGATGCCTGATGGCTGGAGAGCGCTGGTTTGACAGCACTAGGCGGAGGAAACCCTGATGAGGAGATGTGAGAGGGAGCCAGGTTTGCTTGGAGTTTATGTTGGAATCCCAGAGGGGGAGATTTCTGTTGTGCTTGGGAGTTATGTTGTAACCCAGGAAGGAGAGATTTTGGATTTGTGTTATTGTTACAACCGGAGGACCAGAAGAAGCTGTAGAGGATGGAGGAGGCCTCATTAGGAGCTCCCCAGTAAGGTGGGGGTGTTCCTAGCACCACAGGGGTGCTGTGTTTTGGGGTGTCCTGATCCCAGCCCAGTGCGGGCAGATTTGGGAAGAGCTTAGTGTTGTGCATAGGCAGAAGCCCCAGTGGGGCATAGTCCCGAAGAGGCGGGTCTGTGGGACAGGTAAGGCTAAGGCTGCCTGAGCCCCAATCCAGGGAAGCCTGAGTTGGGCATAGGGGGCCCCGGTGGGGGGCGCAGAGCGTGAGCAAGGGGGCCCCGGTGGGGGGCGCGTATATTGGAGCAGGCCCCAGGAGAATGCGGCAGGGAGTAGGACAGAGTCCTGGTACAGCAAGGCAGGCATCGTGCCAAGGAAGGCAGCCTCCCATTAATAATATACCAGCAAGACGTGGTGGGCGAGAGGGTGCATTCAAGAACCAATTTGGCACGGTAGCCAGGGAGCGCTAGGGGAGGTCACAGCGCCCCTAGAGAGCGTCCTGTCACAGGGCCCTCTTTGGTAATATTTGTCAGACAGTTAAGGCTGGGGAAGCAACAAGAATAACTGGAAATAAGAAAGAAAGGTACATCTCAGCTGCAGGAGTGAAGAGGAAATTTTAGTTTATGCAGTGTAGTTGTGGCAGGGCGCCCTTGGTACCTGGCACTTTAAGGAACACAAAAAGCAGCAGAGCAGCCTGCAGGTGGCTTCACTCCCAATCAGGAGTTATATGGGCAGCAGAAGACTACCTTATTGGGAAGTGGGACCTATGGTGGGCCAGTAGCGGGTGCTCCTGTGCTGAACCACCCACCTCACCGCACCAGACCACCTTCCAGGCTCCAAGTGCCTCCCTGGGGGTGCCTCACATCTGGCTGACCCCCTTCCTGGAGCACACCTGCTGCCACTCAGAGATGGGCTTGATCCTGGCACTGTGACCCCTGGGAAACAATGGCTTAGTAGCCCTCAAGAGTACTTGACTGACTTCAAGAACTTCAGGTGTTTCCCTCATTCAGAAGCACAAGTAGTGGTCTCCCTTAGTCACCTGAACCAAGGCACCCCACGGCATAATCTAGACCCACTCCCAGTAAGTCTCCCACACTAGGTACAAAGGAGAACTTTATTGGTTACAAGGAGTAGGATTAGAACAGGGTACAGAGTTGAGTAGTATCAGAGAAATCCCATAGAGCAAACAAGGTGGCTGGGGTAACCATTTATCATGCATCTGAGTTACTGCAAGCTATATATCTAGTTAGATCTCAGGTAGCTTACTTACATGTATCATCCAGAGGCAGGTGGAGATTCCCTCTGGAGATAGGCAGTTCATTGATCATGAGTTTTGAGAGACAGAGCAAGTTTCAGATGCTCTTTTCTTTCTCTGAGTTTTCATCATGGCTACTACCCCTTCCTCCTGAGCAGTCCTTAACTTGTATAACACTTATGACCTCATTTACCTGGTCCAATGGAGGCCAGCACCAGTTGGCTGTCAGCCAAACAATTTGAAATGCATCACTGATTGCTGGGGCAGACTGGCAGTCTCTAGCCCACCAGGGAGCTCAAGCCCCTGACCAAGGTATGTGATGCCAGTTACTCAGGCAGAGGGAGCAGGTTTCCCCTCTTCCTCAGGAATGTATCCAGCTCAAGTTACCTAAAGAGATAGGGTAAGGTTTGTATCCTCTGCTGGGCCCATACTAACTAAATTGTCACAGAGCAGTTTCTGCCACAGGACCAACTGCCTGATATAAGAGCAGGCCCTGAATAGTAGGGCCAGCTGTTTGCTGCAAGGAGCTGGAAGAGAAACATCACCCAGCTGGAGCTGCTGCTCACATAACAACTTAGAAGTACAGGGCAGGAATGATGGGTATGACAGAAGGTTCCTTGTCCTGGGGAATGACCTAAAACTACACCTTGCTGGGGTTGGATGCTGCGGTGGGGCTCCTTCTGGCATGGAGCCTCCATGAAATGCCACACGTGTGCTTCCCCAGGGAAGGACAAGTATGTGGCACAAGAAAGCCTCATCCCCTGCTGTCTTGCAGGTTTCCTTGTGGAGAGGAAAGGCTAGGGGAGTGTTGGTTTAAAGTTAATTTGTCTTTATATACTCTTGATCTTGCCTTTATAATATCCTTTATTGCTTTGTTAATTATTATTTTATAACCAATATCCATTTTAATTTTGCTCAAATAATAGTACCTTAGCCACAGTTGAGACTCCATTTTGATTTTTACATTGCTTAGCATAATTGTAAGTCATTTTGTTTTGTAATTTTATAGGTTAAATATACTATAAGAGAAGTAGTGTGTATATAAGGCCTGTGACATGTCTGAGATGTTTAAAAAGAGGTAATGAAAGAATAAACAGTGTGTGTGGAAATGCATATGCTGAGACATTCTGTTTTGCACCTCAGACTAGAGGGATAGAAATAGGCTTATGCAATTTAACAGCCAAAGGTTACAACAATGTCAAAGATCAGCAGTTGAGGACTGCAAAATATAAGATCAGGCTTAATGGCTGAAGAAATTGCTGACTACAGATGAAAGAAATTGCAGACCACAAAGCCAAAGAGCCTGTCAGTCATAACATAATAACTGAAGAGGGGAATAATTTTGTCATCAAGGGGATATCACACAGCAAGGTCCATAGACTTGTATGGGGAAGAGTCACTATAAAGATGGACAAGAACAAAGGGGCTTTGGGTCTGTCCTGCAAAGAAAAAGAAGAAGCATCAGAAAATGTCCGACAAAGACCTGGTTCCCCCCTTGTGTTAACCTCGCTGGCCCCCAAGCTAACCCGAGCATCTTAAGGACTGGTAATATCTTGATATGTGCAGGACTGTTTCTATCTCTCCTTTTGTATGTATGTGGATAAATAGGTATGTATGTGTGAGTGCATGAAATAGAAAACACCACCTTCTGTTGTTCTTTCTTTTATTTTGTTTGTCTTATGTTTTTAATAAATGTGGCATTGTGTCTTATCCCCTAATAAGATTCCTGCTTGATTTGAATTCACACTGTACACCCTGTGCATATGTCAGGGACTCGAACCCCAACTTCCCAGGTCCGTTGTCTGACTGCAAGAGACAGGCAACACCAGCAAGGTCTTATCTCAAAGCTCTTTATTGAAGCATGCATACAACAACAAAGAGCAGCCCGTCTCCTCCAAGAACCAGCCCCCCTTGATAATAAATAAGTAAGTTTATATAGACAGTTTTGCGGCACAAATTCTACACTTAATTGACTTAACCTCTATGGTTAGTTAAAAACTTCTAGTGCACATGACATGATACGCGCATAGGTGGGAATTTCCCACTGTAAAAGAAAGCAAGATATCAGGTTAGTGTGAGAGAACTTCTAATTAGTTCAAACTGGCTTTTGGATACGTACTTGTTTTGATATGCTAAATCAGGGAGGAGGACTGCATCTTTGGTTGTTTCAGCTGTATCTTTGAAGCACTGAGTCTGCTTTGTAGATTTATCTATGGTCTTGTTAATTTCTACAGCTACACAACAATAGGCTTTGAGCAGTTCTTACGCATAAGCATCTTCCTTATCATCAAATATGCAACTTTTTTTCAGCACTGTTACTTATGCTAGTGGGTTCAAGGTAGGTTCAGTTTGTACCATCCCTATTTATCAACTCACATTCCAAATGTCATCCTGCATACAGAGAGTTCATGATTATCCTGTTTATGGCCTCTCAGCAGTATTTTTCTTTGTTGGCTTTTGGGCCTGCTCTCAAACATCATATATATCACATACAACAGGAGCACACCCTGAGAGAAAAGCACAGGATTAAGGCCTTCTGAGTGGGGCCTGAGGTGGGACCCAGGCCCATAGTGTGAGGCCTGGAGCAGGGTCCAGGTTGTCTGCAGGCCCCTGGGTGGACTATTAGGACATGAGTGGGGTACAGGCATGTCTGTGAATACCCCAGACCCATGTGGTGCAAGGCCATAGCTCCAGTGAGGGGGCAGTGTAAGATCCGGTGGCTGGGTAGAGTAGTGCCAAAGTGGGCCTGAAGGACTGCACATGGGTTGACTGGAGTAGCCGGAGCGGAGGCCCTAGTGAAGAGGCACAGGTGTAGGCCCTAGTGAAAGGGCATGAGTGGAGGCCCTAGTGAAAGGGCAGGAGGCCCAGTTGCAGAGTGAGCCTGAGACAGATTTTGTACTTTGGATGCCATCTGTGAGACATGGGACGTGTTATAGGCTGGGTAGGAGCCATGTATAATGCCCTTGGCATCAGGGCATAAAATGGGCAGCCTCCTGCATTATTAGATCTTCTTTTATGCATCAAGTCATGGCAGGAGAAACAGGGCAGACTGCCTTGGACAGGTGGGCAGGCTGGCTTTGTGTCTGGCCTTCGGACATCCCCCTGTCACAGTAATACTTGACCACCGTCATGATCACCAGGGATCCTGGTCTTCTCTGATTTAAAAAAAATCCCCAATTTTCAACTTAAAAAATAACCCCAAATCTACATTTTTCTGTGATTAAAATGAAATACCACTATAGCTATCTATCTATAGATCTCTCTGTCTCTCTCTTTCTTTCTCTCCCTCATATATATATATATGTGTGTGTGTGTGTGTGTGTGTGTGGCGTTTAATTTTAATCACAAAAAAATGTAGATTTGGGGTTACTTTTTGAAGCTGAAAATTGGGGATGTTTGTTTTGTTTTTTCGTTTCTTTTAACCAGACAAAACCAGGATCCCTGATAATCACAAAGTTCCTCTGAATCTTCAATATAATTTCAACCTAATTTCCTCTGCTGCAGCTTGAGGCCATCTGTTCCCTGTGGCCACAGAGAATCGTATCTCCCTTCAGGTATTTGAAGACTATTATCAAATCCCTTCTCAGTCTTGTCTTCTCTAGGCAAAATGACACTTACCCTTACCAAGCCAAATATTTTTTGTAGCTTTGTGCTATAGCTGACTGAATTCACCCTTTTAACAAGATCAGCAGCAGTATCTCTATTGATAGGTAGGCCAGTGCATGATCCCAGTGTTCCTGCATGAGATCCTATTAGGATTCTGAATTCCAGCTCAGAGGTTAATGCACTTGATCTCTGATGCTTAGAAGCTAAAATGCCTAGACAAAAGCTGGAAACATTAGTAAGTTAAACTGCCTTTTTAGCCATTCCAATGCCAGCTCAAGACTTTAAATATTATTTTATCCTGTTTAAGGCATTTTGCTGATTAAATTAAGGGTGCTCACAGACACGAAAAAAAAAAAAACCCCCAGCCAAATGCACTTTACCAGAAGAAGCAGTGTGTTAGTTTGACTCGGCTCTGTAGTGTCTGTATAAATTGGGTGCTTCAGCGGGACTTGGTGCTTTTATCTGAAGCTGATTCAATCAGCTATTAGATAAAAGCACCAAAAAACCTACTAAAGTGCCCAATCTATATAAATGGTAGGTGAGCTGAGTTCAGCTACTGCACTGCCTCTACTGGGCATGTGCTGGATTTGGTGCAGAGGTGCACAAAGTTTAAAGTGCTGGATTTTGTTTTGGGTGGGAGTTTGATGGGGGGGAGGGGAGTTATGTCTGTAAGCAGCCTGATTAAGGGCTTTTCTCTTTTGGGATCTTAGAAAAAATAAATAACCCCCATCAAAGTTCACTGGTAATGTTTGCATCTAGGATATTCAACATCCAAATGCAAACATCTATTTCCTGCACCAGAAGCATAGCTTTATTTATTGTTGGGTTGCTATGCTCTCAATGGGGCACTGGAGAGGACTGCAACACACCCTTCATAAACGTATCACAGATATTTCTGTATAGTGTGGATGAACAAGTTCCCTGTGTATCCATAGAGAATTGTTAGAACTAAATTTAACAATGTTAAGCATAGTTCTAAAACACGAGTATAAATAACGTCAGATCAATACACTCTAGTATTGAGAATATGACCTTATTCCATCAGAGCCTTGTAGCAGCTGCATGAGTCTTGAAAAGGCTTTTATTCAACTCAGTGTGTGCCTGACTAAATGGAAGGTCATCATGAATTTGTTCACTATCTGTCTCAGTCTCTATTTTCTTTTGGAATATTGCAGTTTCTTAAACTTAGTTGCTGGCTAATGGATTCCTTAACTTTTAGAATGTAACCTCCACAAAACAAATTAAGCCACTAAGTACATTTTGTTTCTTCTGATGCTATCAACTATGAAATAAAAGGTTGCAATGCTTTTTGTCGTTCTTGTTGTTTTAAAGCATTTTTTCTGTTGCTTGAGCAGATGAAAACCATTTTATATAAAGCATCATTTCAATGATATATGAGACAATCAGCAAGCATGCTATACAATACTGTGAGGATGCACTATAATATTTTCACCTGGTGTACATTAAATCTTACAGCTTGCCAATCTCTTAACAAGAAAAGAGTTTTAAAGGTGAACACTTATTGTACATTTGAATGTGGACAGCAGCTATCTCAATACCCTTCTGAAAATTATTTAACAGTTTTATTATATCTTTGTTATTCTTATGGCTTGGATAAAAATTGCAATACCTTAAGATTAGCCCCCCCCCCCGGAAAAAAATAAAAGAAAGGAAAAAAAACCACTTATAACATTTAAAAAATAGTCAAAAGGGAGACTTTAAGTATATCGCTTCAAAACTATCATCCAAACCAAACAAACAAACTAGACTAACACCATTTGTTTAACACAGCAGACCTCCCCACCTGCATTCTAGAAGCACTGGAAAGGGGACAAATACTTCCAGGGTGCTGGTGGTACCCGATTTTAAGAGATTAGGGAACTTTTATATGTTCTTGGGGGGGAGGGACTTTAGTTAGAGAGGCTCTGAGAGAAAACGGAGGTTGGGTGTTTGACAAGCTTCAGTTTAAGTCCCTCCATGGCCATGTTGAAGCATGGGAATACTGATATATTAGAAACAGAGGCTGGCTGGAGCGTGTGAATTAGCATGCTCCATCAGACTCGATTAATCGAGCTTTCTGGATTAATCAAGTCTGCTCCAATGGTTAATCTGCTGGATTAATCAAGTCTGCTCTGATGTGGTGTAATTACAATGCATTAGAGCAGACTCCTGGCACTTCTACATTTAATCCAAGAGTGGGAAACCTAGATTGTAAGCATAGTATAAATAGTTAAGATATTTACCTGGATACAGAGAGACCTAGATACTATTTCTGTACCCAGAATTTGTCTTGTACTTTACCTTAGACAACTATTTTTAAAACAATCACTGAAGCAGGAACCAGAATAAAGATTACTCCTTGCCAGAGGACTACTCAGCTCAGTGGACCGTAACATCGTGTCTCCTGGTGTATGCTCTTTCTACATCAGAAATCTTGCATTATTTGCTGCACAATGGCCTACCTCAGGGGTAAGCAAAATACAGCCTGTGGGCTGGATGCAGCCCATGGAGGAATTTTTTTCTGGCCCACGGCAGCTCCATTCATCCCACTGGGCCCAAAAATATGTGGCTGGTTCCACTGTCTCTGGGCATTCAGCAGTGCTGAGGCAGTGGAGCAACCAAACTCCATTTTCTGGTAGCCCCAGCAGCTGTGAGTCCTTGTGGCTGCCACTCCTGGACCCAGCCCCATTGCCCCGAAACCCCAGACCATCTACCCCACACTCACTGCTGGGAACAGCATCCATGCAGGCAGGGCACATGGCCTGGCATCTGGGATGGGGCTGCAGGCTGGTGTGGAGTGCTGTCCAGGAGCACGATGGGTGGGCAAAGATGGGGATGCTCCAGGAGCCACTCTAATTATAGCATGCCCCCTGCCCTGCCCCACTCCCAGAGCAAATGCATAAATGCCCTTTGTGCTCTATTGATGAGGATCCCTATTCATTTCCACACCTGGGATATATTATATTACTACTATAACTCAATATTTCAAAATGTAGCTTAGTTTGGCAGAATGATTTTAATTATATGTTGAAAAGATCAGAAAAATAGCAAGAAAAAAAGCAAATTTCTCAGTTCAAAAGACACTATTGAAAATGTGATGTGGGAGTTCTGTCAGAGAAAATATAAAGATAAACTCCTCTGACCTACTGCACTTGTTATTTTTCTATTTAGTTAGTGAGAAGCAAAAAGTACAATCAAAAGTTACGGTTCATTTGGGAGGAATGGGCTAGCAGAAATGAAAAATCCTATAATAACTCCATAGGAAATAATTGACATACGTTACTTATAGTTATGTAAGAAATACGGGGCCTAGGAAATGGATGGTGGCGGGAAATGTAAGGAATGGAAAAGTGGATTATATTAATTCTAATAGTCATATGTATAAAATAATGTGTGTATGCACATTTAGTATATTACAAAAGATGCCTCTCTACTTGGTAGTCTTGGTAAAGGGAAAATGCCAAGATAGTGGCCATTTATCTCTACGTAAATCAGTATTTTTTCTTGCTTAATCTGAGCTGCCCCCAAAGGACTATTAGTAACATAAATTATGTGTTTCTTCTCTCTCCTTTGCATGATAACACTTGGTCTTATTAATAAAGTCTGTCCCCTTTCTATGCTCTTTGGTCTGCATAGCCCTTATATCAGAGGGCAGCAGTGTTACCTGACCTTGTATATTGTGATTGGCAAATTTTTAATCCATACATGCTCAAATATAAACACTGCATAACTGCATTAGAGGTAGGAAACAATTCAGCCTAAGATAAATTAATGATGTACCAAGATGAACAAAAAATCTTTAGAGAATATATAGCCTACGTACTCTGTTGTCTTACTTTAATGAAAAGCTTCTTCAGAAGAATTTTGCTCACAGAAATAATAGCATTGAAACTATGTGGCTACTCATGTGACTGAAGTTATCCATGTGTTTGCATCATTGAGCTTTATTATTTAAATTCTCTTTTAAATGTGTTTGTGTTGTTATAACATCAAATGCTTCAGTTTACTTCATTACCCTGTGCACAGAAAATGGAGGATAAGACTATAGGAAACTTTAATATCAAATAGACCATTGACACTTCATGGTGTATTTAGATGGACATGAAAAACTTATGCAGAAATAAAGTTAGATCACTATCCGAGCAGTTGCACATTAAGTGTCAATACCCTCTTTGACTGCAGGGTTTGGACATGCTGCTGAAGGACTGGTGAGCTGGAGCATGACTAGGAGATGCCAGTTCTGTCCCTGCTAACCAGCTTGCCAACTATACAGTGGCCTTGGGTTTCACCCTCTGCCCCCTCTCCCCCACAGTCCTTGGGTTTCACCCTCTGCCCCCTCTCTCCCCTCTGAACCCCTGGGCTTATCCCTGCCCTTTCCCAGGCTCTTCCATGGTTCCCAGATTCCTATGGACTTCAGCAAGGCCTTTGACACAGTCTCCCATCCCATCGTCATTAAAAAATTGACCTTGACTGTGGCATTGATGCCTACCCAGTTAGGTGGATTGCAGATTGGCTGAAGGGTTGCACTCAGAGGGTGGTAGTGGATGGGTCATATTCGACTTGGGGAGAAGTGGGCAGCAGAGTCCCCCAGGGCTCGGTCCTTGGGCCCGCTCTGTTTAATCTCTTTATCAATGATTTGGACAACGGGGTGAAAAGCACCCTGTTTAAATTCGCTGATGATACCAAAATTTGGGGTGAGGTGAGCACACTAGTAGGGAGGGAAAGACTGCAGCAGGACCTGGATAGGTTACAGGGGTGGGCTAGCAAAAACAGAATGCGCTTCAATATTGACAAGTGCAGGGTGCTGCACTTGGGCAGTAGTAACCAGTGACACACTTATAAGATGGGAAACGTCCTTCTTGAGAGCATGGAGGCACAAAGAGATCTTGGAGTCATTGCTGACTCCAAGATGAACATGGGCCGACAATGCGAGGTCATGGTTGGAAGGGCTAACCGGACCTTGTCATGCATTCACAGGTGCATCTCAAGTAGGATAAAGGAAGTGATCCTCCCCCTTTATGTGACACTGGTCAGGCCACAGCTGGAGTACTGTGTCCAGTTCTGTGTGCCCCACTTCAGAAGGGAAGTGGAAAACATTGAGAGGGTCCAGAGGAGGGCCACCCGAATGATCCGGGGACAACAGGGCAGACCCTACAATAAGATACTGCCGTACCTGAACCTGTTCAGCCTTCACAAGCAAAGGCTGAGGGGGGACCTGGTGACCATCTATAAACTCACTAGGGGGGACCAGAAAGGTTTGGGAGAGGCCTTGTTTCCCCTAGAGCCCCCTGGCATAACAAGGAATAACAGCCATAAGTTGTTGGAGAGTAGGTTTAGATTAGACATCTGTAAGAACTACTTCACAGTTAGGGCGGCTAGGATCTGGGATCAACTTCCAAGGGAAGTGGCGCTGGCTCCTACCCTGGGGGTCTTTAAGAGGAGGCTTAATGCCTACCTAGCTGGGATTATTTGAGCCCAGTTTTTTCTCCTGCCCAGGCAAGGGGTTGGACTTGAAGATCTACAAGGTCCCTTCCAACCCTACTTCTGTGATTCTATGATTCTATGATTCTGTTCCTCTGTAGCTGCTGCCAGGTCTCTGGGGTGAAGGAAGTTTCTGTGCTACTCCAATGCCTGATGAGGGGTTGTACTCAGCCCAAGAGTGACAGCAGTGGTGGCAGCAGATTGGGAAGTCCCCCATTTCCTGGATGCCCCCATGCTGTCAGGAAACAGATAGAAACTCAACTGCAGAGAAGCTATGGCGGTGGGGTCAGGAGGCAGGTTCCCCTTCATGCCTGCTTCTGAGCTGACAGAAAACAGCTGGGGGCTGTGCTCAGTATAAGAGGCAACAGCAATGACAGGGTGGGTTCCTCCTCCCTTCCTTCTCCCAGGCAGGCTCCATGCAATCTGTTATCACCACACACCCAGATCCAGCTTCACAACTGCCTGCTTACCTGCTAACTACCCCTTTCACTATTCCAGCAACTACCTGGAAGCTCTGCGCTACATCCGTCCACCTCCTCTTCCACATTCTTTCCTCCTCACTTACACACTGTTCCTTGGCTGTCCGGGCTGTCAGTCTAGTACATAAGAATTTGGGAGCATATCTAGTCCGCTTGGGATGCTGGAGGACCACAAATCACTGGTATTAGTTTTCTGGAACAGACCAAAGTCATTGCAAAATGAGCTACTTAACAACACCTCTCTCCCCTAGAAGCCATGCCCAGACTGGCTTCAGGGAGTATTCGCAGAGACCACATATGGCCATAATGGTCTTAAGGAAACACCCCCAGAGGATATTTTGTGACAATGATAATGGCCTTAATTAGGTTCAACTACTTCCTTTTTCTTTTTTAGCAAGCAATTTATAAATTGCTTCACATATAATTATGTGCTATTTACAAGTCATTAATGTCATCATAATGGTTATTCTAAATAATTCCCAAAGTGTCTGCTACTTTTAGAAATATTATGTGGCAACAGCTACTGCAGTATGAGGTCATAATGCTCCCTTAAAATATTTGAGTATTTACAGCTAATCAATTCTGTGTTGGATAAAATGTTCCATAAAGAAATGAGATCATTGCACAGAGTTACGGCTGAAGAAAACAGTCATGGCTGCAATGTGCTCATGTTCAAAATATTAATAAATGCCATCAATTCAGCTTATCCATTGAATTACAGTAGAGCATTCTGCTGTGTTTCAGAAATATGAAGGCTATAAAAAGAGAATAAAAATGTAATATTGCTAAGTGAGTTGTGGAAGTCAAATAAACAATGTGGGACTATTTCCTTTAAAACGTATGACCTGTATAAAATAATTCCTTTTTGTTACAGAAAATTAAAAGCTAACACCTATAAATTAAACCCAATTAGTGTTCATCCGTTTGGAATTTTTTGCTATTTTCTTATTGGAGGTCATGAGCAAGGGTCAAGAGAGTATTATCATTCTGTGATTCCCATGTTATTAAAAATCCCAGATAGAAGAAGCAGAGTCCTGGAGATTTCTGAGAATTGCAGGAAAAAAATAATATCTGTTTTATGGTCCATGGAGAGAACAGAGATGTTCCATTTAGTAAAGAAAACCGGATTGCTACATAAAGGGTTTATTTTCTTTCCTGAAAGCCAAATACAATAGCAGTTGTATGTGCAGGACAACACTCTTGGACTCCCAGAACAGTTTTTCAAAAACTGTCACTGAAACATCATACCCTTAATACTGGCATAACTTTCATTAATTTCCAGAATAGTCACATATTTAGAGAGTAAGGAAAACAACTCCTATATGACTATATCCTGCTTAACTTTCATATATGAAACTGGCAAGTCCATAAATTTAACTGAATGTGTTGGCACATATGCACAGTTTGGGATTAAACATAGCTTCTGCTAACCTACTAAGGATGCTCAAAAGAGCCATGCTTTCTCTGGGGAGATACCCCTGGGAAACAGAATCATCTAGGCATATGTGTAAGACTAGGCAAGTTTTAGTGAGAGACAAAAAACTAGCAGTTATAAAGACAGGATGAGGATACTGCTATGATTTAGCCCATTGGGTAAGAAGACCTGGATTCTAAGTCAACATTTACCTAGAGTTGGTTGAATCTGTATCCAATATTTGACAGTTTTAACCACCAGGTAACAGGATAAACACTGACTTTTCCAGTCCTTCCCTTGTAGCTGCCAAGAAAAGGAAACTCAAGAGAAGGGAAATATATACACATACCTTTACCTCCTGTGACACGCTGGAGATTCACCGCTTTGGAGCAGACATGGTTAATTTGGATCTTTGAAAACTCCTGGCGCTATGGTGTAGTGCCTGAAGACTGGAAAGAAAGTGGATCCAGCTAACTATAGGCCCATCAGCCTGACTTCTATCCTGGGGAAGATCTTTAAAAAGTTTATTCAAGAGCCCATCCTTAATGGACTGGCTTACGCCAACATCCTAAAGGATAGCCAGCATGGGTTTGTTGTGGGTAGGTCTTGCTTGACCAATCTCATTTCCTTCTATGACCAGGTGACCTATCACCTGGATGAGGGAGAAGAGATTAATGTCATATACCTTGACTTCAAAAAAGCCTTTGATCTGGTATCCCATGATCACCTCTTGGTGAAACTTGCCAATTGTGGCCTTGGGTCCACCATGATCTGCTGGCTGGGAAACTGGCTCCGTGGTCGGACCCAGAGGGTTGTAATTGATGGCAGTCACTTATCATGGTGTCCTGTGACCAGTGGGGTCCCCTAAGGCTCTGTCCTTGGACCCATATTGTTCAACGTCTTCATTAATGATGTGGACATTGGAGTCAGGAGCAGACTGGCCAACTTCACCGACGACACCAAACTGTGGGGCAAAGCATCCACACCAGAAGACAGGCAGGTGATCCAGGCTGACCTGGACAGGCTCAGCAAACAGGCGGACAAGAACCTGATGGTCTTTAACACTGAAAAATGCAAGGTTCTCCACCTTGGGAAGAACAACCTGCAGCATCCTTATAGGTTCTGCAGTGCTACGCTGGCTAGCACTACAGAAGAAAGAGACTTGGGACCACATCATTGACCACAAGATGAACATAAGATTGCAGTGTGATGCTGCAACTCCTAAAGTGACCAAAATGCTGGCTTGCATCCATAGATGCTTCTCAAGCAAATCCTGGGACACCATTCTCCCCTTGTACTTGACCTTGGGGAGGCCACAGCTGGAGTACTGCGTCCAGTTTTGGGCTCCACAATTCAAAAAGGATGTGGAGAAGCTTGAGAGAATCCAGAGAAGAGCCACGCGCATGATCAGAGGTCAGGAAAACAGACCTTATGATGACAGGCTGAGAGCCATGGGACACTTTAGCCTGGAAAAGCGCAGGCTCAGGGGTGATCTGATGGCCACCTATAAGTTTATCAGGGGTGACCACCAGGATCTGGGGGAGCATTTGTTCACCAGAGCACCCCAAGGGATGATGAGGTCAAATGGTCATAAACTACCGGGAGACTGTTTCAGGCTGGACGTAAGGAAGAAGTTCTTTACTGTCCGAGCCCCTAAGGTCTGGAACAGCCTGCCATTGGAGGTGGTTCAAGCACCTACATTGGACACCTTTAAGAGGAAATTGGATGCTTATTTTGCTGGGGTCCTATGACCCCAGCTGACTTCCTGCCCTTTGGGCAGGAGGCTGGACTCGATGATCTTCCAAGGTCCCTTTCAGCCGTAATGTCTATGAAATCTATGAATTGACTCTGCTCTGCATGTGAGCTGAAGTGCATTGTGCTGCACCTCATACAGTTGTATAAATGGAAAAATGTGGACAGGAAATGGCAGTGGTGTGCCTTTGAACTAAAGCACCTTCTGTGTGTTTTAGTTCAAAAGTGTGCCACCAATATTTTCTCAGTGCTACACACATTTTGATGCTTATACAACTGCAGTGTAGCACTTGCATTTGTAAAAATGCCCTGTGGGTCCAGCAGAAAAACACAAACTAGAGGGTATGTGGCTTATGGATACTTCTCTGAAATAGAGCTGGTTTTGTGTGCTATCTTGGCCCCTGTACTAAATAGAGCAGGGGCAGGCAATTATTTTGGGCAGAGGGCTGCTTGATGAGTTTTGGCTGGCTGTCGAGGGCTGCATGGGTAGCTCTGCCCCTTCAGTTGCCCCCCCGCTGGTTGCCATCTTGGGACCAGAAGTCCTGCACTCTGACCCCTGAGCTTTGTCACTGGAAGTCCCTCCCCTTGCACAACTTACCAGGTAGCAAGGGGTTTTGACCCTTCTAACTTCCTTCCCCAGCAGTCGGGTTTCAGGGGCATCAGTCCTCCCTCAGAACAGTCCCCCTACCTGTGCCAGCTGGTCCCAAAAGGAGTAGGCTCCACCACCTCTTCTGCTGGCTGGTGCCAACCCGGTTGGGCTCACTCTGTCTCCAGCAGCACGTGGGAAGCTGGCTTCAGCCACATGCTGCTCTGGATCGGACAGACCCAGCCAGGTCTGCACCAGCCAGAAAAAGTGGCATGCAGCTGAAGTCAACTTCCCACATGCTGCTAGGGATGGGAGGAGCCTGACTAGGTCTGCACCGGCCAGCAGAAGTGGCGATGGAGCCGTGTGCCACTCAGGATGGGATGAGCCAAGTTGAAGCAGCAGGGGCTCAACTGCACTTTCCTCCTGCCTGCACCAGTCAGTCCCGAGCAGCACATGGCTCCACTGACACTTTTGCTGGCCTGGCCGGTGCAGATGTGGCTGGGTTCTTCCCATCCCCAGCAGCATGTGAGGAGCTGACTTCACCTGCATGCCACCTTTCCTGGCCAGTGCAGACCCAGCTGGGCTCCTCCCGTACCCAGAAGCATGCAACTGAAGCCAGCTTCCCACGTGCTTCTGCGGATGGGAAGAGTCCAGCCAGGTCTGCAGAAGTAGCCAGCAGAAGTGGCAGTGGAGATGTGTGCTGCTTGGGATGGGATGAGCCTGGCCAGAGCAGCAGGGGCTCAGGTACACTTTCCCATGCCTGCACCGGTCATTCCCAAGAGGCACATGGCTCCGCTGCTGCTTCTGCTGGCTGGTGCTGACCCGGCCGGGCTCGTCCCACATGGGAAGCTGACTTCATCTGCATGCTGCTTTTTCTGGCCAGTGCAGATCCGGCTGGGTCTGTCCCATCCAGAGCAGCATGTAGCTGAAGCCAGCTTCCCACATGCTCTGCTGCCACTTCTGCTGCACCAGACAGCAGAAGCAGTGGCAGAGCCATGTGCCACTCAGGACTGACCAGTGCAGGCAGGGGCAAAATGCAGCTGATCCCCTACTTCTCCAGCTGGGCTCATCCTGTCCCAAGCGGCACATGGCTTCACTGCCACCTCTCCTCCCTGGCGCTGACTGGGCTTGAGCTGTGGTCCAGCTGCTGCTTCCCCTCCCCAGTGCCAGTGCAGCCCAACCCCACACAGCCTGAATGACACAGCATGGCACGGTATGGGGAAAGCCTGCCCAGCAGCCACTTTCCTAGGCTTACCTGAAGGGCAGAACCCTTTCCAGTCCCATGCAGCAAAGCATAACCCGACCCAGACACTGTTTCCCCTCACCGGTGCCACAGGTTCTGGCCCAGCCCCTCCACCCCTCTCAAGCTGCAAATATGGCCTAAGCCAGGGGTGGGGCGAGGTCTGCTGGGTCAGGCTGAAGTCAGGGTTGGTTGCCTCACAACTGGAACCCAAGGAAACAGCCTGAGGTGCTGCAGCTGGTGGCTAGTGCTGCCGGAGGCAGCCACTATTACGTGGGTTTTGAAGGGGCTCTGTGGGCTGGAGGGAAGTGCTTGGCAGGCAGGATCCAGCCTGTGGCCATATTTTGCCCACCCCTGGAATAGAGCAAAAACCTTCTTAGTCCTCTTTACTTTATGGATATTAACAGCATGTGATATAACAAGTGCAGTGGGTTATCTCCAAAATGTTGTTTGAAGAGGAGTCTGAAAAATGCCTAGACACTGGGTTACTGGTTAGTGCACATGTCTATGAAGTGGAAGATGCAAGTTCAAACCTTATCTGGGTGTGTGGGTATTCCATTCCTTGGGTAAATGCCCTAGCACAGCATTTTCCAACCTTTTTTCCATGGCAAAATGTCTCACAGCACACTTACATGGACTCTCCCATCCTACAGTATAACGGCTGGATGTGGAGCAGAGGTGGGGGGTGGTGCGCAAAATGACATAGAGAGGAGTAGTGGTGCACAGCCAAACATGGAGCAGTGGTGGTGCAGGGTATCTTTGGTGGTGCGGGGCAGTGGTGATAGTATTGGCTGGAGCCATGCCCTGCTGGAAGCCATGCACCCCAAGATCCCGCAGCACACCTAGTATTGTCTGATGTCACACCGGTGTGCCGTAGCATACCAGTTGGGAAATGCTTCCCTAGCCACTAGGCTATTGAATTTAAAAAGATGCAAGGTTCCTGCTCTGTAACCTCTGTAAGTAGGTCAAAGACACTTAATGCAATCAATAAGTAGGGCCAGAAGAGCCCCAGCCCCTTCCCTCTGATTGGCGCTGGGTCTGCTTTTAAGGAAGCCCTCTATTACCCAAATTTGCTACACAGCATTTTTGTCTTCAGTTCTGAGCAGTTCCTGTCCCTGTAACACCTCTGCTTCCTGCCCCCTGATTCTAATGAATTTTCTGGTTCAGTTTTGGACTTCAGGTCCTGCCCCTTGGTTTGAAACTTGAGTTCTTCTTGGTTGCTTTTAGCCAGTGTTTTAGCCCTCCAATCCCACTGATTCCCACTTCTGGTTCCACCCACTAGGACTGACACAGGGGGGAAGTAATAGGATGCATGGATGCAAAAAGTGCTTGGTTATGTACCCACCAGTTACCCATGTGAGGGGCAAATAAATGACACATTTTGAACTGGAAAATAAAAAGTTTCAGGGAATATAGCATATATTGTTTATTCTGTCCTGTTTTTAATTCATATTGTTTATACATATATTGTTGAGCTTGGACATCAAGTAGACAACTGTATGGTGTAGAAAATAATAAGAAGAATTCAAACAGACTTAGATACTGATGTGAAGAAAAACAAAAACAAATCCAAGACATAGAAACAGTTAATTACTTAACATTTAAGTCACAGGTAGAAGGAACAACTGAAAAACACAGAGAGAATACCATAGAATCAGAAAAAACTAGAGATGGAAAGAACCTCAGGAGGCTATCCAGTCCAACTCTATTCCTGAGGCAGGATCAGGTCCGTCTTTTAACCACCCTTGGCAACTTTGTTTAACCTTTTCTTAAAAACGTCCAAAGCATAGAGATTTTTGATAGCCTAACCTACACATTAAAAGCAACATGTGATAAAATTAAAGAATGGTAGGGCATCAAGTGGATGGACACTAAAAACTAAGTACTGAACACTGATATTGATTCTATTGACCATTGTTGTCTACCTGATTCCTGAAGGTCTTCTTTCACACTACAGGTGATAATGGCTCTCCTTCCTTTTCATAGGTCCTAATCTCCCATTAATTAATCTTCTTTTCTTCTGCTAATTGTTTGTCTAGTACCCTTGGAAATGTCTCCCTTCTCCAATTGTACAGCCCTCCTCACTATTTTTAAATCATCATTATGGTTGCTGCTTTCCTCAGACCTGATGAAGAATACTTTTCATTCCAAAGCCTTTCTAACTTTATTCTTGTAGTTGGTTCGATAAAATATATCATTCAAAAAATCCTTGCCTTTTTCACAATTCCTAGATTATAACTAGGAATCCTGTTTTTCTGGGATTTAAAAAATATCCCTATTTTTTGGTGGGAAAAAGTAACCCCAAATTCCACTTTTCCTGTGAATTAAATGAAGCGCCACTACTATATAGTTATGTATATAGCGGTGCTTCATTTTAATCATGGGAAAATGTAGATTTGAGGGGCGGAAGTAACCAAAAATTGGGGATTTTTTTTTAAATCAGAGAAAACCAGGATCCCTGATTACAACATTACTCCTGTAGGGCATCATAGAATCATAGAATCATAGAAGTAGGGTCGGAAGGGACCTTGTAGATGTTCAAGTCCGACCCCCTGCCTGGGCAGGAGAAAAAACTGGGCTCAAATAATCCCAGCTAGGTAAGCATCAAGCCTCCTCTTAAAGAGCCCCAGGGTAGGAGCCAGCACCACTTCCCTTGGAAGTTGGTTCCAGATCCTAGCCGCCCTGTGAAGTAGTTCTTGCGGATGTCCAATCTAAACCTACTCTCCAACAACTTGTGCCCTTTATTCCTTGTTATGGCATTTCTGTGTTGTTTACAATTTCCTTTGTAATTGGAAGAGGGTAGGATTCTTTATTTTTAAAATAAAGCAACAAATAGTGACAGATCCTATCCACTTCCTGGATTAGTGCTAAGATGTGGTACAAAAGACAGACATGCACCCAAAATAACACTCTTGAATGAAAATGGCTTTGGCTGTTTTGCTTTGTGTTGAACTTAATGTTGTCACTGAGTTTTCAGTGGGTTCTGAGCATGCCTATTGGAGTGCTCTTCAGGAACTTCTGCACCTGGTTTCTGTATCCCAGTGGAGGTTTAGTCAAAATTTTGTCAGCTAGCTTTTGAGAGTGGGCAGTTTCAGGCATTCAAAAAAACAGAGGATTAGAAGCCCCTAGGAAATTTTAATATCTCTAGTCTAAGGTGACTGCTGAGGAGGACTTTTCAGATTACAATTTTGGATATAGGTGCTTGTGTCCTTTTTTTTCCCTTTTAAATCTGTACCTAACTCAATAACAGACTTTTAGTATAGAGTAGCTTTCATCCGTTTATATTATTGAAAACAAATTGATGCTTTATGGCCTTTAAATCATTCCTTATTTTCATTAGTCAACGTTGACACACTGCAATGTCAGCATGAGAGTAGATAGGCAGAAGAAAGGGCTTTTCTTTACTTTAAATTCAGCAAATTAGAATTTAGATATAATTACATATTTTATGTGAGGTTCAGTTGCAACACTATAGCTGAAAACCTGTCAGACCTTTCACTATAAAATCATTTTGGAGGAGTTTTATCTTGTTCATAACTTGATCAATCCATGAAAGACCCTTCTCTTTCTGAAATGAAGCCAGATCATAACTCTAGACCCAGCTGGTCACAATCAGATCAGAAGAATTTATTCCCTGAGTCATCAAGTAAGTGCACAGCCTGCAGTAAACCTAGAACAGAAACCTGGACTCAGCTTTTCCAAATGAGGCAATCAGGACAGCCAATCCCCTAATGCCACAGAAAACGGGCCTACGCGTTCCCAGCCCTTAAAAAGCCAACCCCAGCCCATAGTACTTTTTCAGGGCAAAAACTGAGGTCTTTGCACATACCTTCATGTGTTCTTGTATTCCTTTTATCAGATTGACTTTTGGTTGCTGATTCTGGTCCTAAGCTTGGCTTTGGCTTCTGATCCAGGCTTGACTCCTGGTATATCCTGGCTGACTAACCACCCAATTCCAGTTCTGATGCCAGAGGCCTCTGGCCCTGTGTCTCCTTAAAAACTTGGCCTGGATCTCACAACTGCTTCAAGTGATGGACTACTAGGCCAGACCACCCACACCTCAGTTCTTAATACCTTCTTTAAAATGACTTTCCTATTTTAAATAATGTTTAAAGCAAGCACTTAGAGTCCTAACAATGTTTTTATTTGCATTATGATAACCAGGCATCCTGGTTTTGTTTGATTTAAAAAAAAAATCCCTAATTTTTGGATTAAAAGAAGGAACCCAAAATACACATTTTAACGTGATTAACATGATACACCACTTATATATATATACACACATACACACACACAATACATACACACACACACACACACACACACACACAGTTGTTTCATTTTAATCACACAAAAATGTGGATTATTTTGGGTTACTTTTTTAAATCTAAAAATTGGAGAGTGGGAATATCAGAGAAAACCAGGATCCCTGATTACAATACACCATTCTTGCAGCTTCCGAAACTGAAGTTATAATCCTAATAGGGCAGTACTATGACTGAGCTAATTACATTTTTTTAAACCTTCCCCATGTGAAACAATGATAATGTTTCCATTTGTTTAATTTTTTTTTCCCTCTGCATTAAAATATGAGTGAATTTAGTCTTGAGAAGTCCTTTCAAAATAAGAAATATGCATTTTTTTTCCAAAAAAATGTCACAGGGGAATTTGAAATGGGCCTCAGCTGATAGGATGACCCAGTTTACATTCATGGAGATGCTTTCATTCTGAATGTGAAATATTTCAATTTATATATAATCCTACAGTAAAATAAATTGATCCAAAAGTTGCCTTTATTATCTGTGATCTTTTAATAATAATGAAAAGAAGTTGAACTTAATGATGAAGCCGATTTGTCAGCAACTTAAAATAAACCAATTATCTTATCATAAAAGAGGTTAGCAGGGTCAACACGATTTTTTTCATTATATCCAAGATGGGAAACTACTTTCTAAATCATGTCAGCATAGCTGAAATCATTCATGGATGTGAAGAGGGTATTTTTCTTCTGTAATGTCATATCTGCCTAATGAGTTAAGAAAGATATTTTATATTTGAAAGCTTGTCTAATATCTCCCTCCTAACTGTTTGATCCAATAAAGTATATCATAAAACCTTCCTTCTTGTATATTTTCTGGATTAACACAACCACCCTATTAACAAACCCTACTCAATAAGGAATATTAACCCCAAATCTACAAAAAAGACTAAATGTTAAAATTTCACCATTAGTTCAGCCAAGAATGTAGGTGTTTACCTAATACATTGATTTATGTTAATATCACAAATGACATTGAACAAACTATGAAGAAGGATTTGTTTGTGCAAATATTGCTAAGCCAGAAATTTTGGTTCAATATCATAAAGTTTAAGGCAGTTTGACAAGTTAATTTAAGCAAGAATTGTTAATAGTTATTAAATTAACTTAAAAAATGCAAGGTAGCTTTCTGTCAGAAATTACCATGCTGTGTAAAAAGCACTGACAACCATGGGAGAAGAGAGGGATCTCGATGTCTTGATGTAGTGTGTGTGTGAAAAAGGGAAATGTAATTCTAAGAGTGGGATATTTTTAGTAGAGATAAGAAAGTATTACTACAACTGTTTAAGGCATTGATTAAATCTCATTTAAAAACTGTATACAGTTATAGTTATCTACATAAAAAATCATGAAAAGACTCAGAGAAAAACAGCTAGTATGATTATGAAAATGAAGAGGAGATTATGAGTTTATGATGAGATTAAAAGAGATTTTGTTAAGCAAAACAAAGGTTGAGGTGATATGATTATTCTGTATATGTACATCCTGAGGGTGAATGTTAGGGAGTGGTATTCATTTTGAAAAACAATGTTTGTATAAGGTTAAATGAAGATAAACTGATCACAACCAAATGTGGACTGGAAATGAAAAAGGTTTCTAATGATTACAAGAGTACAGTTTTGGAATGAAAATCTAGCAAGAATAAAGAGCTTGAAATACAATTGGATAAATTATGGAATGGATAGTATGATAGCAAAGGGGTTTTCTAAGAATAATAATCAAAATGTGATATGTACATTTGATTATTTATAACTCCATGATAGATTTGAAAAGAATATTTTTCTCTATGTGTAGGTTGACCATATGTCCTGGATTGGCTGAGACAGTTCCAGATTTTGGAGGCTGGTCAAGGCCAGCTAGTGAAAATGAAAACAAGTGTCCCAGACACCAAGTGCGGAGGCAGAACAGCAGACACTGTGAAATAGGAAGCCCTATTAATACCAGTTGTTACTTCTCAGGTAACAAGGCTTTCTTGGTTTCTTCCCTAGTGCTGGGTATAGTTTTCTTCATAGGATCAGCTAAACAAATTATATAACCTAGTAAGTTCCCAGATACTGCAATAGTGACAGCACTGATGGTGCCCTTGTCTTTTCTGATCCTTCCCTCTGATATTTAGTAGGATTTAAATTTTGTGGGGTGCAAACAGGGATAGGCCATATTTTTTTGAACAAAAGGTTTCCTGTGAATTCAAAGTGGTTTATGTGAAATCAGTGGCTTCTGTGGCCCTTTCTAGTCATATATTCTTATGTTTTTTCCTTACCGTAGAATAAAAGATGGATGCTGTATTCAACACTGGAAATAGGCATTTGCTTCTGATTACTACACTTGAAGTCCCATGAAATACATTATTCTTGCTTTTTTGACTTACAGAAGATTTTAGAAGATCACATTCATTAGACATTAAGGGGGGTGGGGAATCTCCTATTACCAAAAATAAGTGGGGGGATTTACAGTAAAAGCCATGCTATCCGGCACCTTAGAAACCAGCATGCTCCATTAACTGGCATGCCAGTTGACACAGCAAAAGCAAAACTGGAAGTGCCCACCATGGCACTTCCAGTTTTGCTGAGCCCCCATGGTCCAGGACAAAGCAGCCTGCGCTGCTGAGCGCCCATGGCCCAGGGTAAAGCAGCCTGAGTGGGGCCCCCCCTCCCTGTTTCCCGGCACACTGACTCCAGGGTGGGGCGGCAGTGCAGTGGACACAGTAGGAGGGGTGGCAGCCTGCACAGGAAAAGACACCTGTTCAGGTATCTCAAGTAACCAGCATATTTGATCATCTGGCACCCCCCATTTTCTGTGGGTGCCCGATAACAAAGCTTTTGCTGTAGTCATTCTAGATATCCCCATGTTAAAACTTTTTACAAGCTTACTTGAAAATTCTGACCACTGTAATAAATTGTGCCACAAAATTCTGTCAATATATTGTACTTTATGTCCTGACATAGGTTACACTATCTGGGTAAATTTAACAAATAAAAGTACCCCTGCTATACAAAAGCATCAGTATCCAATGACTGCAGTAATTACCGTTACAATGATTGTAAATATTAATGTAAATGCAGTAGCATAACTTGGGATATGGAGGGGATGAGCCAAGCACCAGCACTGAGGGCTAACTCAGAGCGGGACCAAAATGGCAGCCGCTAGGGAGCCCATATAGCAGCAACTGCTGTTCAAGAAACTTGTTCTGAGGCAGCAGCAGCAGCTCACAGTACTACCACTGCTGCAGCTGCCCCTGCACAAGGTGGTAAAGGGCTCCCTCTCCAGCCCTCCCCTGTCTTTTATGTTACAATTCTGTATAAATGTTGCTGTCATCTGGACATTCCCAAAGAATAAGCCACTACTCTTCATTTTCCTTATTCCATCTAAGCTTTTTTAAAATTCCAAAGAAAAGAGAAGAAAACTTAATATTATCTATATTTTATTATAATCATGGGCAACTAGTGCCTCCCAAATCTGGGGGAGCACTAACAGAACATGAGCTGGGGTCCCCCAGTGGCCAGCTGGTGACTGGGGGGGCTCCCCCATTGGCCATGCCACCAGCTGAGCCAATTTTAGGGGTGGGGCTCAGGTGCTTTCCATCCTACCAGCTGGAGCGTTTGCTGTCGGGGGGCACCAGCACTGTCAGGGTGAGCACATGCTTCCCCCGTGCCTCCCCTATGTATCATCTATGATTACAATAAATTTAACACATTTTGAAATTGCTTGTATATTTAGAGGGGCCCTAGCAATGGAGTTACATTTAATGCCCACTAATAAGCATGGTCATCCACAAGTATGTAATTTAGCCACTGGTACAGACATGTTCTAATATAGAAGAAGACAACATGATGGGTAGATTATGCTTTCTTCACTGGAGGATGAAATGATGTTAAAAATAGTTTGGTTATGATTGTCAATGTGTGTTTAACTATAACTGAAGGATATCCAGAGGGGAAACTGCATTTGACAACAGGTGCTGGGTATAGTTTATTTCCTATCATTGTCAAGCCCTAAAGAACAGCTGTTCTATGTATCTGAGAAAAGGAACCAACTGTCACTAGCTGTCATTTACTAACTGAATAAGACAAAGATATTCCCATTAGGGGATTAAATTGTGTATGACCAGAGGGTTTAGATTTCCAGGCACATTGACAACCCAGTGAGACAGGTTCTTATAGAAAGACACTTGTCCCATTAAGTTGCAATTACCAAGTAGGCCCACAGAAGTGTTGAGAAATGTAATGTCATGCTGGGGAAGGACACTAGGGCATCTCAAGCAAGTAAATTTTGTAGGGGTTAAAAAGATGAAACTTCAAACTTTGGAAGTACTAAGCAAACCCCACCTGGAGCCAAGGCTTTTGAGTCTGTTAGACTCCTCACTCCAAGGCAAAGGACACAGTATACCTGGAAACACTTCCTGGAAACAGGACTTTCAAGGATTCTAGGCTTCCTGTTCTGCAGCAGGAGGACTCCTCTGGGAATCAGGCAGTATGTCAAGACCCTTGAAAGACAGAGGGAGCAGATGGCTATTTTGTTCCTTTAAAAAAATGAATAGTATGTTTCATTTTTAAAATTATTATGCTCTTAATTTTCTCTCTGGGAATTTTATTTTTAATTGTAATTTTCATTTCAAATTGAGACTTTTTTTTGACCAGCACTAGTAATAATAAAAAACAAAAAAATTCCAGTTTAATCAAGCAAAACAAAACAGCACCTCCCCTACTCCCCACCACCTGGATATCACCACTGTAGATGATTTGCTTCTAAGACAACTAATTCAAATATCCTATGTGAGCTAAGCTTAAGCTTCTAGGATGCTTTGCTCCAGCAGGAACTCTGAATGCATTAGTCCCATTGTGATGTATGATGGAACAGACCTTGAAATTCTGCTGAGAAGGCAATTAAAGAAAGTCAAGCTCCAAGCTAAGTCTTCTAATTAGGTTCCCAGAGGCATAGTGTTACAAGACAATTCAGAATACTTGATTATTTTCAGAACTTTTTGTGACCCATACCTTGTGGCACAAGGATTTTTTTTCTTTCCGCTTTTGATCTGTGTGTCATTCCTTCCAACATAATTGTGTCTCTAGAGAAACATTAAATAAAAAAAAAATTAAAAACAGCAGTTGTACAATGATATGATGGTACTGATAAAGAAAGTTATATTTTTAGACAGCAGATTAGTGTCATTTCATATCAAACATTTTTTCATGACTTATTCCTATTTTGTTTGCCTCATTCTATCTTTTTCTAGTGATGCTTACAACCAAAATTCAGATATTATGCAATACATAAGAGAAACTAACAAAAAAGTGTCCACACTGAAGTAAAAGAACTGTGGTTGTACAAGGTCCCTGCAAGTACTCCTGGTGACTACAGATTAGGGCTGTATGTCACAGAAATGGTGCTCATGAATAGATTTATCAATAAGAGACTAAAATTCCTTACCGCAATAATCTATGAGTCAAAAAAGTGAAATGTCCACTAAAGGCAATGGGGCACAGACCCATCAGTTCCTATAGCCATAGAATAAAAAGGAACACTTCAGCTGGTATCACACCCAGCTAACTTGATAATCCAGCCCAAATGACCAGTTACTCATTGCCAGCTCTCTGTAGCAGCCTTCAGAAGTACCCTGAAGCAAAAAACCCCCGCAAAAAACTGATTACCAGTGATCCTGGCTTCCTCTGATTATTTTGCCCTGGCTTGCCTCATGGTGGGGTGGAGAACTGAGAGTGCGTTAATTTCTTGGTGGTGTTTTTTTCTGATACCTGGAAATCCAGGTATCATATTTTGACCTCATACTACATATTTGCAGCATGGGGAACATTTTTCATTCTCAGCATGCCTCTTGTGGCATCTCAAACTGGTTGAGTTTGTCTGGATGCATCATCTGGCCCATGTGTTCTCCATTTTGGGACTTTGATCTTCACAGTCCAATTGACTCAATTACTAATTCCAGTGGTCTATAGTATTTTATTATTAATTAAACTTAGAAACAATGAGCTCTTTATAATGCCCCACTATGTACCAAAACCAAAACTAAATGCTTTTTAGTCTTATTGGTGGAATCTCTCTTTTTTTTCTCCCTGTAGCACCTGTGCTTAGGTTTTCTGTTGATCTTCCTTATCTTCTTATATATCCATCCTCCTTTCAAGGATTACAGAAATCCATCTGACGATCATAAGATCATTCACTTCTTTGAGAACCTTTGTCAGCCATGAACAACTAATCCTTCGTCCACTCCAACGGGAATTTTGCAGTTTCCTGATTCATTCAGTAGCATGAATGGCCAAAACATTTGTCACTTCAAGATCCTTTCCAACCTTTTTTTTCCTTTTTCTTGCTTTTCCATATTTCATTCCATTACTCTTCAAAGACCATTCTATTTCTGGACTCCATCTAGTGATGAACCAATAAACTTAACTGGCTAACTTCTTAACTAGAAATTGTCTTTTGCACACATGTACCATTACAGGGTACTGGTGTGAATCTCTCGTCCACTTCCTTCCTTTCTTCCATTTGACTACTGATCATCCTTTCTTCTTTCTCCCTCACAGACTCCTGTGTATTGTCCTGTTTCTCATAAGTATATGTCCAGCTATCCATTGTCTCCTCTTCTCTTTATTTTCTGAGATTTCCTGCTGTCTGATTCCAGGGTCACTTGCAGTTGCATCTTAAGCCTTAATGCATTCTCTCCATGAGTTCTATAAGATGACACTTCAGATATGGACAGGATTTACACAATATGGGATACTGTACATAAAACAACTCTTTTATCCAGTTATCTCCATTAGTTATGCCATTCTTCAGTCCCACTTCACTTCTGCCTCATTTATATCATCTTCCCTCCCTTATTCTTAACTTAAAAGGTTAGGTACAAGAGGTCTTTAATTTAGGTAAAAAAAAAAAAAATTAATGCACTCTCAGACTACAAATAATATTTTCTTCATTGCTTTGCATGTAAGTAAATGCCAAAAAGAGGATGGTGGCTGGATGGGGGCAGGGTTATGCTACTTTCCAGCATCTTGTTTGAAGAGAACTGGGTGCAAGGTTAGGGTCTGGGGGTGGGGGGAGGGTGGGAGAATAAGAACAACATAATGGGTGTGTGTACATGAGACACTGACTGTGCAGTAGCTTGATACTACTGCACAGTAGCATCACATGGGAAAAAACATGCTGAGATGCTATTGCACAGTACTAATAAGCTAGTGCAAAGTGGCATCACTTAAAATGCATTCTTTGGCACTACTGCACAGTAACTACAGTTATAACACATTTGTTTATTATTTGCTTATACAAGTACTAAATAAATGTGCAGTAACCACTGTGCAATAGTGTTTCATGTAGGCATGCCCAATGACTATTTAATACCTCAAGGCACCTTGCAATAAAATCACTGGGGGAAAAATATCTGTCTCAGAATTGCACTACAGCTCAGTAGTAGGTTAAATAAGAGCATGGCTAAATAAGACAAAATGGAAATCTTAAGGCAAGGGAAAATTTTGGTAACTTGGCCAAGTGACATATTTTGAGAACCTCAGAGAAGAGCAACTACATGTTGAGGCCAAAAGCTATGCCATTACTAAAATAATAGGAAAATAGAGCTAAGGAGCATCTCACAAGGGAATGTAGTCTAGCCACCTGCTCAAGGCAGGATCATTTCTGATTAAACCATCCTAGCTAAGAGTCTGCCTACCTGCTTTTGAAAATGTTGAGGGATGGAGATTCCATAACCTTTCTAGGTAGCCTGTTCTAATGTTTCTAATAGTCACAAAATTCCTCCTAATCTAAAACCCTACATTTCCTCTGCTACAGCTTGAGAGCATTGTTCCTAGTTCTGACCCCCAAAGAGAAAAACTATCTCCATCCTCTAGTCTTGCCCCCCAGGACTATTATCAAATTCCCCTTCTCAATCTTCTCTTCCCCAAACCAAACAATTCAATTTCAGCTTTTCCTCAGAAGCAGAGATCCTGGTTTTCTTCAATAAAAAAAAAGCCCCAATTTTGGGTTAAAAAATTACCTCAAATCCATATTTTCTGTGATTAAAATGAAACACCACTATCTATCTATATATATATGTATATGTTCATAGTTTCATAATTGGTAAGGTTGGAAGGGACCTGAGCACAGATTAGCAAGTCCGACACCCTGCCGTGGATGGGTAAGAAAGAATGCTGGGGTCAAATGACCCTGGCTAGGTGTCTACCTAGCCACTTTTTGAAGACCACCAGGGTAGGAGAGAGCACCACTTCCCTTGGAAGTTGTTTCCAGATCCTAGCCACCCTGACTGTGAAGTAGTGACTCCTGATATCTAGCCTGAATCTACTCTCCATCAACATATGGCCATTATTCCTTGTTACTCCCGGTAGTGCTTGGGGGAACAGGGACTCTCCCATTGCCTGCTGGTCCCCCTTGGTCGTCTTATAGATGTCCACCAGATCCCCTCTCAACCTTTTCTTGTGGAGGCTGAATAGGTTCAGTTCCCATAGCCTCCCCTCGTAGGGCCTGCCTTGCTGTCCCTGATCATGCAAGTGGCCCTCCTCTGGACCCTCTCGATGCTGTCCACATCGCTTCTGAAGTGTGGCACCCAGAATTGGACACAGTACTCCAACTGCAGCCTGACCAATGTTGCATAGAGGGGGAGGATCACCTCCTTGGACCTGCTCATGATGCATCTATGGATGCATGACAAGGTGCAGTTAGCCTGCCTGACCACGTCCCCACATTGACGGCCAATGTTCATTATGGAGTCAATAATAACTCCAAGATCCTTTTCTGTCTCTGTGCTGACAAGAAGGGAGTTCCCCAGCATGCAGGTATGCTGTTGATTTTTTCTTCCCAGGTGCAATACCTTGCACTTGCCGGTGTTGAAACCCATCCTGTTCTCATTTGCCCACCCCTGTAACCAGTCCAGATCTATTTCCAGCCTCTCCTCTAGTGTGCCCACTTCTCCCCACATCTTAGTCCATCCACGAATTTGAACAAGGTGCTTGTCCAAGTTGCCAATGAAGATGTTGAACAGTGCAGGCCTGAGGACTGAGCCCTGCGGAACCCCACTGCCTACAACCTTCCAGGTTGAAAATGACTCTTCCACCACCACTCTCTGTCTGGGGCCCTCGAGCCAATTAGTGACCCATCTGATCATGTAGGCATTGACACCACAGTCACCTAATTTTTAATAAGAATGGGATGAGAGACAGTGTTGAAGGGCTTCCTAAAGTCCAGAAAGACTGTGTCTACCGTGACACCTGCATATAAGTATTTTGTGAACTAGTTGTAGAAGGCTACCAGGTTGGTCTGACAGGACCTGCCTCTAATGAACCCATGTTGGTTGCCCCTAAGCATAATCTCCCCTGCTGGTCCCTCGCAGACATGCACCTGGACAATTTTCTCAAAGAGCTTCCCCAGGACCGAGGTAAGACTAACAGGCCTATTGTTTCCTGGGTCCTCCTTCCTCCCTTTTTTGAAATTGGGGACCACATTGGCCCTTTTCCAGTCCTCTGGCACCTTGCCAGAGCATCATGAGTGCTCGCAATGCTGTGCCAGGGTTCCTACAATGACCTCTACAAATTCCTTCAGCACTCTGGGGTGGATATCATCAGGACCTGCTGTTTTGAACACGTCTAGTGGTCTGGAGGCTCCTGGTCCTAAGCATGACCTAAAACTGCACCCTGCCAGGATAGGAAGGCCTGTTGGGGCACCTTGTGGCAGGGGAGCTCCCAAGAAGTGCCAGGACTGTGAACCTCCTTGGTGGAAGGTGTGTAGGGGTGCCTTAACCCTGGTTGCCACCATCTGGTGGGTAATAGTGAGAGCAGGGGGAGCAAGAAGAGGCCAGGTGTATTAGCACTGAGAAACCTGAGGTCAGTGGAGATGTGATATCCTGGAGGCCCCCAAGGGGGTAGCTTGTGGAGCATAGTGTGAGGACCCACTCACAGTAGGGTGCAATAAGAGTTTCCAGAAGGACTGAGTATGTTGGGGTTCAGAGTAGGGTTGCAAGAGTAGTTTGAAAGACTTCACCAGGTGTGTACTAAGTAAGGCTGTGAAAGTGGCTTGAAGGAGTAAGCATGAGAGTAGTTGCCCAATGAGGGGCTTAAGGCAGAATCAGCCCAGGTTTTGGAAGAAGATGTGTGTAGGGGAACTTGTGGGAACCAAAGGACTGCATGGTAGAACCAGTGTGCAAGTAACAAAGCCTGATGGCCAAAGAGAGGCCACTGAAGAGGAGCAAAGGCAGTGGAGTGTGTTCCAGTAATGGGCAGTATGCCAGAGACCCCTGTGAGAGGGGGCCAGAGTGCAAGAGGCCTCCTGTGAGAGTGGGGGTAAATGAATATGAGCCTAAATGGAGCCAAACTATGGAATGAGTTTGCTTCTGTCCCAGAGTGGGGAGCAATTATAATCAGGATGTCATCTGTGAGGCATGGGCTGCAGTGTAGAGGAAGTTTGGAGCCACGCCTCCTGGCTTTGGGCCAGGAATGGACAGCCTCACACTTAATAAAACAAGATAACAATCAAGTTCTGGCAGGTGAGTCAGGGCAGATTTCCCTTGGCAGGTGGGTGGGCCACTGGGATCCAGTCTTGAGTTTGCCCCGTCACAGATTCCTTGGTTAATTTTTACCAGGATTTTCCCTGGGATAGAAGTTAGGCTAATTGGCCTATAGTTGTCCAGGTTCCCTCTCCTCTCCTTTTTGAAAATGGGCACAACATTGGCCTTCTTCCAGTCTTCAGGTAACTCCCCCGAGCGCCATGAGTTTTGGAAGAGTTTTGCCAGAGGTCCTGCAATGGCTTTGGCCAGCTCCTTCAGCACTCTCAGATGAAGTTCATCCAGTCCTGTTGACTTATAAATGTCTAACTTTTCTAACTGATCATGTCCCAGCTCAACGTCAACAGTAGGAAGGCTGTCATTCCCACCAAGCCCATTCTGAACCTTATCTAATATGATTTTCCCATTAGTTTAGTGAAATACTGAAGCAAAGTAGTCATTCAGGAGTTCAGTTTTCTCCTGAGTGTTGGTAACCAGCTGTCCTGAGTTGTTAAACAATAGCCTTATGCTTCCATTTGTTTTCTTCTTATTTCCTACATACCTAATGAATGACATCTTATTGTCCTTGATTTCTGTTGCTAGTGTAAATTCAGTTACCATCTTAGCCTTTCTAATTTGTTCTCTACAAGTGCGGGCTGTTGTTGTATAATTCTCCTTAGGGACTGTCCCCAGATTCTATTGTTTGTATGTCTTTCTTGTTTTTCAAAAGGACCATGATATCTCTTTTAAGCCAAGAGGGCTTACCAGCCCTTCTGCTACCTTTCCTCTGCATGGTAATGGACTCCTTTTGTGCTTCAAGGATGGTGTCCTTGAGGAATGACCACTTTTCATGCATTTCTTTCACCATCAGTCCCTGCAGTGCTTCCCCTACTATTGTCTAGAGCCTGTTGAAATTCACCTTTTCAAAGTTCAAAACTTCAACCCTGCTAGCTGATTTTCCTGCCTTGCAGTGGACAATATGGTTTCATAGTTGCTGTCTCCCAGGGTACTCTTTATCCTCAAGTTGCTCACCAGATCATCTCCTTTGCCTAAGACCACATCTAGGAGAGTGTTCCTTGCAAGAAATGTCTGGATAACTGAAGCCACCTATGCTGACCATGTCCCATGCACACATGGTATTTCATTTAAATCATGGGAAAATGTAGATTTGGGGTTATCTTTTAACCAGAAATTGAGGATATGTTTTTTAAATCACAGAAAGCCAGGTTCTAAACATGTGCTATAGGACACATTTTGACACATGGAGATAAACCAGACATGTACAAAATCTAGATGCCTTAATGGCATCCAGGTTGATGCACAGGACAAAAGCAAGATCCCATCAGGCCTTCCAGCACCTGCTTGCCTGAAATCTGGGTCCTCACTTCCCCCCACCATCCAATATAAACCCACTGCTCCCCTCCCCCACTGGCTCAGATTGGTTCCACTGCTATCTTCTTTCCCCAACCACCACCATCCTCCTTGTTCCTTAAGACTATCCCTTTGTTTCCCCAGACCTTGGGGCTAACCCCACATTCAAGATTCCCCAGTTTATCTGCTGTCACTGCTTCTGAGCTGAAGCAGTTCTCCAGCATGAGCCCAGCCCAATGAGCAGTGGCAGTGTTAGTGGGTGGGTTCTCATTCCCTGCTTGCTCCCTCGTGATAGCATTGGGAACTCTGGGTAAGACAGAAGCTACAAGAGGGGGTGGTGAGCAGGGATCCAGGGTGAAATGGATGTAAGTCCAACCCAGGAGAGTTAGGGGTGGGAGGGGAGAGGAGGCAGCCCAGCAGGCCAAATGTGGTGGAGGAGATGGTGCATCAGGCCCAACAGAACTTGGTGGGTGGGGGGAATGGGGAACCCAAGGAGAGGTGGTGTGTAGTAGGCCCAAAGTGGCCTATGGGGGGGAAGTGCTTGTCTCCTCCCACATTCATTGGGCCTGCTGCACCATCAGTCTCCTACCACATTCTGAAATCAGGCCCACACCAGATCTCCATTCATCACCCCCCTCCCCCACAACATCTCCTTTCCTATCTGCAGCTTATGTTGCTATCCCAGGGGAGCAGGCAGGGAAGGGGAACCCACCTACCTCTGTCTCTGTTCTCTGGGCTAGGCTCAGGGGAAAGTCCCAAGGGGATGGTGGGGAGGCCCTGGTTTTGGGGGAGGGGGTGTAGGAGATGCCACAGGGATCAGAATAGACACACTTTTAGGTGCTGTCACTGTGGGGGAAGATATAGCAGCTGAAATTCTGGAGGACCTCTCCCAATTGGTTTTGGGCCTGTGGAACAGTCACACATGACTGCAACATCAGTTGCCCCAGAACAGTTAGAGATAATCCTCAGTGATACAGGATTATCTCTGAACAGCTCAGAGGCCCTGTAGCATATGTTTCCTTGGCCTAATGTGCAGTTGTTCCTGTTTTAAGGGTCATTAAAACATATTTAAGTTAACATGTAATTACACCCTAATACTTATAGTTTCTTATAGTAGTTGCTTTCTTCTAACTAAAGAATTTCATTAGACTAAGGAAAAATGATAATAGCTTTTTCTCTGCCTCCTTCCTATCCTTTTGCTGTATTTTAGAACTTATGTATAGAAATAAGCCTGGTTTCCTTCATATTTAAGAAAGTACTGTAGTAAATGTGGCTTATTTTTTTAATCACAATCCTCAACTTCCTTTTCTCTCTTAAACTTTAAATTAAAAACATATTTATTTCTATTATATATTTTATTTTTCATGTGTTACATTTACAAAGAAATATTTCAAACCTAAACATTAATTTAAGTCTGAAATCACTAAATAAACAAGTAAATTCTATGTATTACACAGGATTAACTGGATGAGTAAGATCTATAGGGTCAAGCCCTAAAATTCCGTGATTTCTTCAGGGTATACTAAGCTACTGTTTGAATTTACCATTGGATATCTTCCAACAAGAATTTAACATTTCTGCTGGATAGTTGACTTCTACTTCCAGACTATAGTGGAAGCTTTTGGAAAACTTACATATACGTGCATTTAGCTTTGTAAGCCTTCTGCAAAGCATTGTATTTCAAAATCCACATAGCTCTAGGGTAATATGTTATGCAGTTCTATTTACTGCCATAAGATACTGCTTTCTTGTAGGTGATTGCTTTTTCATTTCATTCAGTTGCTATGAAACAGATAGACAACCATATAAACTTTCCATAAATCCCTAAAATCTGTTCCTTAGGGTAACTTCTGAAGAGAACTTATATTTGTCCATTACCCAGAGGTAAGTGAAGAATCAGAAGAATTTAGAACAGAACATGTTGTGTACAACCACTTTATAAATAATTCACCATAAAAGATTGAAACTGATAAAAGTCTAGCATAATTTCTAAGTAATCCTTGGATAGGCATAGCATTAAAAGTGTTGCAAAATTTCAGGTCGTTAGAAGGTGAAATCTACAGTTTTAATATTTACTCACATTTACATTCCCTAGAGGTGCAAAAACTGGAGACAGACTCTTTTTTAGGGGAGCCTGAGGCCAATGCTCATCTGCCCAGTCAATGAGAACATTCTGGGTGAGCCTTTCAATGTATGGCCAGAACCAATATAGCTAATTGGGAGGGGATAGGGAACCCTCCAGTTGACCAAGAACAGGGCATTCACAGGGTAACAGAATAGGCAATTGTTCTGGCCATGTAAGGTGCAAACAACTTCTCAAAAAGCATGAAGAAAAACTGATTTAATTTACTCTGGGCAGGAGAACAGCATGCAGATGTTTGCCCTTGAGGGGAGAAGGCAAAGACACCTGTATTGTGAAGGCCAACATACTTGGGTCCTTTGTGCACACATCCCAGTGTGTCCTGCAGGCCCCCTGGCCTGCCAGAGATTGAGTATAGTTGAGTACCTGGAGTACCCTCTGGCTGGCTGGCTACTATGGGGAAAAATGCCCCCATTCCCACCCCCTCCCTGAGAAGTTCCCTTTTATAGTGGCCCCCTTCTCCTGCCCTGAGGTAGCTGGCCATGCCCTACATATTCCTAAAGTTTCCAGAAGCACTCACTTGTCAGCTAGCCCAGATGCTCATGACTCCAATGAGGCATGAGTGTTCCCGGAAGATGTACCTGCTGGCAAAAAAAACCCTGAGGACGCTCCAGGTTGGCATGTCTCAGGTAACTGCCACCAGTGGCCATTCTCTTTAGACAACTGGGTACCCTCCCTACCAGCCTAATCCCAAGATTCTGCCTCTAACCCCCTCTATATTTGAACCACCTGCACCAGCTCCCACTCATGGTTGGTTTGTCCATGCTGGGATCTGGATCATGTGGTGTCTGTTTGGCCTTTGAAAAGTGAGGTCTGTGGGGTTGGAGAGCAGAAGCAGAGGGAGCAGGGTGCACGTGTGTCACAGGTGTACCCACCTTACCTCAGCAGTGAAGGCAGCTGCTGCAGAGCTGACAGTGGTGGGAGTAGCAACAGCTGATTTCCCCCTAAGGTAAGTGGGGCAGAGGGTACAGTGTAGCTGAGACGGATCTGGAGGGGAAGCCCTCTGGAGCCCTCTTAGCTCACCCAACAGAGCCACGCTGCCAAGCCGCACAGCTCTGCAAACATGGTGAAGATGTGGAGCATGGCTTGCAGAGGCCCTGCCCAGGCATTGCTGCCTGCCATGGGCTCTTCTGAGGCCTACACCCAGATGGAGCTCATGGCGGGGTCAGTGACCCCTTGCCCCCCTGTCTGTGGTGGGGGGGCTTGGTGAGGTCCTGGGGGAAGTGGGGCCTGGCGATCCCCTTGCCTGTCCCTCCTGTGCCTTAGGGCCCTGGAGAAGCAGGTGAGGGAGCTCCAGGCTGAAGTGAGCAGGCTGAGGGGGATCAAAGGATGAAATTGATGCCTATTTCTGTTCTCTGCAGGCCCAGTCATCCACTGTACAGCCCCCACAGGAGAGGCCTCCAACGCAGGAGTGGCAGAAGGTGTCCAAATCCAGAGCTGCTAGGTCTAGAGTGGTGGAAGCTTCCCAGGTTCACCTGGGGAACAGGTTCAATGCCCTGGCAGCTGTGATGGAGAAAGACAGAGAAATTGGCTCTGGCAGGGACGATGCCAGTCCCCACATGACAAAGAATGGTGAAGAGTGAACACCAGCAGGAAGAAATGCTAGGTCCTCATCATCGGAGACTCCATCCCACGAGGACTGGAAGGTCCCATCTGTCGGCCTGACCCCATGACGCAAGAGGTATGCTTTATGCCTGGGGCTCAGGTTAGGGACTTCATGGAGAGGATCCCGGCCTACATCCGACCTGCAGACCAGTACCCCATGGTTGTCATCCATGTGGGGATGAATGACGCAGCCAGGGGCAACCCTGACCATATTATGAAGGATTTCAAGGCTCTGGGGGACAAGCTTAAGGAGATGGGGGTGCAGGTGGTATTCTCCTGTCTTCTTCCGGTGAGTAGGCAGGGATAACAACAGGGGGCCTGCATTGGCGAGGTCAGCTGGCACTTATGCAGTTGGTGCCACCAGGCAGGCCTTGGATTCCTTGAAAATGACCCATGCTTTTGGGAGGGGGACTTGCTGGGGTGGGATGGGCTTCACCTCTCTCCTAAAGGCAAGCGTTTCTTCTCTCCCAGGTTGGCTGGTCTCGTATGGTGAGCTTTAAACTAGCCTCGCGGGGGAAGGGGGCCACAGGAAGACGAGGAGACACCACCTGAGCAAGACAGGTGATAAATGCAAGGAGTTCCCAGGTAAGAAACAGGGGTCAGGACAGTCTCCCAAATTGAGGGGTGGAACAAGCAGCTAGGCAAGGCCTTAAATGCCTATATACCAATGCTCATAGCACGGCGAATAAACAGGAGGAACTCACCCTCAGAATAGCTAGTTCACACCCAGACATAATAGGGCTTACAGAAACTTGGTGGGATTCATCCCACGACTGGGCAGTTAGCATTAGGGGCTATAGGCTTTACAGGCGGGATAGAGAAGGAAGGAAAGGTAGGGGTGTGGCGCATTATGTCAAGGAGCAATACACATCCTCTGCCAGCAGAATAGGGTCAGAGGAGGGGCAAGTTGAAGTGCTCTGGGTCAAGATACAAGTGGGCCGTGGGGAGAGGGATCTAATGCTGGGGGTCTACTACAGACCCCCCAACCAAGGGGAGGACCTGGACTGGGAATTTTTGGGCCAGCTTGCAGAGGTACTTAAGGCAAGGGATGTAGTGGTCATGGGTGATTTAAATTACCCGGACATCTGCTGGGAGGAACAGTCAGCCAGGTCGGACTGTTCCAGGAGGCTCCTGGCTGAGATACAGGACCTCCATTTAATTCAGGAGGTACACAGTCCCACCAGAGGAAATGCCCTGCTGCACCTAGCTCTGGCCACAGGCAATGACCTGGTAGGGGGCCTCCAGGTTCTGACCACCTGGGAGATAGCAGTCATCACTTCCTGGAATTCACCATCCAGCACAGGGTGTCAAGGGCCTGCAGCAGGGCAGTAGCCCTAGACTTCAAGAGGGCCAACTTCAATGAGTTGAGATTAGTGGGAGACGTGCTGGGGTTCTTGAGAGCAGGAGAATTCAGTGTCCATGATGAGTGGTTGTTCCTTAAGGAGACGATATTCAGGGCCCAAGGGGTGACCGTCCCAACAAGAAGCAAGGTGGCAGAAGTGCCTGAAAGCTCTCTAAGGGTGTCCAGGAATGCCTGATTGGCAAAAAGGCAGCATACAACTGGTGAAAGGGGGGGGCTATCTCCAAAGAGGAGTATACCTCCTCTGCTCGGACCTATAGGGGAGCTGTCAGGGAAGTGAAGGAGGACATAAAGCTAGGACTAGCATCTGAGATCAAAGATAATAAAAAGTCCTTTTTTCAAATATATAGGGAGGATGAAGAAGGCACCGGTAAATGTGGGGCCCCTGCAAGATTCTCTGGGCAATCTGGTGGTTGTGCCAGAGGAGAAAGCAGACCTCTTTAACCAATTCTTCACTTCCATTTTCTTGGGCAGGGACCGGGACTTTTCCACCGTGATGCAAGACGGACTCGAGGGGAACACCTCCAGACCTCAGGTTGGGGAGGATCGGGTTAGAGAGCTTCTGGAGGGGCTGGACATGTTCAAATCAGCGGGTCCAGATGCTCTCAACTTTTGGGTGTTGAGGGAGCTAGCAGGGGTTATTGCAGGGCCCTTGGCACGGCTTTACGAATGCTCGTGGTGCTCGGGCCAGGTGCCAGATGATTGGAAGATAGCCAATGTGGTCCCCACCTTTAAAAATGGGAAGAGGGAGGACCCGGGCAGCTATAGGCCTGTCAGTCTTACCTCAATCCTAGGGAAACTCTTTGAGAAGATCCTCAAGGAGCACATCTGTGATGGGCCAGCTACAGGGATGATGCTCAAGGGCAACCAGCATGGTTTCATTAGAGGAAGTTCATGTCAGACCAACCTGATTGCCTTTTAGGATCAGGTCACAAAAGCATTGGATGCAGGTGTCACCGTTGATGTAGTTTTTCGACTTCAGCAAGGCCTTTGACACCATCTCCCACCCCATCCTCATTAAAAAACTAGGCAACTGTGGCACTGATGCCTACACAGTCAAATGGATTGCAGATTGGCTCAAGGGTCGTACTCAGAGGGTGGTGGTGGATAGGCCATATTCGATCTGGGGAGAAATGGGCAGCAGAGTCCCCCAGGGCTTGGTCCTTGGTCCTGCACTGTTCAATCTCTTTATTAGTGATTTGGACGATGGAGTGAAAAGCAACCTGCTTAAATTTGCTAATGATACCAAAATTTGGGGTGAGGTGAGCACACTAGTAGGGAGGGAAAGACTGCAGCAAGACCTGGATAGGTTACAGGGGTGGGCTAGCAAAAACAGGATGCATTTAAATACTGACAAGCGCAGGATGCTGCACTTGGGCAGTAGTAACCAGCAGCACAGTTGTAAGATGGGAAGCTCCCTTCTTGAGAGCACGGAGGCAGAAAGGGGTTCTTGGAGTCATTATTGACTCCAAGATGAACATGGGCCGACAATGCGAGGTCACGGTTGGCAGGGCTAACCACACCTTATCGTGCATTCACAGGTGCATCTCAAGTAGGATCAAGGAAGTGATCCTCCCCCTCTACATGACACTGGTCAGGCCACAGCTGGAGTACCTCATCCAGTTCTTGTGCACCCCACTTCAGGAGGGATGTGGACAACATTGAGAGGGTCCAGAGGAGGGCCACCCGAATGATCCGGGGACAACAGGGCAGACCCTACAATGAGAGACTGCGGGACCTGAACCTGTTCAGCCTTTACAAGAGAAGGCTGAGGGGGGACCTGGTGACAGTCTATAAGCTCACTAGCAGGGACCAGAAGGGTTTTGGAGAGACCTTGTTTCCTCTAGAACTCCCTAGCATAACAAGGAATAACAGCCATAAATTGTTATCTGTAAGAACTACTTCACAGTTAGGGTGGCTGGGATCTGGAATCAATTTCCAAGGGAAGTGTTTCTGGCTCCTACCCTGGAGGTCTTCAAGAAGAGGCTTCATGCCTACCTGGCTAGAATCATTTGAGCCCAGTTTTTCTCCCACCCAGGGAGGGGGTCGGACTTCAAAATCTACAACGTCCCTTCCAACCCTACTTCTATGATTCTATGATTCTGTGTTAGGGCATAGGGCTTTGCCTGAATCATGACATGTGAAGTTCTTGGATTTGTGTGTGTTTTGGGGTCCAGGTACATCTTGGGTTCGGGGGTTGTTGACTCAGTGTGTAGCTGTTTAAGCCTAGAAGTGTGCCAGAGTCCAGGAGAGTTGGCGATTGGTAGGGTCTGGGGCTGTGCGGCTATGCCTGAGTTTTGGTGTTCTCTTGGCCTCAGCGCCCAGGTCTCCATGTAAATTGTGGTGTGCATCAAGGTGGGGTGTTGAGTGTATATTGGCATAACCCAGGGTCTCTAGTGCCTGGGAGCCTAAGGTGTGTCCAGAGGAAACAGCTGCCTTAGTCCCCTTGCATTTGTTTCTGGCCTATACCTCGAGAAGGGGCCAAAGAGAAGGATTGGGCTTTGTCAGACCTGAAAGAGGCCTGGGTTGGGAGTTTCTGGGCCCTTGGCTGGAGTAGCTGAATGCTCACTCACCTCCCTCTGGGGAAAGGCTGGAAGAGGGGCTACATTGTACTTTGGAATGCCGGAGAATAGCAAGCTAGCTTGAATCAGAAAGGTAACAGTGTAGGCATTCCATAGGCTGTTCTATCCCCTATTGATCTAGACTTAGTACACCTCGGGTGCGACCAAAGTTTAGGTCATGTACATCATTTTCAGTTCAACCTAGGCACTGTGGATTCTTGTACCCCGAAGGATTTAGGTTGAACGAAGTTCACTGTATAAACATAACACCTGTAAGTACCCATAAGTAGCTTGTTTTGGACTACATGATTGGATGACTATATGGATAGATTATTGTCTACCAGTGTGCAACTTAAGTGCTCCTGAGACCTGTCTGGCTCTCAGCAGCCTCTTTTGTTTAATTTGGTACTGTGTCTGGGAGCAGCATTTGCAGATTTCTGCCTTTCAAACTTTTTCAACTGAGAGGCATGTCTGTGTCAGTAAATCATTGTCTGTCCCAACCAACACAAGCCCCATCACTGTTCATAGGGTCACAGGAAACTGCCTTCTTGTAAAAATATTGATTTAGGATTTTTTTTCTCGACACAGAACAAAAGAAATTTTGGTATGTACTCCTATAAGTCTTTTAGATGACTTGTAGCCCATCTTTTTAGTAATGGCATCCTTTTTTTACTTACTTACTTATTTCTTGCTGTAATTTTGGAATGCCTTTTTATTTTTAGCTCTTTCTGAAAATGTGACTTTTTAAATCAATATGTAATTTGAAGAAGATGGAATCTAATTTAATTTTCCCATCTATACTTTATAAGTTAAAAACCCATAACTAATGGAGCTTTTTTAAGGAAGTTAAAATCCTTACTATCACATTTTTATACCACTGACAATAAATTTACTTAAATATTTTCACTATTACATTGAATCAAAATGCCCTTGGTTTTATTTTAGATAGCAATTTACTCTATTTTGAACTGTATCTTACTGGTATACTTTTAAATTTAATTAACTGGCTGCTAAAATTCAGTCAACTTTCCTAACAATAAAATTTAAACTTAAATTAACTAACATGATGATTTAGTGTGATAAAAGTAATACTAATACAGATTTTTTGTAGTTTTCTTTTCCTTTTTGAAACTCCATAGACAGGGTATTCCAGGGCTAGCTGTTGGCAAGAGTTCCCATTCATAATAGTTTTATCTTTGGCACAGTATATCTATATTTAACATAGACTGATAAGATTTTTCAGGCCATTAGGAATAGTTATGATAATCTAATCTGACCTCCTGCATAATGGAGGCCAATAATTTTACCTATTGATTCTTATATCAAGCCCAGTACTTTGTGGTTGAACTGAACTAGCATATATCTTTTAAAGGATACCAAGTGATATAAAATCTGTCAGACCTTTTGATATAAATGAAAAAAAAAAACCCCACAAGAAAACAGACATTTGATCTTAAAGGACCCAGAAAATTTTAAATGATGGTATTATAAAAGAAAAGGAGGAAATAGCCCTAGAATGAAAGTCAGCAGTGGAAAATTTATGTAAAGGAAAGGAGAGAGCAAAGAAGAGAGAAGCTCAAAGATTTTAAAGCCAGAGAGTAATCTGTATATAGAAATAAGGAAGGGGGGAAACCATGGGAAAAAATCAAAACAAAACATCTGTCAGAAGGAAATGGATGAAGCACCAAGTTACAAAATGTTGACAGAGGAAAAAAGTCACAAAGGGAAAAGCTTGTGACCAAAGTCTTTCTGTGGTAGTTAAGGGGAAGGAAAAAAAGAATAGCTAAATGATCATTTTTCAAGATGAAGGAAAGTAAAGATTAAGATCTGTCAGGATCTGTGCTAGGGCCAGTTTTGTTCAACACTTTCATGAATGAAATGGAAAGGGAGTACAAAGTAAACAGGCTAACTCTGCAGACAAGACTATATCATTCTTGTTAATCAAGTCCAAAGCTGATGAGCTATTTCAGAAAGATCTCCCAAACCTGAGCAAGCAACAAAGTGACAGATCAACTTCAGTGTTGACAAGTGCAAGGTAATGAACATGGGGGAAAATAACCTCAGCTATACAGAGACAATGCTGGACTCTGAACTAGCCATTACAATTGAGGAAATAAACCTTTGAGTCAGTGTAGGCAGTTAATTAAAAATGTTGGTTCTATGTTCAGCAGCAACCAACCCCTCCCCCAAAACAAAACAAAACAAAACAATAAACACAATCATTAAAAAGAGAGTAAAAACAATGGATATCATCAATGTGCCAGTGTATGCATTTATCTGGTCCCTTTTTCTTGAATACTGTGTGGAATTCTAGTTTCCACATCTTAAAAAGGATGCAGTAGAATTAGAAAAGATAAAAGGTACAGAAAAGAACAACAAATGAGATGAGGGGGTGGAGCAGCTACCATAACAGGAAAGACTTAAAGGAACTCTTCAGTTTGGAAACAGGGAAAGTTGAGGGGCATAAAATAGAGATTCATAAAATCATGAAGGGTGTAAAATAAATGAATGCTTAACTGTTGTTTGTTTGTTTTTTACCAAGTCCCAAAATATAAGAACTAGGGATACCAACTGAAATGATAAGAACACAGATTTAAAACTAATAAGAGGTAGTACTATTTATATAGTGCTAACCTAACTTACAGAATTCATTATGGTAGGTGGTTGTAGAGCAGGGGTGGGCAAAATGTGCCCTGCAGGCCGGATACAGTCTATTAAGCCATTATATCTGGCCCGTGAGGACCCAAAAAATTTAGAAAATTACTATTAATCTGCCCTAGGCTGCCTGTCATGCGACCCTCGATGGCTTGCCAAAACTCAGGAAGTGGCCCTCCACCCAAAATAATTGCCCACCCCTGTTGTAGAGGCATATAGTATAGTCTATTTCTAAAGGCATTAAATATTAATAAGAGTCAAGGATGTTGGAAAAGATATAGGAGAATATGGAGATGCTATTTTATAATGAAAGAAGCAAGACAAGAAGAAAGGTAGAAGAGGGAGTGAAAGAGTCCAGACAGAAAGCGGCTAGTTGGCTAATATAGCTTTTTCCACTCCAGCTTCTGTATGTCTCTTCAGTTTAGCGAAGACAATCACTATAAAATTCACTGGGAAGAATGGGTATTGTCATTTCTGGAAATCAAGCCATTAATTAAATTCCTGTCAAGCTGGTTATTTTGTATTTTGTATGTCAAAATGTATTGACAGGCAAGTTATGCAAGCCACAACAGTAGACACCAAAAATTATATCATGTTTTGGAAGTCTAAGGACACAGACAGAAATGGCCTTTGTCCTGTGATAGGCCCCTTAAAATCTATATCAATATATATCTATGTTAGTGGTTTTATTTTAATCAAGGGAAAATGTGGATTATTGGTTACTTCCTTTAATCTGAAAATTGGGGATTTTTTTTCAGAGAAAAAACCCAGGATCCCTGCTCATCAGTAACCCTAACTTTGGGGCCATCTTGAACTTTATCAGAAAGGGTTTTATATTTCTTCTAGGTCACAAATAAATACATGCAGTAAGGTCAAAATCCAGAAGAAATAGAAATCTGATAGAAACTGGAAACAGAAATTAAAGATTGATACTGGTTCTTTTTGAATTGTGCCTTCAGATCTGTCAGTTGGCAATTGAGCATATGTGAGGTTATTTTTATGTTGCTTTAGTTTCCTAATTTAAAAGTTTGTGTAATACCAAGTCAAACTTCTTACAGATGTGTAAGTATATTATATCAATACTAGTATATTTATAAGCCCAGTTGTTAACAAAACAAGATATCAAACTACAAGATGTATTTTCAATAAACACATGTTGACTAGCATTAATTATATTCCTATACTTATTTTTTTTATTAATTGAGTCCCAGATCAGCCATTCTATTTTACCTGGTATTGATTTTAGGCTGACAGGCCTTTAATTACCTAGGTTTTCCCATTGACTGTTTAAAATACTGTCAGAACATTCATTTTTATTTTATTCAGTTGGAAATTTCCCAGTGGTGAAAACTAACATTAACACTCCAGAACAAGCCTCCCCATGCTCTTTTCAACAGGGAGTAAAACCAGAACTGAACTGGAAACAAAGAACACGTTTGAAATGATATTTTGACTTGAACCCAAACTAGAAATGAACCATCATTTGTTCTATACTACCAAGCCTAAACAGGAACCAAATAAAAATAAAATAATTGGGGTTATCAGGTAAAAATAAAGCTTAGTCTTTGTTAAAAATACATATAGAGATTTTTTTTCCTAAAAATATAAACTACAGGTTATCCTGGGATCCTGATATTCTCTGATAAAAAATCCCCAATTTTCAGATGAAAAAAAGTAAACTAAAATCCACATTTCTCCATGATCAAAATGAAGTGCCACTAATATATAGTTGATCATGGAAAAATGTGGATTTTGTGTTACCTTTTATATCTGGAAAATGTTTTTTTTTAAATTGGATAAAACCAGGATCCCTGGTGATCTGGTATGCAGCTCGGTACAGGTGTGCCTGAGCATAGGCCCTGAATTTGTGGCCCAGTAAAAATGGGGAGGTAGAGGGCTTGCCATGTATGGATAGCTGTGACTGACTTGACTGCCACTGAGATCTGGTACTCCCATCCATTGAGTGCCAGTTCTTAGGGCCAGACAGCTTGGCTTCCATTCACTTGTGTTAACAAAGCACATCCTCCATCTCACCTGCCACATCTTGATTTTTCTAGTAAAGGCGGAGGATCCTTGATTGATTACACTTGCCCCCACAGACATCTTGGGTCGTTCATCCTTGGGATTCTGCCTCCTTTTACACTCCATCCTTAGGCCAGCCAGATTTTATAAAATAGCCAAGCTACTGGCTATCTAGTGGAAGGATGATACCATCAGCAAATAACTCAATTATTCAGGCTCAGGTCCAGTTAGCCTCAGTAGGTTAAGAGAAAGTCTCTCTCCATCTTGTCTTGGCAGTCTATGCATCTAGCCATCTGAGTCATCTGTAGCTAGGCTCTGCACAGGGTGCCTAGATCCTTCTCCCATTTTGTATGGCCAAGATATATCAAGCCTGCTCTCTGGCACCCAGGTCTTCTTATAAATCCCACATTTTTTCCCTTCAGCCCCCTGAGGACTAGGTAGCCCAAAGCTTAATGTTTCATCCCAATCACAGTTCATTGGGCTTCTATCGCTGCACCTGCTGGGGCCAGTCCAGCATGCCCTTAATTCTAAATATCTAGGTTCACTGAGCATACAGTCAGGACAGGAACCCAGGTCCCCTCCTGGAACAAACTCACAGTCGCCTTTTTTGTCATTTCACTAAGGAAGGCAATGTCTCTCTGGGCTTCACATACTATGTTGCTCACTCCTCTCCATAAGGGTCTGTATCCCTTGGGCTAGAGGCTCCTTAAAGCCTCTAATCTGGTGAGCAGGCTCTTCCCCGTTTACTTTGCCCCTACTGTGGCAAGCTGCACTCAGGCTCCATGCTGCTGCAGCTATGGTCCTGGGTCTCTCCTGTCTCTTCTGTCAGTGTGGGGTGCATTCTTATGACCTCTGCCCCTGTGTGCCTGCCAACCCACATCCAGAATGAGCTGGTAAAGCATGTGCAGCACCTGGAGATGTCTGGTCCACACCACCAGCAGCTCTGCCAGTAATTTCTGGGCCCCAGGGGCTCAATGGTGTCTACACCCCACCCTCAAGGACAGGTGGGAGTGCCTCAGGGTCTTGCCACCCAGTGCCATTCATCAGGGTACTCCGTGCTACAACACTACATTTTAGCTCAATAGCAAAATGTTCCAAGCATTTACCTTGAAAACAAAGGGATTAAATTTCAACCTCTCCATTTCTAAGAGAGTTTTAACCTGCATCTCTCAAATTCTTGGCAGAATACCCACCAGGCCAATGGTTAGACATCAATCTGTTCTTTCTCTGAGCTTGCTCTTGAGGCTGAGCCATGCACTTACTATTCATTGGATAACATAGAGAGAGAACAGTATGAAAGTCTTGACCACATTAGGAGCAAGGGCCAGGCCACAACAGAGAAGCTCCTACTTTTAAGAGTAACATTTAATTTACTAAACCACATAGGCTCTATTTTTTCTTTTCCTCCTGACCCCTCTTATCTCAGGCTTGTCTACCCGATATAGTGAACATGTAATAGGAACACAAACTGTGCAAAATTAGCAAAAGTAGCAGTTACTTAGCCAGGTAACTTCCTTTTGGGTGCATAAAGTAAAATAAGGTTCTACCTCAAATATATCATTTGAGCATAAACAACCACTATTTTTGAGTCTGTGATGGATTCCTTTCTATCTAGCAAGGTTATAATTTCTCCATCAAGCCTATGACTTTTGCTACAGCTATAATATAAATTTTAGAAAGATATATAGCCTTGACTTTATGAAACAGTATTAGAGAGTCCAACATGTTCTAGATGAATTGTTTCAATGGTTAATTACTCTCAATGTAAAAAAATAAGTTTTATCTAGTATAACTTTGTGTAGCTTCAGTTTCCAGTCATTCATCTTAATATGCCTTTTCCAGCTATATTAAAACACTGTCAACTATCTCAAATCCCTTCCAAATTTATACATTTGTAGACCATGATCAAGTGACTCCCTCTTAGGAAAATGTAATGCATTTAACAGTCTCATTATCAAGTACGTTTTCTCATCCTCAAGCCACCTTTTCTGATTGCTTTCCAGTTTTTCCAACTTTCTTTCTGAAGTGAAGATAACAGATCGACATGCATTAGTCTAGGGCCTTATGTAGTATCTTTAAAAATTATGAATGACACTAGGGCCATATGTAGTATCTTTACAAATTAATTGTGTGATGAAGATAACTCATTTACTAAGCAAAAGAATTTAATTTAACATTGTTTACAGTAAAGAGATCAATGCCTTAACACTATTTCATAAAAGAGCTTGATGATAATGAGGCTTTATTCCTACTCTACACATCATGGAACATATGCTAGCCCAACCCTCAGAGGCCCTCCAGAGCTATATTTCTAGAAAGATTTATTCTTTGGCACACTCTATACATAGGTAATACAATATCTATATCTTATTCATATTACTTACAAATCCAAGGTTCTTATTCAGTCTTTTAGTTACAGCTTTACAGTGAGATATCATGTTCAGTTGATTAAATGTCATTATTCTTAAATCAGTTTCAATGTTACTGACTTCCAGGAAACTGCTTCTTACGTTATGAGCAAGGATCCTTGTTTTCTCTGATTAAAAAATCCCCAATTTTAAGATTTAAAAAGTAACCTTTTCGATTTTAATCACAAAAAATGGATTTTGGGTTACGTTTTTAACCCTATGGATGGATGGATGGATGGATGGATAGTGGGGGTTTTTTAATCACAGAAAAATGTGTATTTTAGGTTACTTTTTTATATCCAAAAATTTGGGATTTTTTATCAAAGAAAACCAAGTTCCCTCCTTATGAGATCTACATTCCTAGGAATATGTTTAGAGGTTTATTTTTTGAGTGATCATAAAGATTACTGTTAACTATCTGGAGGCACCTGAGCTTCCTCTCCCCATCTATATTACCTTGTGCAGCTGTGAATAAAAAGGCCAGAAGAAGAAAAAATATACCAACTCATTCCTGGATAAGAACTTCTAGCACCTGGTCTTAAAACAGTGTTCTAGAATTAAGTTTGCCAACTCTTTCTATACCTGATTTTAATTATAATATGTGGCTCAAAGGAAGCAGGAGCAAGGAGATGTTGGATTGTTGCTGATGGGCTTCTTGCGCCTTATTCTCTTCCTACTATTGGGTATCACTCAGTGGATTTACATATCTAATGCTACTGTGTTTTAAGTCCCTGAAAATCTATATAAGGTCTATTTTTGTAACACAGCTTCATCTGACACTTAAAATTAAGTTACGGGAAAGCAGCAAGGAGGTGAAGAACTAAACCCTGTTTTACATTAACAATTTTTCAGGGATTCAGTATGGTGGAACAGCGGCGCCTAAATACACACAAACTACTGATAGATATGGAAAAAACAATAACTGTACTTTACTTCTGGGTCAGAGTGCCCCCATGGCAAATGCAGCATATTTCATAGATTTCATAGACATTGGGGCTGGAAGGGACCTTGGAAAATCATTGAGTCCAGCCTCCTGCCCCAGGAACAGCAAGTCAGCTAGGGTCAAAGGATCCCAGCAAGATAGGTGTCCAAATGTTTCTTTCTTAAATATGACCGGAGAAGTGCCAAAAAGCCCTAGTGAAGCTCATGATCTATACAGGCATTGGACAAGCTGGGTCATACTGATGCAGCTTCTCTTCCAGTAAAGTGCCATTTATTTCGGGTCCCCCCCCCACAAGTCTCTCAGTGACCTTAGATCATAAGTCCTAATAGGTGGAATACAATTTGTCCCTTTGTGCATACAATGTGAGTATGGAATACAATATGGTGGTGGGGAATGGGGGAGAGCAGAAGGGAGCTGGGGGCAGGCAGATGATGTACACAAAGGTAAGTTAAAAATCACTTGCTTGTCCTACAAGTATTTGCTTGCCCAACAGATACTCAGCCTGCTAATTAAGCTTTTGTAGTGCAAAGGTTTAAGACTTTTAGCAAGTTCCTTGTACAGTTTGTTTGTTTTTTACATACATCTTTTTTTTCAAGAGGAAACTGTACAGTCGCCTCACTGGGGTCACTTGACCTCAGTTGTCTTTCTGCCTAGCGTGGGGGTGGGGGAGCTGGACCCAATGATATGCAAGGTCCCTTACAGCCCCTAATATCTATGAATCTATGACCTCAGCCTCTGATCGTCAGGAAAATTTCTAGGAGTGGTCTGAACTGACAACAAGAAATGAGCTAAATGGTGTTTCATGTAAGTAATTAATGTATTGGTTAGAGAGGATGGTTTTGGGTCAGGACTAAATATCAGTATAGACATACTCTAGATGTGTGATCTTGCAAGTTAAAAGTCTTTGTTCAGACAAGCCTGCCTTATTAAGATATCCAAATCTGTCTATGTAACTGAGGGGCTGGGTTTCTGGCCTTCTTTGTGAGTGCCATGACTCAGCTAAAGACTCTAAAAATAGGAGGACTTTCCTTCCACCCCTCCCCAAGATTTATGCTCATGTATATACCTATATGCCCAGCCAGTGTTTAGCCTAGTTATCATGCACACAAAAGCTTACATGTCCACAGTGAAGAGGAAGAGCAAAACCATGCATGTAAGTAGTTTTATACACAAACAAGAAAACGGAATTCTACTCTTTCTCTATGCTTGGTTAAAGTTTGCTCTTAGTGATCCTCAACCTGTTTTAGACTTAAGGAACCCCTAATGGACTCAAGGTACCCCTTAAAAATGTCAGCTCTTAGTTTTCACTTAGTTTTTTACTGCACAAAATAATAGATCAGTTTTTCTATTGGCAAGAACTCAGGAAAACCACAACAGGTCAAAATATTTTTGACACCAAGAACTCCTATTTGAAAAATCTTGGCTTTCCTTGTGAATCATTTTTTCACACCTAGCAATGTTAATATTGTGTGACAGACCATGATATCCTTGAAAGGATCGCAAGGCACCCCAGGTTGCCGTGACACTCTGGTTAAGTATCACTGTCTTAAGATGTCCAAACCACTAATTTCTTCTTGAACTTGCAATGCAGATTGAAATGAGACAGTTCAACTGAACCAACATTGAAGCACTTGATCCAGGATTTATTTTTAACAAGTTATTGCATATTATAGCTTCTACTGTTTTAAAATTTTCACATGACTTTATACAAATTTCTGCCCATAACTGAGCCTAGGGCTTATAAGAATTCCATATCATGATTTTTATTTGACAATTTTTATTGTCCATTCATAGAGTTTTTCACCAAAACACAATTTTATTTATGTTTTTACATTTTATTTTATTACAATATATTATCACATTCATACACAGTACATCTTCAACAGTTTAACTTTTATTTCTGCTTTTCCTAAACAACTTATATCTTTCAATGGGGATCCTGATTTTACCTGATTAAAAAAAAATGATCCCCAATTTCCAGATTTAGAAAAATAACCTAAAATCCACATTTTTCTGTTATCAGAATGAAACACCATCACACTGTGTGTGTGTGTCTGTGTATATATATGTGTGTATAATCTGTGTGTGTGTGTGTGTGTGTGTATAGATGCATATTTGTGTGTATATGTATGCGAGTATGTGTGTCTATATACATAGACATACATACACATACATGCATACATACATATTCATAGATGTTGGGGTAGGAAGGGACTTCAGCAGGTCATTGAGTCTAACCCCCTACCCTGGGCATGAAAGAGTGCTGTGGTCAGATGACCCCAGTTAGGTACTTGTCCAGTATCCTCTTGAAGACCCCCAAGGTAGAAGAGAGCACCTCCCTGAGAAGCTCATTCCAGATTCTGGCAAACCTTACGGGGAAGAAGTTCTTTCTAATGTCCAACCAAAATCTGCTCTCCATCACTTTGTGGCCATTGTTCCTAGCTACTCCAGGGGGTGCCCTAGTAAATAGAGCATCTCTTATTCACTGCTGTCCTTCCATGATTAATTTATAATTTTAATATTATAATGCCTGGAATAGGGTATATATGTAGCAGCCTGTCATTTATTCCATGATGAACATATTAATTGTGACATAAATATACTGTGTTTACATAGGCTCAAAAAAGTACATCCAAAATCGTCAGACCCTTGCTTTAATCACTTTCAGGTTTTTTGTTTTTTCCCCATAAAGGATGAAGTAATAATGGCCTATATATAAAGTTGTAGGCTTAAACATGAAGTTGTTAAACATGAAGCTTTAATTAAAATCATAAGCTTTGTAAAGTCCTTGGAAATATTTTATCAAATGATATTGTACTTCTAAATTCTGTATTAAATTCTATTTAATTTCTCCAAAAATAATTGGTCTTTATTAAATTCTATACAACTTCTCTAAAATAGAATATAAACAATTGGTATTTTTCACATGACCCAGAAACTTTTAATCTAATTGCAGCACATGAGTTAGTTTCAGAATATATAAGGTGGATGTTCACTTTTTATAACTTAAAAATGAATTTAGCTTGTCCTTTCCTTAGAAGACTTCACATTTATCTGAACAATTTAAGTCAAATTTTAAGAATACACACACACACACACACAGACACACACACACACACACACATATGTGTGTGAATGTGTATATATATGTGTGTATATATATATATGGGGGGGGTTCATTTTAATCTCAGAAAAATGTGGATTTTGGGTTACTTTTTCTAATCTGATAATCAGGGGGTTTTCTCAGCTAAAACCAGGATCTCTGCTTATAACACTTTTAACACCCTTTCTTACTATTGATCCAATAAAAGTTGTCACCAAAATAAATCCCTTTCTTCTTTCATACAAAAGGGGAAATATGCTCTTCTTTTTTCATATAGAACTGTCTTCAAATTGAATTTTCATAGTTTCATAGTTGGTAGGATTAGAAGGGACCTGAGAATGTTATCACGTCCAACCCCTGCCATGGGCAGGAAAGAGTGCTGGGGTCAAACAACCCCAGCTAGGTGATTATCTCCACACATCTTAGTGTCACCTACGAATTTGAACAAGGTGCTTTTCACTGCCTTGTCCAAGTCACTGATGAAGATGTTGAACAGCATGGGCCCGAAGACCAAGCCCTGGGAAACCCCACTGCCCACATCCCTCCAGGTTGAAAATGACCCATCCACCACCACCCTCTGGGTGCAGCCCTCCAGCCAATTAGTGACCCATCTGACTGTGTAGGCATTGATACCACAGTCGCCTAAATATTTAATGAGAATGGGCCAAGAGACAGTGTTGAAGGCCTTCCTAAAGTCTAGAAAGACTCCGTCCACCGCAACACCCATGTTGAAGGAATTTGTAATCTGTTCATAGAAGGAAACCAGGTTTGTCTGACAGGACCTGCTTCTAATGAACCCATGTTGGTTGCCCCTAAGCATAATCTCCCCTGCTGGTCCCTCACAGATGTGCTCCTGGACAATTTTCTCAAACAGCTTCCCCAGGACGGAGGTAAGACTAACGGGCCTATAGTTGCCTGGGTCTTCCTTCCTCTCTTTTTTGAAAATGTCGACTACATTGTCCCTTGTCCAGTCCTCTGGCACCTTGCCAGAGCACCATGAGTGCTCATAAAGCTGTTCCAGGGGCCCTGCAATGACCTCTGCTAATTCCCTCAACACCCTGGAGTGCAGATCATCTGGACCTGCTGATTTGAATACATCCAGTCCCACCAGAAGTTCCCTAACTAGGTCCTCACTGGTCCTGTGCCTGGCTGTGCCTTTCCTGGGTCTGTCTGGAATGCCGGGGGGGGGGGGGGGGGGAGAGGGGGAAGAGGTGTCCCAGTCCCTGCTCAGAAAAATGGAGGCAAAAAATTTGTTGAAGAGGTCAGCTTTATCATCTGGTGCAACCACCAGATTTCCAAGCATGTCCTGCATGGGCCTCATGTTACCCAGTGCCCTCTTTGTACTCCCTATATACTCCGTATGTACTCCCTTTGTATTTAAAAAAGGACTTCTTGTTATCTTTGATCCAAGTAACTAGTCCCAGTTCTGTCTCCACCTTAGCCTTCCTAACAGCCCCCCTACAGTCTCAAGCAATGGAGGTATAATCCTCCTTGGTGATGAACCCTCCCTTCCACTGGTTGTATGCCTCTTTTTTAACTTTCAGACATTCCTGAATGCCTTTGGTGAGCCATGGTGGCTTTTGAGCACTTTTTCACCTTTTGATTCACATTGGGACTGCCAGTCTTTGGGCTCAGAGGATTGTCTCCTTAAGGAACGACCACTCTTCTTGGACTCCCAACTCCCCTCCCCTCTGGGACCTCACTGCCTCACTGACTAATCTCCTTAACTCATTGAATTGGCCATCCTGAAGTCCAGGGTTCATGCCTTGCTGCAGGCCTTTGACACCCTGCGCTGGATGGTGAATTCCAGTAGGTGATGATCACTATCACCCAGGTGTTCAAGAACCCAGTCCCCCACCAGGTTGTCACCTGTGGCCAGGACCAGACCCAGCAAGGCATTTCTCCTGGTGGGACTGTGTACCTCCTAGGTGAGGTGGAGGTCCTGTATCTTGGATAGGAACCTATGTGAGTGGTCAGACCTGACTGACTGCTCCTCCCAGCAGATGTCTGGTAGCTTAGGTTACCCATGATGACCACATCCCTTGACTTAACTCAGTTGCCTCCGTGAGCTGACCTGAGAATTCCTGGTTCAGCTCTTCCCCCTGGTTGGGTGGTCTGTAGTAGACACCAACTGTTAAGTTCCTTTCCCCCAACCCCCTTGTATTCTTACCCAGAGCACTTCAGTCTTCCCCTCCTCTGACCCAGGCCTGTTTGTTAAGGATGTGTATTGCTTTTGGATGTAAAGTGCCACACTTCCACCTTTCAACAAAAGCAAATCCTCTTTTAGAGTACTGAGTTTTGTTAGTAGGTTTGTATGAAATAATCCTAAGGGGGAAAAAAACCCATAAATCTTTTGGCCATATTGTTTTCTGCTGTGAGTCTACATTCTTAATCTCTGATATGGTATGTGCCAGAGTTTACTGCACTGCATTAAATTCACATGTAAATGCACCTTATATGTACTACTTGATAAGAAATTTTCTTTTCTTTGTTTTTGGAAGCTGCTGCTCCTGTAACAATGAATAATCTTACTTTCTGCTCTCGTATTGAAACTCATGCATTTGCTAATCCTTTTGCACCAGCTCAATATTATGTTTGAAAAGCAAGGAATGTAATCTCAAGACACTGTCTTCAATTTAGTTAATTTAGTGGAATTTGAAGATGTTCCTGGGAGCTGATCTACATTTACAAAACTTTAAAGCTATGTGATAAGCAGGGATCCTGGTTTTATCTGATTAAAAAAAAATCCCCACATTTTGGATTAAAAAATAACCCTAAATCCACATTTTTTCCATGGATAAAATGACACACCACTATATACACATATACACATATATATATACATACACATATATATATACATATATTAGTGACATTTAATTTTAATCACAGAAAAAATGTGGATTTTAGGTTACTTTTTAAATCTTAAAACTGGGGATTTTGTTTTATCAAAGAAAACCAGGATCCCTGGTCTTTACCAATATGACGTCACATGGTAGTTGAATTTGCCTCTCAAAATATCTCATGTAAGTATTCGTTGGTTGACTTGTTTTCAAAAGCCAAGGAAATGACTTCAGGAAAAGTCCCAATATAGTATCATTAGGAAATGATGTCACCTGACTTATTGTGAAAAAGAAAATTATGTAAAGCTATAACAGACACAGCCTTACTTATTTCCCCTCTCAGATGCACTCATTGTATTTGTGGAAGAATTATTTTATTTATATTTTAAGCAGGCAAATTAATAGTATCCAATACAACAGTGTAATTATACTAAAATCAATGTTTTCTCTCACAAAAAGCACTTTTAAAACTGGAATATAGGATATTTTGTCAGTGTGACAAAAAACAAAAGAAATTAAAACTGCTGAGATAATCACATATTTACTCAGGGCTGTTATAATCGTTGCTATTATCACTTTGGGCTAAACTGTGAAAAATGTTAATTACTGAGAGAAGAAATCCTATTGAGTTCTGTGGTGAGCATGACTAAGCCTTCATCAGCAGGGATCCTGGTTTTCTCTGACAAAAAGAAAAAAATTCCCGTTTTTGAATTTAAATAAGTAACCCAAAATCCACCTTTTCATAGTTTCATAGTTAGTAGTGTCAGAAAGGACCTGAGCAGATCATCAAGTCTGACCCCCTGCCATGGCAGGAAAGAGTACTGGGGTCAAACAACCCCAGCAAGGTGATTGTCTAGCTTTGTCTTAAAGACCCCCAAGGGTAGGAGCCAGCACCACTTCGCTTGGAAGTTGGTTCCAGATCCTAGCTGCTCTGACAGTGAAGTACCACCTGCTGATGTCTAATCTGAATTTACCCTCTTCCAGCTTCTGACCATTATTTCTAGTCACTTCTGGTAGTGCTTGGGGAAACAGGGACTCCCCCAGTGCCTGCTGGTCCCCTCTGACTAGTTTGTAACAGGCCACTAGATCCCCCCTTAGCCTTCTCTTGTGGAGGCTAAATAGGTTCATGTCCTGTAGCCTGTCCTCGCAGGGCCTGCCCTACTGCCCTCTGATCATATGAGTGGCCCTCCTCTGGACCCTCTCCATGTTGTCCACATCCCTCTTGAAGTACAACACCCAGAACTGGATGCAGTACTCCAGCTGCGGCCTGACTAGTGCTGCATAGAGGGGGAGTATCACCTCCCTGGACCTGCTTGAGATGCGTCTGTGGAAGTTGCATGCAACAACCTGCAGTTGGCCTTCCTGACTGCATCCCCACACTGCCTGCCCATCTTGGCATCAATGATGACTCCAAGATCCTTTTCTGCCTCTGTACTGACAAGAAGTACTTCTGGAAGTACTAAACCACAGCACAGTAATAGCCTGTACTGTGCTGTACACTTGGAATATAATTTTTAGCAGCTACTTCACCATAGTGGAGAGCTATACCATGGGAGTGTGTTGCTATGACAAAGTAGCTGCTGGTTGAGTGTAGACACCCATGGATGCTATGTCACCATAGCACATTGCTACAGTGACATAGCATCACATGTAGACGTGCCCACAGAGTAGAATGGATGGACAGGGACAGTGAGTAGGCAGGGGAGGGTGACAAGACTGAGGACATCACCACTTTGCAGTATATGTAAGGCACCTCAAAAAAGCAATCTATATGTACTCTTAGGGACCTATGTCCCTCCTTCAAAGGGAATTCAGAAAATCCTGTGCCAGACAATAGGAAGCATGAAGCACAAGAGTGCACACTGTTGTGACTCTTTTCCACTCAGGAAAGTGCATAAATTCCACATAATCCCTAAAATCCTAGTACCAGAAAAATGTGTGCAACTTTCCTCCTTTTCACTCAGTAGGACTTAGAAGAGAACTGAACTTATAATTTTAACTTCCCAGAAAAGTGCCATAACCACCAGATCACGCCGGAGGGCAGGGAACAGCTGCAAGCAGACTGGACAGGTTAGACAAGTGGGCAGAAAACAACAGAATGCAGTTCAACAAGGAGAAATGCAAAGTGCTGCATCTAGGGAGGAAAAATGTCCAGCACACCTACAGCCTAGGAAATGACCTGCTGGGTGGCACGGAAGTGGAAAGGGATCTTGGAGTCCTAGTAGACTCCAAGATGAACATGAGTCGGCAGTGTGATGAAACCATCAGAAAAGCCAATGGCACTTTATCGTGCATCAGCAGATGCATGACAAATAAGTCCAAGGAGGTGATACTTCCCCTCTATCGGGCGCTGGTCAGACCGCAGCTGGAGTACTGCGTGCAATTCTGGGCGCCGCACTTCAAGAAAGATGCGGATAACCTGGAGAGGGTCCAGAGAAGGGCCACTCGTATGGTTAAGGGCCTGCAGGCCAAGCCCTACGAGGAGAGATTAGAGAAACTGGACCTTTTCAGCCTCCGCAAGAGAAGGTTGAGAGGCGACCTGGTGGCTGCCTATAAGTTCGTCAGGGGGGCACAGAAGGGAATTGGTGAGTATTTATTCACCAAGGCGCCCCCGGGGGTTACAAGAAATAATGGCCACAAGCTGGAGGAGAGCAGATTTAGATTAGATATTAGGAGGAACTTCTTCACAGTTCGAGTGGCCAAGCTCTGGAACGGGCTCCCAAGGGAGGTGGTGCTCTCCCCTACCCTGGGGGTATTCAAGAGAAGGTTGGATGTGTATCTAGCTGGGGTAATGTAGGCCCAGCACTCTTTCCTGCTTATGCAGGGGGTCGGACTCGATGATCTATCGAGGTCCCTTCCGACCCTAGCATCTATGAATCTATGAATCTATGTCGGCAGGGTCAGTAGTCTCCTCTACCTATTTTACTGAAGCTGTCCCACTAACAACTAATAGGAGAGGATATAGGAAGTTGGAAGGAAAGTAAACCAGAGATGAGCACTGGCTTCTGACTGTTGTCACTGTCCCTGCCCCACTGGGGAAGAAGATACTTTATTGCTGTCTATCCATGTTAGCTAAGGCCATTAAATTCAAAATGCAGAAACACTACTGGAGTCAAAAGCATTAGCCAGAATCTAAAGAACCCTCCCTTTCAGTCTTGCCTATCTCAGCCAGAAGTGACTAGATCCCATATTTTCCCCATCTTCAGTTCATTCTGTCCCTCCACTCTTATAAAGACTTTTCTAAGTCCTGCTCCACTAGCCAGTTCCACTAGCCAGTAAATTAACTAACTAATGTGGCCCCTCTCTCAGATGCTCCCTCTCTATCTTTGCTATATATGTGATACACCTTAAATTCATTGTAAAATAAGTAGGCAATTCCTTAAAACTTTATTTGCATTTTTGGACATTTCCCCCATCAACACGACTTGCAAAGGTAATTAGATGGCTATTTTTGCATGAAAAAACCTGCTACAATTAAGTTGGAGCATGTGCATAAGCCTGAAATCTAGGGGCCAGATTTTATTTCACCTATTAAGCACACGAGTGAACTTAGATATGAGCAGTTAATGAGCAGTCCATGAGCAGTTAATGGAAAAGGTGGTGTTCCACACACTTTAATAAGTCTTACAGGCAAGAAAACAGTTTGTTTAAAAAATAGATGCATTAATGGATTTTCAGAAAGCTAAGCAGGGTGGAATAGAATCATACTATTCCTGTCCACCTACATATCTGATAAGTAGAAAAAATCAGGCCTCAAGTGTTTAGAAAATGTTTATTTTTAGGCATATAATTAGATTTGTGACTGTTAATGCTGTGCCTACTTGAAACACCCTTTTGTTCTTAGGTGGCTAAGCTATAACTTAAGTATCATTCATGTGTCTACTGGACAAATATGAATATATCCTCCAAAGCATAACAAAGTGTAGGATCATCATTTTGTCTGACTTCCCTAGAAAAGGGAAAGAGCAGACTCCTTATAGTATCCTTCTCACCTTATCAAACCTAAACAATCGTAGAACAATAGAAAATTAGTTTTGGAAGGGACCTGGAGCTCATCTAGTTTAACACCCTGCTCAAAGCAGGACCATCCCAAACTACATCATGATAATAATTAAAAAAAAGTTTTATAAATAAACCAAATTCTACTGGCTACCTTCTTATGTAATGTTCTTTGTAAATTAAGTAGAAATGAATAGAAAAATTGTAATACTGTACCATCAACAAAATGGGATAAAAACATCGATTAAGTAGTTTCTCAGTCTCATAAAGTTATATTAATCTTAAAGTGAACTGATTTTGAATGCTAGATGGATAGGATTGTCCATATAACAATACTTTGTTTTCTGCAGTGAGCTATATATTTCTTATTTTTATTTAAAAAACAATGAGAACTAATTATTACCAGTTTACTTTGATTATATATGTGTATGTGTATATGTATGCATGTGTATGTGTAAGTATTTGCATAAATGTGTGTGTATATATATAACTATGTTATACTTATAAATAAATATACTATTTGTTACAACTATTATTATATATTATAATACAATAAACAAGTATGTATATCTACCTATTACGAGTGTGCAAAGCAAGCCCTATTCAATTTGGATTTGGATTTGGCTTGAATCGGGGACAGTGATTTGATTTGTTGATTAGAACCAGCTTTAAATGTTTTTCTACATAACTTGAGGTATCAGGCACAACTCACGAATACTGCGATGCTGGGGCAAATGGAGCATTGCACAGGAGTGTGTGTGTGTGCCTGGGCAGGGGGTTCCATGTGCTCAGCGGCAAAGCCGGAAGTGGATTGGAAGTGCTTCTGGTTCACTTCCAGGTCCACCAGGGAGTACTTAGGGTCCCTCTCCGGGCTCCTCCTGACTCAGCATTTGTATGCTCCCCCCAGACCCAGAAGGCACCAATTGCTGAGCTGACAGGGCACAGGTGCCCATCCACGCACTCTCTGGCGGACCTGGAAGTGGACAAGAAGAGCTTCTGGTCCACTTCTGGGTCTGCTTCCAAGAGCACTGGGGAGCACCGCCCCCCCATGGAACACTCCATGCACCCCAGCATCACAGCACTCATGAGCCACTTGCTACCTAGAGGTATGTAGAAAAAACTTTTAAAGCTCTGTCTGCTTCCAAAACTTTCTGAATCTCCCTGAATTGATTCAGAGGGTTCAGATTTGATTCAGAGAGACTAAAGGATCCTCTGACTTGATTTGGATTTGGAGATTTGGCCACTAAATCAGGCCAAATCTTGATTGAGTTGAATCAGGGACTGAAGCTTCACACAGTCCTAATATATATACATGTACTTACTAAACTTACACCACTCTTAAAAATATGTTAGTTATGCCTGTTCTGACAGAGTAGCAAGTATGCCCTGTCACAGGAAACTGAAAGAATAATGAAGGCAGTAGAACTTACCTGTGCAGCAAAACTGAGTGAACACAGGGCTTGTCATAATGATGAGTACTGGCTGTAGGGGCTAGTGGGGCAGTGAACCAGAAGCTGTGCCAGACCACCCAGCTGATCATCCTGAAAGCTAAAGCAGGGGCAGACAAGCAGTTAGTTCCCTGGAGAAAGGAATGATTGGCAAGCTGAGGTATATGCGATCACACAGAGATGTGATACTTGGTTGTATTGGCTAGAGATGGCCTAAAACTATGTAACCAAGACTGACTTAGTTGAGAAAAGGTACATGGTGGCCACATCAGACAAGCCAGTAGCTACCTGGGACAGTGAGTACAGGATTCCTGTGCCAAGTACCTAGAATGAAAAGAAAACAGAGACTGAGAGAGTGAGTTTTGGGGACTCTGAGCACAGTCCCTTATTATTCATTCCCCAAGGGATTTGAGAGAGACTGTATTTATGGCCTATGGGCATGGGGAAATTAATAGGAAGCCCTGGGATCAGAGGACCTATTTCCTAGGATTTGTAAAATAGTGATCGACACACACACAATCCCTACAAGGGAGGGACTAATGAGGTGGAAAATCATGAGAATAATATCTGTGCTGAAACATCTAGAGTGGTAAGGGCAGGGGATGGGAATGGTGGAGTCCTGCAAAGAAGAGAGAGCCAGTTAAGTTGCAGGAGTGATCATCTGATCTTCCTCCCAAAGTTACATTGTTCTTTGGTTCTTTTTCTTTTTTCATCCAAGGTGTGGCAGGAAAATTCCAGAGGAGACCACTGGGTCATGACAGAGAGACTGCAACTTTCTACAACAAGATCCTTTGCATGGTAAGGTCTTCCATACTTACTTTCGATGTTTCTCAGAGCTTGGAAAGGGTGAGTTCCTTGTAGTAACTTAATATTTTTTTTCATTTGCCATCTGTCTCATGGCAGCAGGTTAAATAACTTGATCTAATATGTCTTCAATGGTTCTTTCAAGATGATCCAACAAGCATTTTTTTCTTTGGTGGAGAAAGAGGTGGAGACATGGAAAGAAATGAAATCTAACATTTAAAAATATATAGTGGATAGTGGCTTATATTTGTCTTTGAAAGTGATTCTAAGACATATTCTCAGCTAATGTAAATTGGTAACCTTTGTGAAGCTATGATAATTTATAACATTTAAGAATGTGTTAAATTGTATTTTTTTTCCTCTTGTTGGCTGCTGCAAGATTTCCTCTCTTTATAGGATATAACTGCACCAGCAAAACAGATTAATGGCTTCTGAATCCACACATTTATCTCTATGGGTTGTATACAGAATGTTACACTTGAATTTATGATATAATAATAATAGAAAATTAGGGTTGCAAGGAACCTCAGGAGGTCATGTAGTCCAACCCTCTGCTCAAAGCAAGACCATCCCATTTATATCAGCCCAGCCAAGGCTTTGCCTATCCGTGTCTTAAACCCCTCTAAGGAAAGAGATTCCATAACGTCTCTGGGTAGCCTGTTCCAGTGCCTTTCTATCATAAAATCATAGAAGTAGGATCACAAGGGACCTTCTAGATCTTGAAGTCTGACCCCCTGCCTGGGCAGAAGAAAAACTGGGCTCAAATGACTCCAGCCAGGTAGGCATCAAGCGTCTTCTTAAAAAGCCCTAGGGTAGAAGCCAGCACCACTTCCCTTGGAAGTTGGTTCAAGATCCTAGCCACCCTAACTGTGAAGTAGTTCTTACAGATGTCTAATCTAAACCTACTCTCCAACAACTTATGGCTGTTATTCTTGAGGTGCTAGGGGAAACAAGGTCTCTCCCAAACCCTTCTGGTCTCCCCTACTGACTTTATAGATGGTCACCAGGTCCCCCCTCAGCCTTCTCTTGTGAAGGCTGAACGGGTTCAGGTCCCGCAGTCTCTCATTGTAGGGTCTGCCCTGTTGTCCCCAGATCATGCAGGTGGCCCTCCTTTGGACCTTCTAAATGTTGTCCACATCCCTCCTGAAGTGGGGTGCACAGAACTGGACACAGTACTCCATCTAGGGCCTGACCAGTGTTGTGTAGAGGGGGAGGATCACCTCCTTGGCCCTGGTAGAGATGCACCTGTGGATGCACAACAAGGTGCGGTTAGACCTGCCACTGTGACCTCGCATTGTCGGCCCATGTTCATCTTGCAGTCAGTAATGACTCCAAGATCCCTTTCTGCCTCTGTGCTCTCAAGAAGGGAGTTTCCCATCTTACCAATGTGCTGCTGCTTACTACTGCCCAAGTGCAGTACCCTGTATTGAAGTGCATCCTGTTTTTGTTAGCCCACCCCTGTAACCTATCCAGGTCTTGCTACAGTCTTTCCCTCCCTACTAGCGTGCTCACCTCACCCCAAATTTTGGTATCATCAGTGAATTTAAACAGGTTGCTTTTCACTCCATCATCCAAATTGCTGATGAAGAAATTGAAAAGTGCGGGCCCAAGGGCCGAGCCCTGAGGGACTGTGCTGCCCAATTCCACTCCAGGTCAAATATGACCCATCCACCACCACCCTCTGAGTACGACCCTTGAGCCAATCTGCAATCCATCTGACTGTGTAGGCATCAATGCCACAGTCACCTAGTTTTTTAATGAGTATGGGGTGGGAGACGGTGTCAAAGGACTTGCTGAAGTCCAGAAAAACAACGTCCACAGCGACACCTGCATCCAATGCTTTTGTGACCTAGTCCTAAAAGGCAATCAGGTTGGTGTGACATGACCTGCCCCTAATGAAACCATGCTGGTTGCCCTTGAGTATCATCCTTGAAGCCAGCCCATTGCAGATGTGCTCCATGATGATCTTCTCAAAGAGTTTCCCTAGGATTGAGGTAAGACTGACAGGCCTGTAGTTGCCCAGGTCCTCCCTCCTCCCTTTTTTAAAGATGGGGACCATGTTGGCTATCTTCCAATCATCTGGCACCTGGCCCGAGCACCACGAGGGCTTGTAAAGCCATGCCAAGGGCCCTGCAATAACCCCTGCTAGCTCCCTCAACACCCAACAGTGGAGAGCATCTGGACCCACTGATTTGAACATGTCCAGCCCCTCCAGAAGCTCTCTAACCCGGTCCTCCCCAACCTGAGGTCTGGAGGTGTTCCCCTCAAGTCTGTCTTGCATCACGGTGAGGAAGTCCCGGTTCTGCCCAAGAAAACGGAGGTGAAGAATTGGTTAAAGAGGTCTGCTTTCTCCTTGGTGCAACTACCAGATTGCCCAGAGAATTTTGCAGGGGCCGCACATTTCCCAGTGCTTTCTTCTTCCTCTCTTTTTATTTTCTTAGGTCTTGGACTCTAGTCCTAGCTCTATGCCCGCCTTAGGTTTCCTGACAGCCCGCGTACAGGCCCGAGCATAGGAGGTATACTCCTCTTTGGAGATAGCACCCCCCTTCCACGAGTTGTACACCAGCTTTTTGGCAATCAGGCATTTCCAGACACTCTTGGGTAGCCAGGGGAGATTTCAGGAACTCCTGCCCCCCTTGCTTCTTGTTGGGATAGTCACCCCTTGGGCGCTGAGTATCATTGCCTTAAGGAACGACCACTCATCTTGGACACTAAGTTCCCCTGCTCTCAAGAACCCTAGCACCTCTCCCACTAATTTCCTCAACTCATTGAAGTTGGCCCTCTTGAAGTCTAGGGCTACCGCCTTGCTGCAGGCCCTTGACACCCTGCGCTAGATGGTGAATTCCAACAAGCGATGATTGCTATCACCCAGGTGGTCAAGAACCTGGAGGTCCCTTACCAGGTCATCGCCTGGGACCAGGAACAGGTCCAACAGGGCACGTCATCTGGTGCGACTGTGCATCTCCTGAATTAAGTGGAGGTCCTGTATCTTGGCCAGGAACCTCTCAGAATGGTCCAGCCTGGCTGATTGTTCCTCCCAGCAGTTGTCCGAGTAATTTAAATCACCCATGACAACTACATCCCTTGCCTTAAGTACTTCTGCAAGCTGGCCCAAAAATTCCTAGTCCAGCTCCCCCCCTTGGTTGGGGGGTCTTTAGTAGACCCCCACCGTTAGATCCCCCTCCCCACAGTCCCCTTCTAACTTGACCCAGAGCACTTCAGCTTGCCCCTCCTCTGACCCCATTCTGCTGGCAGAGGGTGTGTTTTGCTCCTTGACATAGAGTGCCACACCCCAACCTTTCCTTCTTTCTCTATCCCACCTGTAAAGCCTATAGCTCCTAATGCTAACTGCCCAGTCGTGGGATGAATCCCACCATGTTTCTGTAAGCCCTATTGTGTCTGGGTCTGAACTGGCTATTCTGAGGGCAAGTTTCTCCTGTTTATTCCCCTTTGTATCAGAAAGTTTTTCCTAATACCTAACCTAAATTTCCCCTACTGCAACTTTAGACCATTGCTCCTTCTTCTGTTAACTGCCACTGCTGAGAACAGCCTAGCTCCATCCTCTTTGTAACCCCACTTCAGGTAGTTAAAGGCTGCTATCAAATCCTCTCTGTCTTCTCTTCTCCTGACTGAAGAATCCTGGGTCCCTCAGCCTCTCCTCATGTGCCCTGTTCTCCAGCCCTGTAACCATTTTTGCTGCCTTCCATTGGATGCTCTCCAACTTGCCCATCTTCTTTCTTTAGTGTGGACCCAAAACTAGACACAGTACTCCAGATGTGGTCTATCCCAGGCTGAATAGAGGGGAACAATCACTTCTCTAGATATGGTAGCAGTGCTTTTACTAATACATCCCAGTATGCTGTTAGCCTTTTTCACAACAAGGGCATGTTGTTGGGTCATATTCAGCTTAGTGTCCACTATTTTTCTGCAGAACTGCTGCTTAGCCAGTTGGTCCCCAGCCTGTAATAGTGTATAAGATTATTCCATCCTAAGTACAGGACTTTGCATTTGTCCTTACTGAATTTCATGAGATTTCTTTTGGTCCAATCCTCCAACTTGTCAATGTCTGAATCCTAGCCCTACACTCCAAAGTATCTCCTACTCCCCTCAGCTTGATGTCATCTGCAAACTTGTTGAGGGTTCAATCTGTCCTATCTTCCAGATTGTTGATAAATATATTGAAAAAAAACTGGTCCCAGGACTGACCCCTGGGGCACTGTACTTGATACTACTGGCCGACAACTAGACCTTGAGCCATTAATTACTACACTTTAAACCTGATGATCCAGCCAGTTTTCTATCCACATTACACTCCATTCACCCAACACTTACTTAGATTGCTTGTGAGAAAGTTGTGGGAATCTGTTTCCAATGCCTTTCTAAAGTAAGGTATCCCGAGCCAGTCATCTCATCATAGAAGGCAATCAGGTTGGTCAGGTATGCTGACTGTTTCTAATCACCTTATTCTCCATCAAGTGCTTAGAAATAGATTCTTTGAGGATCTGCTGCATGATTTTTTCCAGGGACTGATGTGAGACGCACCAGTCTGCAGTTTCCCAGATCTTCCTTTTCCCTTTCTTAAAGACAGGAACTTAATCTGCTTTTATACAATTTTATGGGATTTCTAATCCCCATGAGTTTTCAAAGATAATGGCCAGTGACTCTGCAGTAATAACTACCTATTCCCTTAGCATCCTCAGGTTCATCAAAGTCAGCCCCAGGGACTTGTTAACATCCAGCTTATCTAAATAATATGTACCCTGTTCTTTCACCATTTTAAGCTGTTCATCTCTGTCCCTGCTGAGCAGCCAACAATGTACTACCAGGTACAGTAGTCCAGGAGCTGACCTTGCCTGTGAAGCCAGGTAAAAAAAGAGATTGATCACTTCAACATGTTCTGCATCATCTGTCACTAGGTTGCCTCCCAGAGTGCATCCAGACAAGAGCGCATGTGTGTCTTACAGCATCTCAAAGCCCTTTGAGATGCTGCAAGAGGCATGCATGGGAATGAGAAAAGGTTCCCTGTGCTGCAAATTTAAAGCACAGAGGCAAAATTATCTAGGGTTCAAAAAACCCTGCAGAAAAAATAGTGGGGCCGGGAACAGTCCTAGACCATGCCATGAGGCAACCGGAGGCTGTGTCCTCCACAGAGATGCTCTAGTAGAAGCCCGAACATCTCTATGGTTGGTCCTTGCCCTGGTGCTGAAGCACACTGCCTGCCCGTGCAGGGTAGGCAGTGTGCCAGCTGCAGGGAGCTGGACCCGGACTGCAGTGCCGGTAAGTAGGGGGTGGGGGGACTGGCATGGGGGGAAGGGCAACATAGGGGGCCCTGTCAGCCTCACCTGCTCCCCCAGCCCCCCGATAACTGCCCCACCTAGCCCCATCCCTTGCCTACCCCTTGAGCCCCCCCAATCACTGCCCCACCCAGCCCCAAGACTCCTTCATAGCTGCCCCATATCCTCACAATTAAAAACAAATAAAACTGCCAACAAAACCCCTTTCAGAGCCCCCACCACGCAGCACCGGGCAGCAGGGGACAGTGGAGCAGAAGCTGGGACCACTACTTCTGTAAACCGGTTCCACATTATGTGTGAGGGGTCACTGCCCCTCCCCGCAGGAGCTGGCAGGGGATGTGGCCAGGTGGGGCAGCAATCCAGGGGGCTGGGGAAGCAAGTAGGGGTGGGGCATGTGGACCTGCAGTGGGGTTGGTAGCCCCTGTGGGGGCCATTTGGCCCATGTTGGAGGGGCTGTGGTCCCTGTGGGGGGCAGAAAAACATATAGGTATTTAGAATTCACTTTATTATAATGGTAGAGACACAGGTAGACTTCCAAATTGCTTTAACAGTTTAGATATATCAATAAAACATTGCTCAACTTATCTCTCTCTCTCTCTCTCTCTCTCTCTCTCTGTGTATGTGTGTGTATGTATATATATGGTCTCCAGGCACACTGCTGAAGATCAAGATGTATACTTCTACTTGCTGCCAGAGGTCACATACTTCCAGCTTAAAGCTTCCTGAGTACAAGTCCTCTTTCTTCTCCAGTGCCACCTCTGGCAGTACTTATCCCACAGTTCTAGAATTCTCTTCCAGCCTTAATTCAATGAATTCCTCATGGCTAAGGTGCGTCAGAGCTTTTCCACCTCCTCCTGTATATCCCTTGCCAGCTTCCTACTCATATTGCAGACACTCCCTCACCTGGCTGTCACTGGAAGAAACCTACAAGCCACATTCCCCAATGTGCCAAAACAGGACTTGGGTGGAAACCTCAATGATGAGTGGTCCTGTCTAGACAGATGCCTCAGAGGTGCAAGCAAAGGAAAAGTTGGTAGTGGCAGCAGCTGTGATATGGTGACGTCCTCCAGTCATCTCTCTGTGGCCAGGTACAGACATTACACATGAACTGGTATGAGTTCCTGTAACCAGTCTACACCCATAACAGAAGTCTGGCACACACAGAGTGGTTTAAAAATAGTGGAACAAAGTCTATCATAGATTTGGATTGTATGCACTAAAAATTAATTAATAAATTAATAAATTCATAGATTCTAGGGTCAGTAGGGACCTCAGTGGGCCATCTACTCTGATCCCCTGCCTCTCGCAGGCAAGAAAAGGATCACCAAACCTGGGATCATATGATCCCAGCCAGATGCCTGTTATGATCCCAGCCAGGTGCCTGTCCAGTCTCCTCTTGAAGACCTTCAAGGAAAGGGTGAGCACCCAGTCTCTTGGAAGCCCATTCCAGATCCTGGCAACCCTGACCATGAAGAACTATTTTCTAATGAGCAGCCTAAACCTACTCTCCAGTAGTTTATGGCCATTGTTCCTTGTTGTTTCAGGGGGTGCCCTGGTAAATTGGTCATCACCTACTTGTTACTCTCCCCTTATGAATTTGTATGCCATCACAAGGTTGCCTCTTAGCCTTCTCTTCGAGGCTGAAGAGGTTAAGGTCTCTTAGCCTTTCCTTGTAGGGCCTTCCCTGCAGGCCTCCAATCAGATGAGTGGCTCTTCTTTAGAGTGGCTTCCCTCTCCAGGTTGTCCACATCCTGCTTGAACTGCAGCATCCAGAACAGGACACAGTACTCCAGCTGTGGCCTGACCTGTGCCACATAGAGATGGAGAATCATCTCCCTGGACCTGTTTGTGAAGCACCTATGGATGCACGACTAGGTGCGATTTGGGTCTGCAGACTACTTCATCACAATGACAAGTCATGTTCATCCTGGATTCAACAATGACTCCAAGATCTCTTTCTTCCTTAGTGGTGCTGAGAAGGTCACCCCCCAGCCTATAGGTATGATGGCAGTTCTTCCTCCCTAGATGCAGCACCTTGCACTTGTCCTTATTGAATTGCATCTTGTTGCTCTCTGTCCACTTCCCCAACCTGTCTAGGTCAGCCTGGATCTGGTTCCTCCTCTCCAGGGTGTTAGCTTCACCCCATATTTTTGTCATCCATGAATTTGGGCAAAATGCTTCCCCCCGCTTCATCCAGATCACTGATGAAGATGTTGAACAGCATCAGTCCCAGAACTGAGCCCTGAGGAACACCACTGCAAACATCTTTCCAGGTTGAGACTGACCCATCCACCACCACTGAGTGTCACCCATGATCCAGTTTGCTACCCAGTCTACCATATATTCATGCAAGGCAAATCTCCTCAGCTTATTTAAAAGGATGGTGTGGGATACCATGTCAAAGACCTTCTTGAAGTCTGGATGGATAACATCCACCTCAACTCCTGCATCTAAATATTTGGTGGCCTTGTTGTAAAAAGAAACTAAGATAGTCAGGCAGGCCCTGCCTGCTATAAATCCATGTAGGTTACCCCTACACATCACATTAGCCAGCGGGCTCCCGCAGATGTGTTCCATGATAATTTTTTCAAGGATTTTCCCAGGGATAGAGGTAAGGCTGACTAGTCTATAATTCCCCAGATCCTCCTCCCTCCCCTTCTTAAAGATTGGGATGACATTGGCCCTCTTCCAATCCTCCTGGACCTGACCCGAGGACAATGGGTGCTCATATATCTTTGCTAGTGGTTCTGCTATGACACTCGCTAATTCCTCTATTACCCATGGGTGGAGTCCTTCTGATCCTGGTGATTTGAACATGTCCAGTCCCTCTAAGTGTCCTTTTACTATGTTGGCACTGACTGTTGGTTGCCTGATGTTCCCCTTGTTGGTGTCCATGACGCATATTGAGGGTTTGTCTAGATTCCTATTTAAGATGATAGAGGCAAAAAAATAATTGAAGAGGTTTGCCTTGTCCCTGCTATCCATCACTAACCCCCTCCCCCCATCCTGCAGGGGACCTATGCTACCCTGCACCCTCTTTTTGCTCCCAACATACCTAAAGAAGGACTTCTTATTGTCTTTAATCCCTGCCACTAGCCTGAATTCTAGAATTGCCTTGGCATTTCCTAACTGATTCCCTTCAGGTGCGGGCCAAGGAAATGTACCCCTCCTTGCTAGTTACTCCCTGCTTCCACTTCCTGTATGCTTATTTTTTTTTGCCCTTAAGGTATCCTGGATGTCCCTGGTTAGCCTGGCCCCTTTGCCCCCTTTCCTCTGCCATGGGATTGTCTCACTCTGAACCCAAAGAATGGTATCCTTAAGGAATGATCACCCATCTTAGATACCCAAATCATCCAGGCTCTTGGTTCCTAGTACCCTGCTAACCATCCCCTGAGCCTATTAAAGTTAGCCTTTTTAAAGTTCAGCATCTGTGTCCTACTAGGTATAGTGCCCACCCTTCTCTGGATAGTGAATTTTATCATTTGGTGATCGCTGTCCCTTAAGTTGCCTTGAATCTGCAGACCCCCACTAGGTCATCCCCTGTGGCCAACACCAAGTTGAGCAAGCCATTACCCCTGGTGGAACTCCTTATCTCTTGTGTTAGGTGGAGGTCCTGAATACAGGTTAAGAACCTGCGTGAGCAGTTAGATCTAGCTGACTGTTCCTCCCAGCATATATCTGGGTAGTTAAGGTCCCCCATAGGTTCATAGATTCATAGATGTAGGGTCAGAAGGGACCTAAGTATATTATCAAGTCTGGTACCTGCACAAAAAAATGGAGGCAAAGAAATTGTTTTAAATGTCTGCCTTTTCTTTTGGTGCAACCACCAGATTGCCAAGCATATCCTGCAGGGGTCCCTTGTTACCCAGTGTCTCCTTCATAATCCCCAGACTACTGATTCCCATTGCAGATTGAAAATTAGTCTCCTCCTTTCTTTACCCCCATATCTCCCTCTGCCTTCCCCTTCCCCCCACCCAATATTGACACCCTTCTATTTCCCTTCCTCTTCCTTCCTTACTGGACAGGAGTGATGGCCCATGGTGCAGCCAGGTTGCAAGCGCTAGGCCTGCTGCTCTACAGGGTTTATCTCCACAGATCTACTATATAATTTCCAAAGCTAAATATCAAATCTGTTCTCAGAGTGGAAAAAAAATTATCATATTTCAAATTATTAAACCAAAATATGAGAAATTGGTTTTATGAGAATCCACTTCCCTGGATTTAATTTAAATCCAAAATTAGAATTTGAATTCAGTTCCAGATTATTCAGATAACACCTTGAAAGTCAAGTCACAATCTGAATAAAATTAGCTTGTCCAATAATTAGAGTTAGGATCCAAGTGAACAGCTTGGCTGTTCAAAGGCTATTTATTGCTCAATCTGGAGTTACTCTGCATCATGAGATCTCTTCTAACATTTTTGTCTAACGAAGTATGACATAAATAAATGAATACATATCAATTTTGTTTGTCTACTTTATTCATGTGTCCTATTTTAAGATGTGAATAACATCTATCTGTTCTATAAGATAGGTAAATTCATAAAAGAATGGTTTGTCTTAGAGTCTTCACTAAATTTTATTTGACATGCTTGAATCTGAGTGGATCAAATTATTCTTTTCACTTGCTTACCATGTAATAGAAATTCTCAGTATTTTTCTTCCTTCCTTCTCATCTCATGCTCCACCCTCCTCCCGCTTTTTTCCTTCAATGTAGTAAGTACACAAAGATAAGATGGAGACTCAACTTAAATTGGAAAAAAAGAAAAAGAAAAAGAAAACAACCCAAGTAGCAAAAAAATCCCTTAAACTTAAAAAGTACTAATTAAGACCCAGGCCTACAAGATTTGCTGAAAATTAGAGAAAACAGTCTTTTATCTAGTTTTGAAAGAGCCTTTGCGTTTCTGAAGAGAGGTCTGAAATCAGGACAATGAGTTACCTGAATCTGAATAGACTTTTTTGTAAGTAAACTTTTCAGTTTTGAAACATAATTTTCTCTGACAAGCTTAAATGCAGGAGAATTTCTAACAAACGTCCTTATTTTTGGAGAAAAGCAGATCTTCAAGCAACCTGTCAAACAGTGTTGGGTAGAGAGGAAGAAGATCAAAAGTGAATTCCAAAGCTTGAACATTTTAATTAATATAAATACTTCTATATTAAAATAGAGTGGTTCATATTAGATTAGGATTTTAAAAGGCTACAAATATATAATCTTCTACCAAGTATTATACTGGTATGGGAAACTACACACTCCCCATTAATTTGATTTTCTTCACTTGTATGTATGGTGAAATATGACAGATAATGAGGAAATATTAATGCTTCTTTCCAACTTGGTTTTCACCTCTGGGATAATTTTTTTTTAAGTTTTCGCCTACTTCTTTTTACTGATTTACAGCTTTACATTTTCTGTATCGTAATAGTCATTTTTCTTTTCCTCCTTGTAAGCTCAGTTGTAGTCCTAAAATGCTTGCCTAGGACACTAACATCCCACAGTCCAACTTTTCTCCCCAAAAAGCAGTACCAGGTGGAGCTCAGACAATATGAAGGACAACATGATCTATGCTAACTGAAACAGAACAGTCTGTCAGAAGGTAATCCCTTTTAGTTTTTATTTTCTAAGCAAGCCATAGAAATGGAGGATGTTCTTTTGACCACTTGCCAAAGATTGCATTTAAACATTGCATGTAAAGACCCTGTTTCAATAGAGACATGCTTGAGATGATGTTTCTGCATGATGATACTCATCTACACGCCACCTTGCACATCACAGAGGCAATCTCATTATTTGGGTGGATTATACTGCACTATCTTCCATAAAGCCTGGAGGATGAAGGATGATCTATGAAGGTATCATTTTAAGGATGACAATGAAGTCTTTATGACAGATGGAGTCTTTATGACAGTGACTGCTCAACAAGTACAATGACTTTTAAAACTTTGGGATACCAGCCCTTGTTGACTTGTTTACCTGTGGTAAACTAGATTCTTGTTTACTAGTGGGAAAAGGCCACTGAAAGAGAAGACAAAGTTATTTGGGTAAATCAGATAGAAGGTCTAATAAAAGATATCAAATTTACCCAAAGAACCTAATATATATTTATATTTATATATTTATATATTTCACTGTGCATTAGTAATATATATATTAGAAGTGCCAAACTTGACCTGTAGACTAAAAACTGAGTACTCAAGTTCTGCATCAAGTTTGTCACAGCACTTCATGTGGAAATGCTGGAATAAGTAAGATAATTTAGTTTAAAGAAGAGCAGACTGAGGAAATATCTGATAAGACTTCAAATAAAAAAAATTGTTATAATGAGGAAAATTGTCAACTACTTTCTGTCAAAGTGGTCAGAACTAGTAGTAAGATCGAATTTATAAGAGTAGATATTTAGGGTGAATATTAGGAAGAACTTTCTAACTATGTAGGAGGATTGGATCTGGAACAGATTATCTAAAGAAGTTTTCTGTCACTGAAAGTTTTCAAGTTCAGAGTTGACAAGAATTTATTTTAGACAGTATAGACATAGATTCAGCAGATATTTGGCCTGATTCTGTGGCCAAATCTCCAAATCTGAATTGAATCAGGAGACCCTTTAATCTCTCCAAATCAAATTGGAACCCTCCAAATCAATTTGGAAAGATTCAGAGATTTGGACATAGACAGAGCTTTAAAAGTCTTTTCTACATACCTCAAGATACCAGGTGGCTCATGAATGCTGTGATGCTGAGGCAGATGGAGCATCCCACAGGAGTTTAGTGGATCCCCAGTGTGCTAGGCAACAGACCCAGAAGTGGGCCAGAAGCACTTCTGGTCCACTTCCGGGTCCACCAGGAAGTGCGCTGCCCTGCCCTCCTGCCAGGTCAGCGACTGGTGCCTCCTGGGTCTGCAGGGAGGCACCTGAGGTCTCCCTGTGGCCAATTGCTGAGCCAGGGGTTGTGCACTCCCTGATGGACCCTGAAGTGGACCAAAAGTACACTTAGCATGGGGGGGAGGTCCTCACTCTCCTGTGGGATGTTCCATCTACCCTAGCATTGCAGCATTTATGAGCTGTGCCTGGTACTTCAAGGAATGTAGTAAAAACATTTAAAACTGTATTTATGGCTGAATTTCTGATTCTTTGAATCAGCATCAAATCTTTAGATTTGGATTTGGCCAAATCAAATAGGAGACAGTGATCCAAATCAAGAAATGAAATCACTGTCCTTGATTCTGGCCAAATCCAAATCAAATGGGGTCTGTTTTGCACACCCCTAAAGATAATCCTGCTCTGATATGGGGCTCAGACTATGTGACTTCTGGGTTATCCAGCCCTATTTTTTCTAGGATACTATGCCAGAGTTTCTTGATTGTAGAAAGCAAATAAAGTTATTTATTTATTTATTTATTATTAATTCTTATATTTATAGAATCATAACAGACTAAATGAGGCATCTGGAACTTATATAGTTCATCCCCTGCTCAAGTCAAAAGTCCCTTTCTAAATCGTTCCAGCCAAGTTATTAAAAGGAATTTGCAACTTAATTTATGAAGATAGTTTGAAAGTAATTGATCTGAGTGGAGGGTCCTTCATGATGCACTTATGTCAGAAAATTGAATCTGGAGTTTCATAGTGCTGCTGCTGAGATGGTATATTATTAGCAAAGAGTTCATCTGTTCATAGGTTGATGGGTCAAGTTAAGTTAAAAATTAAAAGTGCAAATATTTTAAATAATCTGACCTAAGTTCTTTTCCCCCTCACTTGCTCAATCTTGTCTCTTCTATCAAGAAGAAATATGTTTAACTTATTCTCTAGGTATCTTGTAATCTTTAGGTTAAACAGGAACTGATGGATTTTTTTTTTAATATTAAAACTGTCATAAACAATATTTTTAGAATGACATCTTTCATATTTCCTAAAACATCTAGAAGTAAAGGAGGGCAGACATTGTAAACTTTATTTTGCCAATTTCCCTTGTCACAACTAAAACAGTAATAAATACATTAATTAAAATATAAAAATAATTAAGTAATTACTTAAATACACACATTCAATATTGTATTATAATATCCATTTTGATATAGACTAAACCATTCCACATGACTTTGGTAAGATAGAACACTGGTAATGGAATATGGGTCACAGTTTGATTGCTAGTTTTTAATTCTTTTTATCTTACCAAATAACATTTTTTAATATCTCAAAATACCTTATTAAATAAGTGAATTGATATAGATACAAAAACCCTTTTCAATTAAACATAAGAAGTTGCCAATAAATCTGGGGAAAACATAACACTTACAGTGATAGCAGAATCCTAATTGTTAAAGCATGCAAATCAGCTTGGACTGCATCCGGTTTCAGGATAGCTGAGTACCATGTTGCCAATGGCACAGTGACAAATTGAAAAACTCTTGATTAATTCAGTCAGTGTTGAGCACCTCACTACTTTAAAAAAAAATCTATAAAGTGTCCAAGATGAAACTTCTGTTCATGTAACTTACACTTCAGAGATCTGGTTGAAGAGAGAATCAGTGAGACTAAATTTTCTCTATTGTCTCTTCTCATCTATGTCCCACTCCCAAACCATAATGGCTATCATTTTGCTAGCTGGCAAATACAAAACTCTGCATGATACCAAGTTAAGCAGTAGATGTGAACCACTAGAAAGTTGTTTAAAGCAAATATGAATTCCTTACAATTAGGTAGGGAGACATATTAAAAAGATGGATAAATTAAAGAAACTTTAATCACCATCATATTCATGCAGTCAGTGGGTTAAAAATAAAAACAAAAAAAGAAATGACTACTTCAGCTATGATATTTCACAGTAATGGTCACAAGGTGGAATAACTTTTCTATGCATTTCTTACTTTATGTGGATATTTGTACTTTTTTCAGTTTCTGGAATATTTGAATGAAGGCTTATGTTTGGCTTTATGGCCGTTCTTGGGATTTTTAAGCTGTCTAATTCTATGAACTCTATGCCAGTTGCTTATTCTTCATCAATTTTGACACCTACTTTTTGTTTAAATTGGAGCCTATAGCTAGTTCTATCTAATGGCAAACAGCCTTTTTTAAAACAAATACTTTTATTTAGCAAAATGAGAAAGTAAATAAAATTATTTTAAAATAACAAATTGGCCATACGTTTAAATTAATTAATTTAATTAATTTCATATTATACTCCACTGCACACCCACTTAATAGAGCACTCTCATAAGCAGTGTTTCTGGGGTTTTCTCTGATAAAACAAACAAACAATTTTTGGATTAAAAAAGTAACCCAAAATTCACATTTTTCAGGGATTGTAATGGAATAAAACACTATTATATATATCTATATTTATACAGCTATACTGTTACATGTACTGCATGCCATCTCTATTAGTAAGTATGAAACCTCACTGTGATAGATGAAATTGTTCGTAGAGGGAGTTGGGTGAGGGAACAGAGTTCACTGATGTGTGCGCATGGGTGCCTGCTATACAGGCAGTACATGCAGTCTTGCCCTTCAGGCCATTACGGTACTGAATGTTCGTGTGTGTATATATATATGTATACTAGATGCCCCATGAAGCGTTTCTTGCATGAAAATCCAGTGAGCTAATTTTTGCTTGAGATCACATTTTATTTCACTTCAACAGTTTCACAACACTTCTGCATACACAAAATCCTGAACCATATCACACTTGTTTACTGTAACAGATTTACAACACTTCCATATAGACAACATCCCTGGTTTTGTTACTCAAGTCAGCAATCACTGCAAATCAGATGTTTTCTGGGTGAGACATCCTGGAAGCCACCACATATAGTTGTTCATGGGTAAAGACAGGATCCCGAAGGAACACTTTTATTCTTTTTAATGTTTACCCCTGGGATGGATTGATTCAGATCACTGTTCCTGATTCAATTTGGCCAAATCTGAATCTGAAGATTTGGTGCTGATTTGGAGAATCAGTGATTCAGACATAGATACAGTTTTAAATGTTTTTTCTACATACCTCAAGATACGCGCTGTGATGCTAAGGCACATGGAGCATCATACAGGAATGTGGGTGGGAGTCCTTTACATGCTTGACAGTGAACCCAGAAGTGAATTGGAAGTCCTCCCCCCACACACACACACCATCTCTGGCTCAGCAATCAGCCATGGGGGGAGCCAGGGTGCCCCCCCTGAAGCCAAGAGGCAGCAGTTGCTGAGCTGGGAGGTTGTGAGGGGACCCCCCCTTTGCCCTCACTGGCAGACCTGGAAGTGGACCAGAAATGCTTCTGGTCCACTTCTGGGTCTGCTGCCAAACATTCTGGGGAGCCCTTGTGCTCCTGTGGGATGCTCCATCCACCCCAGCATCATAGCATTCATGAGCTGCCTACTACCTAAAGTTATGTAGAAAAAACGTATAAAGCTGTTTCTATGCTCAGATTGCTAAATCTTTCTGGATCTCTCTGAATCAGTTGGAAGGGTTTCAGTTCAATTCAGGGAGATTCAATTTGGATTTGGAGGTTTAGTCACTGAAACAGGCTGAATTTCTACTAAATTGAATCAGGGACTGAAACTTCAGACAGCCCTAATAAGCAGCTATCCCTGCCATAGGCACTTGGAGCCTATGAGCTCCCTAGTCCCCTACAGCTAGCTCAGAAACTGTTTCCTTTCTGGGAACATCCCTGCTGCATATTCTCTCTTCAAGTAACAGGAGCCCCTGGCTCCCTGTTATAGGAAGGGTTTTTTTTTTGTAAATAAAAATGTGAAGTCTCACATTCAATTTCTTGGTGCTTCTTGAAAGTTCAAAACCTTATAAAATTCAGCAAACTTTGTAAGAAACAGCAGTATGTCTCTGAAGGGTCATCTGAAAACTTATCCAACTCTACAGTTGGTCCAAATATCTGCTGCGAGAAAGTCACCCAGGACAGAATGTTCCAGGAGGTTCCTGGCTGAGATACAGGACCTCCACTTAATTCAGGAGATGCACAGTCCCACCAGAGGAAATGCCCTGTTGGACCTGGTCCTGGCCACAGGCGATGACCTGGTAAGGGGCCTCCAGGTTTTTCACCACCTGGGCGATAGTGATCATTGCTTTCTGGAATTCACCATCCAGCGCAGGGTGTTAAGGGCCTGCAACAAGATAGTATCCCTAGACATTAGGAGGGCCAACTTCAACAACTTTAGAAGACTAGTGGGAGATGCGCTGGGATCCTTGAGGGCAGGGGAACTCAGTGTCCAGGATGAGTGGTCATTCCTTAAGGAAACGATACTCAGGGCCCAAGGGGTGTCCATCCCAACAAGACGTAAGGGGGGCAGGAGTGCCCAAAAGCCCCCCTGGCTCACCAAGGGTATCCAGGAATGCCTGATTGCCAAAAAGGCAGCGTACAACTGGTTGAAGGGGGGTGCTATCTCCAAAGAGGAGTATACCTCCTCTGCTCAGGCCTGTAGGGGGGCTGTCAGGAAAGCTAAGGCAGACATAGAGCTAGGACTAGCATCCATGATCTAAGATAATAAAAAATCCTTTTTCAAATACTTAGGGAGGATGAAGAAGGCACCAGATAATGTGGGGCCCCTGCAAAATACACTGGGCAATCTGGTGGTTACACCAGATGAGAAAGCGAACCTCTTTAACCAATTCTTCACCTCCGTTTTCATGGGCAGGAAACGGGACTTCCTCACCGTGATGCAAGACAGACTCGAGGGCAATGCCTCCAGAACCTCAGGTTGGGGAGGATTTGGTTAGAGAGCTTCTGAAGGGCTGGACGTTTTCAAATCAGTGGGTCCAGATGCTCTCCACTCTTTGGTGTTGAGGGAGCTAGCTGGGGTTATTGCAGGGTCCTTGGCACGGCTTTACAAGCCAGGTGCCAAATAATTCGAAGATAGCTAACATGATCACCATCTTCAAAAAAGGGAAGATAGAGGACCCAGGCAATGATAGGCCCATTAGTCTTACCTCAATCCTAGGGAAACTCTTTGAGAAGATCCTCAAGGAGCACATCTGTGATGGGCCGGCTTCAGGGATGATGCCTAAGGGCAACCAGCACAGTTTCACTAGGGGCAGGTCATGTCAGACCAACCTGATTGCCTTTTATGATCAGGTCACAAAGGCAATGGATGCAGGTGTCACTGTGGACGTAGTTTTTCTGGACTTCAGCAAGGCCTTTGACACCGTCTCCCACCCCATACTCATTAAAAAACTAGGTGACTGTGGCATTGATGCCTACACAGTCAGATGGATTGCAGATTGGCTGAAGGGTCATACTCAGAGGGTTGTGGTGGACAGGTCATATTCGAGCTGGGGGGAAGTGGGCAGCAGTTCCCCAGGGCTCGGTCCTTGGGCCTGCAATGTTCAATTTCTTCATCAGCGATTTAGACGATGGAGTGAAAAGCAACCTCTTTAAATTCACTGATGATTCCAAAATTTGTGGTGAGATGAGCACACTTGTATGGAGGGAAAGACTGCAGCAAAATAGGTTACAGGGGTGGGCTAACATAAACAGGATGTGTTTCAATACTGACAAGTGCAGGGTGCTGCAATTGGGCAGTAGAAACTAGCAGCACACTTATAGACTGGGAAACTCCCTTCTTGGAAGCACAGAGGCAGAAAGGGTTCTTGGAGTTATTACTGACTCCAAGATGAACATGGGCCAACAATTCAAGGTCATAGTTGGCAGGGCTAACCGGACCTTGTCGTGCATCCATAGGTGCATCTCAAGTAGAGCCAAGGAGGTCATCCTCCCCCTCTTTGTGATGCTGGTCAGGCAACAGCCGGAATATTGTATCCAATTCTGTGTGCCCCACTTCAGGAGGGATGTGGACAACAATGAGAGGGTCCAGAGGAGGGCCACCCGCATGATCCGGGGACAACAGTGCAGACCCTACAATGAAAGACTGCGGGACCTAAACCTGTTCAGGCTTCACAAGAGAAGGCTGGGGGGGGGAGGCTGGTGACTGTCTATAAACTCACTAGGGGGGATCAGAAGGGTTTGGGGGAGACACTGTTTTCCCTAGTGCCCCCTGGCATAACAAGGAATAATGCACACAACTTATTGGAGAGTAGGTTTAGTTTAGACATCCGCAAGAACTACTTCACAGTTAGGGCGGCTAGGAGCTGAAACCAACTTCCAAGGGAAGTGGTGTTGGCTCCTACCCTGGGGGACTTTAAGAAGAGGCTTGATGCCTACCTGGCTGGACTGATTTGAGTCCAGTTTTTCTCCCGCCCAGGCGGGGGGTCAGACTTGAAGATCTACAATGTGCTTCCGACCCTACTTCGATGATTCTATAATTTTATGAAATAGAAGTTATTACCAAAAAGAAAAACAGATATTGACTTATTGGTTATTTCACTGACCATCATAGCTACAAAAACACTACAACCATACTACAATATGCAAGGAAAAAAAAACTTATTACGCATTGTGAGGCAGTGTTTTGTATGAAGCAATAGCATTATAGGGAAAAGATGGAGTGGCTCTGATGTGTTCTGTTGGGGGTCTGCCACAGCCCCCAGATCTGTTTTGGGCGTGCGGGAATCCGTCTCAGCCTGAGATCTCTCCCATAGTGCTGCTCAGAGAGGTCTGAACAGTGCCTGACTTTTCCAAAGTGTAAGAATCCATATTTGCTTCTGTCTGTATTAGCGTGGTCTCAGAAAACACATGGCCTGGTTTGGAGGGTTTTCCCAACAGGATTTTGACAAAAGGCAGGCCAGGAACTGCCAGCCTAGGTCCCACCTCTACCCCTATACTTGCCCCCCTTTTGGCTCAGCGGTGTTCTTGGGTGGAGGAGTTTTTCAGTTAAGGAGCAACTGTTCTGATGTCACAGGCCATGTGATGGGGACAAGGTGTTCTGGGATGCAACATGGTGGGCAAGATGGCTGCCAGGGGGTTCAGTGGTGGAATTTCCGGTGGCAAAGGTCAGGGGTTAGGGGCGGGACTTTCAGCCGCAAAATGGGGGCCAAGATGGTGGCCAAGATGGGAGGGCAGGGAGCGTGTCTAAGGGGTGGGGTTAGGGCAGAGCTAGGGTGGGGCCAGGTGTGGGGCACCTATCAGTGGGTGCAGCTTGTCAGTTTGACAAGATGTGTACCCTATATACTACTGAGGCATGCCCAGGCAGGGGTCAGCCCCTGGCATACTGAGCGTGTGTACTCCATGCAGGGATGTGAAGTTTCGGGTGTCTATAATGATGAGAGTTGCTGGTTCTGCAGGGTCTTTTGTCTTTCAAATGCTGGTCTTGTCTCTGTTCCTGGGTGAGGTCCATGGTTTCTGAATGAATCAATGTGAGGTGATGGCTCAGTCGTTACAGGCCATTCAGTAGAGGCCTGCTACCATTGTATTTTAATTATTTCCAATCACTCTCATTTATCCGGCGTCACACTGGTGGGCGAGCAGGAAGGGCTGGGAGGGAGACCCCTGCTAGTGTGGGGCAAAGGCACCACACTAAGCCAGAAACAAGCAGCAACTCCTACAATGATGTCAACACAGAGTGCTGCCAGGGCCCCTGCCTGGGGGGTGCAGCCTTCCTGGGGCTTGCCTGAGGCCGCCACCCAGACAGAGCCCACAGTGGGGTGGCACATTGACCCAGGAAAGATCACATGATGTGAGAACTAATTAGGATGAGTGGGGTCCAGGAGGGACCTGTAAGCGTGAAGGCTCACTAAGAATTGCTCTAGGACTCTGGGGAAACCTCACTTTTTTTCTAAACAATATATCCAGTGAGGCATGACAGGTGAGAATGAAGAGGGAGAGGACAGGATTCATGATCCCACCAGAAAACATCATCACAACTACTGAGACCCATCTCTCTGACAGTAAGATTTTCAGATGGTCTGTATCAATGGATGTTTAGGAATAACAGGTCCTTGATAGATCTTATATTTAAAACAAGTGAATGAGTTAATCACACTTTTAGTGTAGCCCAGTCACACATTAATGCCACTAATGGCATTAACTCACAAAGTTATTACACACAATATGTAATAACATTGTCTACTTCCTATCATGCCTTAAATTGCACATGTGGCCTCACTGGGTGGGGCTTCAGGAGCACATGGGAGCACTTGCCTGTGGCTGACTGTAGTTTCCAGTCTCCCAAGTACATTTGAGTCAAAGACTTTAGTGTTCCCCTGAGTCTGGGGGCTTTGATCAGCTGGTCTGTGCTACCAGCCTCTGTTGCAGCACTGAAGTGGAAGGCTCTGTTTCCCACCCAGAGCTAGGAGCATGGATCAGGTAATTTGTGTTCCTAGCCTCCAGGGTGGAACATAGTGAAGGGCTCCACTGCACCTCATATTGGCAGCTGGTCTGTGCTTTCAGGATCTGGAGTGTATCTGGAGTAAGGGGCTCCAGTGCAGCCCCAAGGCTGGGACGGGGTTCATCTGACTGACTTTCTACATGTCAGTTCAGGAGCAGCCTGGGATGCAGGGCAGACTATTGCACAATTGCAAAACAATAGATATTTTTGTGATCCCTGATCCTGAAGACACTTACCTCTGACGACGATCCCACCAGGTTCAAGATGTTTAATTCCTGAATCATTCTTATTTAAGCTACTACAACACCACAGGAATAAGTAGTGTAGGCAATTTTAGAATCAGGCCCCTGCAGTCTGTGAAGTGTATTCAAGCTCAAAGAATTCAGATGTCTTGAGAATGCATAAAAAGAGGTATACCCAGCCATGACACAAATCTATATTATGGGAATTCTATGGGGAATTAAACTTCTTTTTAGCTTTATATATGCAGCTGTGATCCTAATGAAAGCTCAAGATACCCAAGGAAATATATTTTAGAATTCTCTATTGCCTTTTTTCCCTCCAAAGTGCAGTTTTGTTGTAACCTCTTACACATTTAATAAATTATTTGATGGAAATAAATTTCCCACCAGACATTTAATAATTTTGACATCAATCTGGAATCTTTCCATAAAACTGAAAAAGGGAACAAATTCAATCCAGTTCTTATGGAAGCATGTTTACTCATATTTTATTAGGTGACAGTACAGATATTTGCATTCACTGTCAGGGGTGATCAAATGGAACATTAGAGTGTCTGTGTTTTATATAGTTGATGTCTCCAACCTCAGAAATTGGGCTGCAACCGTTATGATGTATCAGTGCTTTCAATTTATAAAACAAGTTACTACATAGAGTATTTTCTTTATGAAGCAGGAGCACCATTCTTAGCAATGTCCACACATTTATTATGCCTATGGTACAGAATAATCTGATGTGGCACATAACAAATAAATAAGATGACAGATCTCCACCCTACAGAGTGTGCTGTCTAAAGAGGGTATACTATACAGAGTGATGGCAACTGATAAGGGTAGTGGAGTACAAGGAAGCGGGCAGAGCAAAAAATAGCATATTATAAGCATTGTAAAGCTGCATATGCATATTGTTCCAATTGCTTCACTCTGTTTTTTTTTTTGTTTGGTTTTTTAATGTTGACTTAAGTGCAAAATGAAGTCAAATAGAATGGAGATCAGTAGTGGAAGTCAGATCACATGTGAATAAATTCATTTTCATGAGAGTTTCCCCCAAAATAAGAGGAGAGTTGGACCAGGAACTCTTGGGTTGTATGCACATACTTATTGTGTGTGACAAATACTGAGTAATTAGGGCCTGATTCAAAATATTTTATTTTTACTCTTATATATAACACTACAAAGAACTTTAAGACAACAGACCTCCTTAAAATCCTCATGAAGTATAAAAAACCTGGCCCTTAAGCTCTTTGTACATGGGCTACCCTATCTATAGAATAGGTATAATAATAATTAAGTGCAATGTAATAGGAATTCATTGGCCCAAGTCTCCTGTTTAGTAGTGGAAATGAAATATCTCCATTGACATCCAAGGCCCAGAATATCCCTTTCCTAAAGCAACTTGCTAAACAGTTGTAAAAGGGACTTAGATACTGCTTTCAGCATCAGGCATCACTTTCAGTAGCAGAATTAAGGAGTCGCAAGTGTTGTTTAAAGATATGGCCCTCCTCTTCCACATCAAGCTCCTACTTTTTCCTTGGACCTTATGTCCTTTTTTTTATGACCTTATGTTCCATGGAACATATGGCTCAACAGAAATTGGAACCAGGCTTAGGATGAGCTTAGAGCTCTTCGATATTTTTTTATCCAAAAAGGTTAAGATTTTAATGAAAACAGAATAAAGTGAGAGGCAATAATTCTTGGGGGTAATATATTTTATTGGACCAAGCACATGATCGGGGTAATTATAGACAAGCTTCCAGGTTTCATGTTACCCTTTGTCAGGCCTCACACAGTACCTGTGAGTATTGTGATACCCAACAGCTTACTGTCATCTATCCCAACCATACAATTGGTCCAATAAAAGATACCACCAATAAGAATTCTTGCCACTGGACATTTCAACAATTTCACCTCAACACTACCTTAATATAACAGACATATGTGATTATTTTTTTAAATTTAAACTGGCTACTAATGGTTAGTAGTAAACCATTACAAAGCAAGCAAATATGCAAACTTTGGGCCAAATTATATTCTGGCTGCTACTGTCACGCAGCCACATCCTGTACTATGAAATGATACTGCTGCAGTATAAACACATAAATAAATACTGCGAAATATAAAAGTAATGGGGTGTGAAGTAGAAAGAATAAAAATTGGTTGCAAAAAGATTTCAAGTTGGTAAAGTAAAAATGGAGACAGGAAAATAGGGTATATTTACAGAAAGTAGAACAGTGATGTATAGGTCAAAGTAAAGATGCAACATAGAACCCAAAGGCTACATTCTAAATAAATTAACATTAAAAGAACTTTTTTCTTCATTTTATGTATATGTTTTAAAATTTTTCTTTACTTTAAGCTACTATATAGACCCTAGTTTTAGTGAAACAAAGTTATATTACCTAGTTATAAAGCTCTGAAGATGGAAATGTATAACAAAAAGGTTGATGCAATGCTTAACTACAACAGTACTAATGTATTTCTAGATTATATTTTTAATCTACTTTTTTGTTGTAATGGCATGTTCATTCTGAAATGTACTCATTAATTAATCTATTTTGAAACAGTACCACCATGTACAGTGGTTATCTGAGGTCCACAATAGGCCAGAATTCCCAACTTTTGTTAAAATTGTTTAATAGCTTCTCATTTGCATGATTAACAGGCTTTCTTTTTTGTCATAGGCTTAAATTGTGCACTTTGTTCTTTCATTCTTGCCTTCCTCCATGTTTCTGCCTATGATTTTCCTCTCCTACTGTGTTAGTCCCAAACCTTGCTACATTCTATTCTGTTCTCAAGATTTCCATGAGCATAATAAATATAAAACTGGACACTGGGGAGAGATAGCAAGTTATATATTAAACCAGGGTTGCTCAATCTCTGGCCCACAGGCCAGATCTGGACAATGTCACTGTGTCATTTGGGCTCTGTTGGGTCCAGAAATTGGCCGTGGAGGTTCAGCGCCAATGCTTCCCTGCTGCCAAGTTTCTGGACCTATGGGGAGCCCAGGCCTTGCACACTGAAGCTAGGTACAGACATTCAAAAATCTTGAGGCAAAATTGATCTAAGTTACATAGTTTTGTGTAAGTGGCATAAATGAGATTGGTAGCAAACAGAACACGCATCTGACTTTTGTGAGGGAACCTTATACCAAGTTCCACTACTTTAAAACCAGTCTATGTGTGCCCAACTTCTTTTCTGCTGTGGCATAGTTGGTTTCCAGTCATTTATACTGGTAAAAGTGTAATACCTGAGCCTGGCCTGAATCAGGCATCTAGTCCCAGCATACAGGGCCAGGCACGAGACACACCAGATTACAGGACCCAAGACCAGTCTAAGTGCCCAGGAGGAGGAGACATTATGCATCTGAAGGCCAACCTTTGTGTACAAGGGGGTGGGAAAGTGCAGTGCTGGGCCCTCAGAGCCCAATCCATCATGGAGATGGGTCCCACATCAATCATTTGGCCTGTGGAATCAAAAGGTTGAGCTCCACTGTATTAGACTATCAAAATTGGTTTTCTCCTTCAACTCTATTTAGGTTTCTTAAGAGGAAGTGAATTTCTTTAACATGGTGGTCAGCCAGTCAGCCACAGATGTAGCACACCAACCTCCAGATGAAATTGAGATTTCTGAACCAGTTTGTATCAGGCTAAAATATTCCCACAACAGTATATGTCTAGTGTTTTGTATGCCTTTTACCTTAAGGACAGAAATGCATGAAAAAATGAATAAAAAATGAATGTTAAACCAAGAGGAATAGGTAATATCAAGAGAAGCAGGAACCATTAGGAGGAAGCACAAGAAAGAAGCAATCGTAAGAACCAAAAAGCTCAATGTTAAGGACCATTAGAAGTGAACAGGTTTAGATGTGTAGGATTAGCTATAAAAAACAGACAAACAAAAAAACCTCAGGCAGTGCGTGATCACCAGGGATCTGGGTTTTCTCTGATACCCACCTCCCACTAATTTTAGATTTAAAAAGTAACCAAAAATCTACATTTTTATGTGATTAAAGGGGATCCTGGTATTCTCTGATTAAAAAATATCCCCAATTTTCAGATATGAAAAAGTAACCCCAAACCTACATTTCCCCATGATCAACATAAAAGACTACTCCACTATACTCTCTCTCTCTCTCTAAATATATATATATATATATATATATGTAGACAAGGTTCTTTGGGTAAATCTGATATCTTTTATTAGACCAACTCAAATAGCATACCTGTGAAGCATATTTGGAGTTGTATGTAGTAGTCAGAGGATTGTATATGTTTAGTTCTCTGGAAACGATGTTATGTTTCTTGCATAGGTATAGAAAATATACTTTGCTATTGAGTTTGGCTTTTTTCTTTTTCATGTTTTACAGTTTCATGATCTCTGGGGATAACTGATATAATTTTTTTAAAGGCCCTATACCCTAAGGAGACATTGCCAGTCAACACCTCTTCTGAACATTCTCTGAGCACTTAAAACTGCACTGATCTCACACTGGAGATGCTACAAGTCACTTGAGAAATTGGCCAAGGTTCTTGAGAATGTTTGCCAAATTATATTGACATAAAGTTGGCCCATACTTAAAAAAAAATTTCTAGTATAAAACAGGTTAATTTGCAAAACTGCAACTTGGTAAATTAATTAATCATGACACAGGATAAAATTATCCTATAACCAGAACACTTTTGTAATGTAGGATGCATTATAATGTATACTATATAATGGCAGATTTTATGTACATTGCACAATAGTAGGACTTTGGGGGTTGGAAGGTGCCTATCCCACAACCTACTGCCTGGGAAACTTGCACTGAAAATGCAAAATACATGTCAGGCTGTCTAAGCCAGAGCAAGATTGAAGCTAATACCCAAGACAGTTCCCAAACTTCTAGGATATGGCCTAAGTGGAGCCAGTGGGGGATGCCAATAGGGAAACATATGTGGGATCAGATGGAGACCAAAGAAATTTGAGACTGACTACAACAGGGGTGGGCAAAGTCCAGCCTATGGGCCAGATCCAACTAGCAGTGCACTCTATCTCCCAGCACTCCCTACCCATGTGGCTGGGTCCAGTTTCCATGAAGACCCCAGCAGAAGCTGTGCTGTGATAACATGTGGCCAGTATTTTTGTGAAGAACGGCCCCAGCAGCACTTCCAGGCAGCAGCAGTGCCAGCCTCTTCCTGGTGAAGGGGGGTAGGGAGAACCTTAGTTGCTGCCGCCTATACAGCTACAGTTCTAAATGTTATTAAATGCCATCTATGAATCACATAATAGGTGTAATAGTATCTTTGCACAGGTCAGTGCTTAGGTTAGAAAAGTCACTCAACAGAAGATAAAAGATTACCTGGAATGCAGGAAATCTTAGATCAATTCTATTCAAGTATAGATATTTTTTTCCTCAGAAAAAACTCAGAAGTAGATTTTAACTGTGGACATTAAAGGATATATATGCAATGGCAGCAGCCATTCTTCTCTGCAGTTCCACCAGCATGTACCTCATAGGTGCTGTTCAATATGCATGGGGTTTTTTTAGGTTAATGTTAATCTGCAAATGCCTACTAACTATTATTGTATATTAGAATATATATAATAGAATATATATTGTCCCAATCTATTAGTAATGATCCCAAACTTGATTAAAGCTGTTGCATAAGCCACTTATTAGTGTATAGAATATTGCATTACTTATTACTGTAAGTAATGCAATATTCTTAGCATGAGAGAATTACAATGATTTAGGATGTTGTAATCCTGAAAGAAATTTTGTGGGCACTTATCTCAATTTTACAGACCTATCTACCAGTGTTTCTAGGAGAAAAATGTATATAGGGACACATAACATAGAAGTCAAATTCAAATTGAGAAGGTAAACACAATTAATAGTTCCACTAAAACCTAAAATCATCCTTAAAGAAAAGACCAAAGTCAAGCTTTTATTAAATAACTTTTCAACAAATCCCTTAAATTAAACAGAAATGTTGCTTTTGCTTAGATGTATAATACACTATTACACTACTGCCAGTGGAACACCATATGTGGTAATAGGCATATGGAATGATAGCTGTATTAGTTTAAAGTCAGGCAGATGAAAAGATAGAGATGAAACTTATATACTAAATTAGAGATGCATAAGCTTTTGTGAAACTGTGCTTACTAAGTCTATTCTTGTTTTTGTTCTCAGGCATTGGCAATGCATAGGGGTGTACATGGGTGCATGTGCACACCCTGAGCATGGTGGTGGACTCCCTATGAACAGGTTCTGCTGAAACTATCGGTGGTGCCTGTGGGCAGTCACCACTCCTCACTCCCCACTCGCCGCTGACACTGCCTGTAGTGTCTGTGTGTGGTCCACAATTGCTGCTGGCCACTGCCAACACTGCTGGCAGTGTCTGGGGGTGGTCGCTAATCACTGGTTGGTGCTCACCCCCCCCACCAACAAACAACACTGCAGCTGCCTGTGGCATCTCCCTACTTGCCTCTGCCATGCTTCCACTGCCAATAGTGCTGCTGCTGCCTGCAGAAGATTGCCGTGCCCCGACCCCCAGCCTCCAGGGACATGCAGTGTTCATCATCTCAGCTTCATGAAAGAATAGGCATACAGAAATTTTGCATCAGGGAGCAATTCCTTCTGGATGAAGATCTTACTCTGAGGATTGTTAAGTACTGGAACAGGTAACCCAGAGAACTTATGGAATCACCATCCTTACAAGTTTTAAATGCAGCTTAGATATTTGACAGGGGGTTTAGTCAAGGAAGGAGGTTGAACTAAATCACCTCCAGATGTCCCTTCCAATCCTATTGCTCTATGGTCCTACAGGTCTATTATTTTCTCTTATCTAAGCCATAAACAGTGTGACTCGGCAAAGAAACTTCATACAACATGAATCTAAAACATAAACAAGTCTAATATATTACCCACATTTTTAAAATCAAATTTAAATTTAAGATTAAGAATGATGACCTCACTGGAAGGCCTACCTTATCTTGATGTCATCCAGCATTGGGGGGTCACTCCATAGCTTGATCAAGCACATGGGGTCAGGCTATGACTAGATCCTAAATGTGGGATCAGGCCAGTGCACAGGGTCACTCTGACATTGTATCAGATATAAAAGGTCAGACCAACACATGGGGTTGCTCTCCAACCAGATCAGGCACACAGAGACAGAACAGTGCATTGCATGGCACATGCAGACTGACACTGCATATCAGCCTCACTCTGGATCCCACTCTGGGCGCCACACTTCAAGAGGGATGTCGATAGCATGGAGAGGGTCCAGAGGAGGCCCACTCATATGATCAGGGAACAACAGGGCAGGCCCTATGAGGGGAGGCTACGGGACCTGAACCTGTTCAGCCTCCAAAAGAGAAGGCTGAGGGGGGATCTTGTGGCCTGTTATAAACTAGTCAGGGGGGATCAGCAGGCATTGGGGGAGTCACTGTTCCCCCGAGCACCACCAGGAGTGACCAGGAATAACGGTCACAAGTTGGCAGAGGGTAGGATCAGGTTAGATATCAGGAGGCACTACTTCACGGTCAGGGCAGCTAGGGTCTGGAACCTACTTCCAAGAGAAGTGGTGCAGGCTTCTACCCTG